>NC_056744.1:615883685-616217435 GCF_019279795.1 Protopterus annectens
ACCAGGGCTTTGGGGACTTCTTCCTGAGTAAGCCCTTTCAGTGTTCCTGAAAGAAGGCATGAATGTCTTCCTCTGGAGGCAGTTGGGAGTCATTTATCCTTGCACCAAAATGCCTGGCTAGATATAACCATAGATTCTTGGGTGCAACGGATCATATCAAGAGGTTATACCATACCCTTTTCTCATCTTCCTCCTGTATGCAAAAAAATCCCTGATGTTCCACCCAGTCAGAGGGAACCAGCATTTCTAGAAATTCAAAACCTGCTATACAAAAGAGTCATCCAAGAAGTCCCACTAGACCAGAGAGGATCTGGAATTTACTCAAGATTCTTTTTAGTGCCAAATAAAAGCAGGGGACTGGAGAAAAAATTTGGATCTCAGTGTATTGAACAAATCAGTTCAAAAATTGAAATTCCAGATGGTCACAGTACAGTCCATTTTTCTGTTTTTAGGAAAGACAACTGGATGTGCTTGACAGATTTTCAGAATGCATATTACCATATAAAAATGGGCAAGTGCTTCAGAAAGTTTTTCCACTTCCAACTGGAAGCCAGTCATTACCAATTCAGGGCACTACCTTTTGGTCTCACCACAGCCCCCCAGGGTGTTCACCAAATGTATGGCAGCATTAGCAACTCACTTGAGACTGCAAGGATTCCAGGTGTTTCCATACATGGATGACTGGCTCATTACCACATCAACCATGCATCGACTGAAGGAAGCAAGGATTATATTCTCCAGAATTTTGCATACTTAGGAATCAGTATCAACCAGAAGAAATCTCAATTGTCTCCAACCCAGAGTTTATAGTTTATAGGGGCATTGCTGAATATGACAACAACCGTAGCATCCCTTCCCTCAAAAAGTGAAAAAAAATGATACACAGGAAGAAGGTTCCCGCTCACCTAGTTTTACAGGCCCTAGGTTCTATGGCAGCGGCAATTACTCTAGTTCTCCTAGCCAGATATCACATGCAAATTTTATGATGGGTGCTGGCTTCTCAATGGTCTATACAATATCAACCTATGTCAGACCAGATTCTGATCACCAATCATTTCAGAAATGATCTAGTTTGGTGGATTCAGTCCAAAGAAATTCTCCTAGGTTGCCTCTTCGTTCTTCCAGAGTCCAAGGCCATAGTGACCACAGATGCCTCCCAGATGGGGTGGGAGGCATCTTCTGGGCAAGACTGTCCAAGGTACTTGGTCCCCTACAGAGGCTAACTTGCATATCAATGTGCTGGTGCTAAGAGCAGTGCTTTTAGCACTGCAAACCATTCAAACTGCTCTTCCTTCCGAAACAATTGTGATTCAAACAGACAATATGTCAGTGGTTTAGTACAGCAACAAACAGGAAAGAACCAAATCTTATTCCCTTTGTTTTGAAGCACTCAGAATGTGGCAGTGGGTGATCTCTTCCAACCACTTTCTGATAGCAACACACATTCCAGGGAGTTCCAGTGTGGTAACAGACAAGCTGAGCAGATGCATTCTCCAGCCTCATGAGTGGCCTCTTAATCTAAAAGTGATGGAAGAGATTTTCCCTCATTGGGGCCACCCTTGCTGCAACTGTTCACTTCTCCCCTAAATGACAAGTGCAGCAATTATTTTGCCCTGATTCCTTGTCCAGGAAAGTCACCAAGAGATGCACTTCTCTGCACTTGGCCCTCTGGTCTACTGTACACTTTTCCCTACTTCTAATTCCAAAATTCTTACAGAAAGCACTCAGGTTGAAGAGCAAAGTAATCCTCATTGCTCCATTTTGGCCATGACAGACATAGTTCACCTATTTTTGGCCTTATCTGATTCAATCACCTTGGATTCTGGACCCGGCTCCAGACCTTCTGTCCCATCCAGATGGGCTAGTTCATCCAGACATTCTGAACCTCAAGCTGACAACATGGTCCCTCCAGTTCCAGTAGTGGCCAGGCATCTTAACCTTTCTTCCCCAGTATGCCAGATTCTCCTAGCTTCTCATAAACCTTCCACGCAGAAACTATATAATAATAAATGGGAAAGATTTACCATTTGGGCACATGAAAGGGATATTGATCCCTTTTCCACCTCCATTGATAATATTTTAGAGTTCTTAGCCTCTCTTTTCAATGCAGGAGTTCTCCTTCCACAATCAGAATACAGCTAGCACCAATTTTGAATTTCCAAGATGGTTTGGAAGAACGTTCCTTGGCTTCTCATAGACTCTGTAAGACATTTTTAAAAGGGACACTTTTGCATTATCATGTAAACCACCTTGCCTGATCTTTTGTTAGGACAGAGTCTCCTTATGAGCAAATCCAACCTTCCTACCTAAAGTAGTGTCAGAGTCTAATACCAATCAGACTATTAATTTGCCGGTATTTCCAAATTTTTCTTACCAAGGTGAATACTGTCTACATTTGTTAGATGTTCATAGACAATTATGTTTTACCTTCACAGGACAGAAGACATGAGGAAATATGACCAACTATGTCTTTCCTTTTCAAGTGCTAAGTTTGATAAACCAGTATGCAAAGTGACCTTAGCCAGATGGCTCAAGGATTGTATTTCCTTTATCTATAACAGAAGAAAAATTGTCTTACCTAGGCCTGTTAAAGCACATTCTGCAAGGCCTGTTGCCATTTCAGCAGTTTTCCATTCCAGAGCTTCAATGGATGATATCTGTGCAGCAGCTACTTGGGCTTCACCCCATACCTTTATTACTCATTACAAATTGGATTTGGTCTTTTGGGGAAGAACATCCTTTGGTTCAGTGGTGCTTATAAATATCCTTCCATGAGTCTTCCCAAGGTCTAAAGTAGCTGGGGACTCTGCCCCATATGTCAAGGAGAAAATGAAAACTGACAACATCAGATAAAGACGTTATGTACTCACCATAACATTTCATCTGTGTTGCCCATTTTCATTTATCCTTGACTCTCCTACCTCCACCCCCAGCCTTTGAAGACTGTTTAGTGGAACGGATAATATACTTATCTCTTATGGTAATCTTTAACACATAGCAGATATGGCTTCCATTAAGGATTCTTTATCTATCAATCTATATGTTGATATATATATTTAGATAATCTGCAAACTAGATCTGAGGTAATTGGGAAACCATCATTATGGGTAGAGGTGAAGCTCGAGAGTTTTTGGTTGGTGTGTAGTAATGGCCGAGTCGGTTCCAATGTCAGAACCGAACCCATATGTCAAGGATAAATGAAAATGGACAACACAGATGGAACATTATGGAGAGTACATATCTTCTTTTTACAGAACATCTTCTTTATCCTCTGATGACCATACAAGACAAATTACTGCTCTAAATGATCTCCTCATTAGTAAAAACAAAATTATTTTGGATGACATTAATTACCCTTCAATAAACTGGGACATCTACACCTCCAACATAGAATATGTCCAAAAAGTCCTAGACTTAATAAACAAAAACTCTCCTGAACAGCTGGTAAAAAATCTTAGCAGGGAAGGGTCAATATTATTTAATCGACCATTTAGCTTGTTGAGTGCCTAAATGTCAACAGCTAAGGGTCAAAAACTTACAATCTCAAACGGCCAGGTAAGCGAATTCTTTCATCAGGAAAGAATTTGCTTGGCCATGCCACACTTACATAAACTTCCAAGCTGTATAAAAGTGGGGGCCCTGCACCCCCCAACTAAATATACCAAGAGATCACTTTACATTGGGGAAAGGGCAATTTCCAGATAATGGCCAAGCGAATTATTTCACGATGAAAGAATTTGCTTACCTGGCCATTCAAGATTGTAAGTTTTCGATGCTTAGCTGCCGACGTTTAGGCGTTCGACAAGCTAAGCTGTCGATTAGATAATATAGACATGCAGAAAACACAACATTCTTGACTTTATTATTACAATTATGGCTGCCCCTTGCACTTCACTTCTCTAGTCTGCTGCCCCGGTGAAGTTTGACCACAAACTTGTGACTTTCTCCTTTAAAGTGGCAAAATCCCCTTCAGTGAATCCCGTTCAATTTAAGGACTACAGTTGTATCAACCTCAACCTGCTTTATGATGAAATATCAAAATTTATTGAGGACTGTACCACCACAGAGCTTGACACAGCAGCAGCAGTCTTCACAAAGGAATTCTGTACATATTTTGAGAAATGCATTGAGTTAGCCGTCCTGACCAGAACCAAGCGTCCAATTACTGTAACTAACTCAAAAACACTGTTAAACACATACTCCCACCCCAATGCCAAAACTTTCGATATATCCAAAAGTTTTGACATTAAAAACCCAGACCTTCACTTATCTTACCCATATATATTAACGAGCACCAACCATCACCATTGAGCAAAATACAGTTTGGTCATTTGCACATTGAATGAAATGTACATTCACCAAACATGACTATACTTACCAGATTCAGCACATTTATAATTCAGTGAATTGGCATACACCCACATATATAAAATACATATAAACAAATATGCACACGTGCACACAAACACACACACACACATTTTATTACTAAACATCCCACACAAAAATCACTAATAGACATTTAATCTGACAAAAAGTTTAACTTAGCTCCCATCAAAAATCCATTTTGTCAACCCACTAAACTGACTGAAAAGGAAACATTGTATATCTCCAACTGGTAGTACCTTTATTTCCCATACATATGAGCCGCCTGATTAAGTCACTCATCCTAAACTATCATTTAGTTTACCACACCATAATTGCTCTAAACCCATTACACATATAATCTAATCCCCTGGTCTCTATTAGCTGTCCTAACCTAGCAACTACCACTCGTATTTCCACCACTTCTACTTCTACTTTAACTATATTCTGCCTTTTGTATTCCAGTTATATAACTGTAACTTTATTTGGTTTGTTACATTTTCCACATGTTTATTGTTTGTCATTGTCTATGCTTACTAAGAAATGTAAACCATTGTTATTTGTTACTGTACAATGTTCTGTTACATTAGGATGCAAACTGGGCTGAGCCTATAATCAGTCATTGCTTGATCAGTATTCTACCCTGGTAAACAAATTTAATAAATGAATAAATACTCTGATTAGTTAAACTAAAACAAACAAACAAACAAAAAACAGACAAGTAAATTACAGACATAATTTGTTTGAACAGTGGCACTGCTAGGAAAAGGAGTTTAATATGTAGGCTTGAGGATGGGAACATGAGTATGTGAAGAGTTATTTCTAGCAGACATGAATAAGGCTGGGCAAGGGCGGCTTCACATTCATTATTTAACCCAGGCTGTGCAGACAGTGCATGGACTGGCTACACTGTGTATCAGATATTACCTTGGGGGATGGGCAGGGTGCAGTTATCATTTGCACAGGTTGGGGGGGCATGTTGACTGGAGACAACAATACAGTTAACAAGGACCAGGATCTGATAACAGGTTGAGGTAGTCAGACATCATGTCCTCCTGTGACTGTGAGCTGCCATGTCTTGAATGTTGGCAGTGTGTACTGTGGTGGCCTGCAGTCTCAAGGACTGATGAGGGCCATTGCAGAGATATCACAGAACTATGAGTGTAGGTATATACACTCTCTGATGAAATGTTCCATGTCAGCAGAAAACAGACATATGGTGCCCACAAGTAGGCAGTGTACTCTGTCTGCCCCCAGGGATAATGGATAGTATACATCTGTGGGAGTAATCCTGTGCAGCCTTATGAGGTATCCTGGGGTGAAGCATAAGGAACATGAATGGCCACTTATGTTAGCCTGCCCATGGCCAGGTGTGATGTCCTCTTTATCAAGAGACAAGAGTAATGCTGTATCAGTCCACCTAGACTCCAGGCCCTTCCACAGCCATGGGTAGCAGGGCCTGCAGAGGCAGTCCTACAGTTATCTGCCTTAATGACACAACAGCTCTCAAATCCAACCCACCACTGGATATGATGGTCTACTCCCCATTCCCAGACAGGATGCAGTATCCTATTGGCTGCTCTTTGCCAAACCTGTTATGGACTTATTGTCATCCACTGCACTTATATCCAGTACTACTTCCTGCCACTAGGTCAGAAATACCCTTTTCCATGTTACCTTTAGTCAGAATGTATATGTGTACATGATATGTGGAGAAGGCTTGCATTAACACTTCATTCTCCTGGGTGGTAAACTTTTCATATTCACTCCCATCGGCCCATGACAAGACCTGTACACCTGTGAGTTATATATGTTGGTCAGTGTGTGTGTCCAGCTGTTTGTGGATGTTCTACCAATGAATGTTGAGTGATGACTGCATGCTGCCCACAACTGCATATGGTGGGCACTTACCTGTTCCCTCATATGCTGTAACAATTCTCACTTTCCTGTACAAACTGTGCCCTCAGGTATATTATCAAGAACCGTTTTATTATTTTTTTATTTTATTTTATCCTTGTTGACCAGGTTAATCACACTAGGCTAGTAGCCTCTTTTCAGGAGAGACCCAAGGTGGTATTTATACTACTAGAGAAAGTTTGGCCAGGACATTGGGGAACTTCTTTTACTCTTTCTATAGGTGTCACTTTTACATACACCTGAACTACCACCAACTCGGGGCCTAGATTTAATGTCTCCTCTGAAGGATGACATACTCAGGAGTATAGGACCCTCCCATGCTGCACTGCAGTGTCAGGAACCCATCTACCTAGTGGCCTTCTGCACCATATCAATGTGTTGTGGTCCCAAATTAGCATACACCACTTCCTATAAGGTTCCTTTTGCCGTCATCTACCAGATGTGTTCAGTACAGTGCAGGGGACATTACCAGATGTCCTGTCTTCTTTCACTAGGCCTATTTCAAAGTCATGTGTCCTAATTCAGTAAACTCCTGGTTCCACAGTTGTTTGTCTTAGTGCAGTCTCTTGCAGTCTGGCTTCACCAGTTTACAGCATACTAATATGGACCGCTTGGCACAGTAATTGTGTCAATGTGACAGTTAATCACAGCTTTCTATGAATCACTACTTTAACACATCACACTAGTCACACAAAGTGATTTTAACCTGTTCATCCCTGACCATCCCAGGGCTGTGGACATATGGCCACAATATGTACATGCATGACATCTGTGAAGCTTGTAGTGCTGTGGGTTTGTGATATAGAAATTCTTTTAGCATCTTGTTACTTCACTGTGATGTGCTTTGTGAGATGTCCAGCTGTATGTCTTTGTGCATCGGGCTACCATTTTGCTCCTTAAGCTGACCTGACTATGTGATCATAGCTGATTCAGGCACTGTGAACAGCAGATATCCTGCATGATGTCTGTGCGAGAGCAAGTTTTTTTGTTCTTCCTCCATAGAGACTTTCAGAAGCACCATTGGGGTGAATATGATGGTCATTTGTTCATGGTAGATGTCTTGCAAGAGTTTACAAGAATGTTTAGTGATCCCACTAGAGTCATTTCTTCTGGTGTACAGTGCAGTAATTATTATATCAATCTGCAGTGGCATCATCTAGGCCTGCTTAGCTTGTGAGTAATAAAGGTTAAGGACAAGAGCCAGAGTTTTACTGTAAGCTTTTCTTTGTTGTCTGTCCCCCCCCCCCCTTTTTTCCACAGGTCCACCAGTATACTAAATTCTTCTGATTTTGTCTTATAGCAACCAATGGGTGCCAAGCTAACATGGAGGGATATGACAGAAGTCAAGAGCACTTCTCCTAACAGTAGAGTGCATATGTTGTGTTCACTACAACACTGTACTGTTTTAATATTATGTGTAACATGCACGTACTTATTTGTTCTCTTTTTCTATTTTCTCTTCCTTTTGTAGGTCCAGTTGTAGTGGTCACACAGGATTGACAGTGTTTACCTAAGCCCATGCCAGTTGATGTCTCTAGTGACTAGCTGTCAGTGGCCACTAGGTCTAATTCTCAGCAGAGGGGTAAGGATAGGGGTAGAGGTCACCCTGTAGAACTCTGTGGCCACTGCTTAGGGCAGGGAGCAAAGGCTTATCTTCTAAGTGATTTAGAGGGGTCCTCTTTGGTCTCCCATGACAGTTGCCTAAGCTGATATTGTCTGAGATGCATTGACAGCTGGACATCCACCTCACCACTGTGGAGTTTCTCCTGGCATGGCTGGGTGAATCATGTTTTCAGGTGTTCTTAACAACCTGGCCAGCAGAGACATGGCTTGCACAGGCCCTCAGCCACAGAGGTGACTGACTGGTGTGTGCTTGCATTGGTCTCTGTGATAATGTGGCATCCATCATGTACCTCACGAAATATGTTCCCATGCCTATTTAGCAGTGTACATCCACAAGGCACGTATTTGTGACTCCGAGTCAAAGTTATTTAACAAAAAATAAAATCCTGCAAAGTGTACCAAAAGCAAGATGCATACAACATTTCTATACCAAATACAGCTGCCAGAAAATGTATCTGAAAAGATGGCACAGGCCATTTCAAGATACAGATGCTAGTAGTGGAAGACAGATAATCCTTATTAAATAAAACATGAATATACTACCATAATACTTTTCTCCATCATTTCTGAAAATCTGTCCATAAAATATACTAGCCACTAAACAATCCTCTTTTTCATCTCACCTGATTCTCACAGACAACATTTGCATGTAGAATCACTCAAAACCACAGGCATGGAAATACCAGAAAAACCCTGAGTGAAATACAGAAAACAACTGTAGTACTACAAAATAATTAACTCTTAATCAAATAATGTAGCACCCTAAGATAATCCCAAAAAAGGTATGATAGAAAAACAATTTGAACACACTTTACAGTGAAACAATGAGTAATGTAAAACTGAAAATAGGCTTTAAGCATGACGTTTGTAAAACATTAGAAATGTTGAATAATAGTTTGGTCAAGATATAAGAAATACTAGAATATACTTGTACCTGTTGCACTTGTACACTTGAGCTTCACCTGTAGCAGCTGTGTGTAAATCCTAGCATAATCCCACCTTGATTTTGCATTACTACTATAAACAAAATTACATAAAAGTAAATGTCTCAAACCACACAATTGTCCTGTTAAAATTCCCCAGCCAAAGTCACAAATATTTTGGAGTAAACAATGTTGTATCATATGGGTCAGCATTATCAAAGACAAACTTAACAACATGAATAAAAGAGGTTTGGAAGAAGAACAAAAAAACTTGCACAAAGTGCCGTGGACATATTCCTATTGAAATGTCGACACTCAAAATGCCGGGTGCCAAAAAGCCAGAGGAAAAAAAGGACGAAAACACAGGAGAAGAACGAATCTGAAAAATCGCTCTTCTCCTTAAATCTTCTTTTTGTAGGGTGAAATTGCTCTTCTCCTTAAATCTTCTTTTTGTAGGGAGGCAAGCCCCCCTGCACCTACCCATGTTGCAGGTGGACCCACCCCCACCCCCATACTTACATATACCAATGCCAAGATTGCCATACCTTGGCGAAAAGGGAATATTCAGAGATATGGCATCTTGGATTTAGTATATACAAGTCCAGTCTTCTGTCCATTCAGTCTCCGCATTTCGGAACTCAGTCTAGTGGGTCCCGACATTTCAAATGGTTACCACTATGGGCTAAACAGCAATGCATTAAGTAGTCCAGAGCAATAAATGCATGTTGTGAATAAGAGCAAAGGAAGTTTTCCAAACTAACCATGACTGTTTAAATCATTTCATATCAAATGGTCCTGAAAAATGTAAAACCAAATATTATAGTTTAAAGACTTCAAACTAAATAGTTTCCATGAAAACAATGAGATTCTACTGCATATTGCATGCTTATGGCTAAATTTAGAAAAACGAATAGAAATCTGCACCAGGCAGCCGACCACATCTATCCTGCATGCACTGTATGACATGTAACATGCCATCTGGAATAAATGACACTAATACTTTGAAGACAACCAAGATATAACATTGAATTTGCTTAGTCAGTAGGAGCCCATGATGCTGATTTGCTTTCTGACTGAAATAGGAGTCCCATACATTTCACGCACATAATGGGAATATGGAACAAAGCAAAGCTGGAAAAAGCTCTGAGTCAACACATCCCTACATATGATGGTGCTGATACATTCCTCAAGTTATAAAGAACTGAAAGGAACATTGTTTCAAATGAAAAGAGTGAATCATATGCAATTATAGGCACAGCCCACATATTCACTATACATAATTCAAAGTCTGCAGTATTCTCCAGTATACTACGGATTAACCCTTTGCCCACCCTCAAATCTCTGGTTTTCAGGGATTTCCTGATAACCAGTTTCAATATTCAGCTGGGTCATACTTTTGCTGCATGTGAAATGTCACATGACAGTCTGTTGGTTATAAAATAGTCTGACTTAAATAATTTAATCTAATTAATGGTGCATTTTTCTGTTTATTGTTTCAGAATAAATAAGTAAGATGGGAGTTGCCTGCTTTTTAAATCAGAGTTGAACAGGGCTCAGAAGCACTTTAAGTAACTTTTATTGTTATGTGGATCATTTGCAACATTATATGTGGTAGATGTGCAGTCATAAGATTGTATATCAAAAGTCATTTGATTCTAATGGCAGATTTCAATAACTGGTATTTTGTGCACAGAGAATGAGTGATGGTCAGATCAGTAGAAGAGCTAGCAAGAGATCATTTTAATATGTTAACAAGTTGAAGGAAATTATCCAATCCTTTTTACTTCCAATTAAACACTTAGGGCTCTATTCATGAACACTGTGAAATGGAATATGTTTGCTACTCTATAGACTGGCATACTTAAGCCTGTTGGCATTCTTAAACATTGTACTACACTGGGATTATGACAGGGTACTCTGTTTTACCATACTTACTCCCCTCCAAGAATAAACACCAGTCATGAATGAAAATACTTTGGAGTACTAGCTAGTCCCAGTGGGGTAACCCTTCAGGAGTCTGTCCCTGTAAAGTCTAGCAACAGTGTAGTCCCCTTCGCCCTGCTAATATGTCACCTAGCAGGCATAGAAGAGCAACATTGTAGCACAGTTTAAAATAAATCCTTAAAATACCTCTTTTGCAAGAAAGAAATAATCTCATTGGCAGCAGGGTTTCTCAATGTGCAGGCAAACCTGTTACTATAGCTTAAAGTGGTCGTGGTGAGCTCCTGCCATTGAGAGCTTGCACAGTACTATTTATTTATTCGTTTGCTTATTATTTCTTCACCAACTAGGTGAGATAGTCCAAAGACCCTTTTCAGCCATGACCTGTGAGAAATGTACAGTAAGCTTACATACAACAGCACAGTGTTCTACTCCCACACCTGGTAGATTGATTACTGACACTGCAGTGTAGTATAAGAGGGTGGCTGCACTCATGAATGTTTTGTCCTTCGGATGAGATGTTAAACCAAGGCTCCATCTGCTTGAATTGGTGGTAGCTCAAATAGATGTAAAAGATCCCATCACAGTTATCAAAAAGAGTAGGGAAATTTCTCCCTATGCCCTGGTCAAATTTCCTCTAGTGGTATTAGCCTAGATGGGCCAACATGACCAACCATGGATAAACAAAATATATAATACAAATTATGATAGCTTAAACCACTACAGCATTAAAGAAAGACAAAGTAAGCATACAGTGAGTGGACAACACAAAAATTCAAGACAGTTAATTATAAATGCTAAGCCCGATGTTTGGGGAAGGTGTTATACATAGTGAAGGAAAATATTTGATGTAGTGATTAAAACAGGAAAATACATTACAGTTATCTTCAATACATGCAGTTTTCAGTTGGCATGGAGTATTCCATATCTGATACAATGATTAAAGCAAGAAAATACACTACAGTTATCTTAAGATGTAAAATTTTCAGATGCCATCGTTACCATAATAGAGGAAGGACCACCAGTTTGCTATCACAACAAAATTTTACCTACACCTGAGGATAAACAATTCTGGGCTAAATGTATAGCATTAGATGCCATGATCATAATGGCCGCCATGAAAAAGGAACTCGCTGAGGAGAGTTCATCCACCAATAGAGAGTCTTGGGCAATGGATAGTTTTGGGAAGTGCACTCCAGCTGAGAATCGAACAGGAGAACCTCTTGCTGTGAGGTAACAATGCTACCGCTGTACCACCACGGATTACACATTTCTTTAAATATCTGGGCCCATTTGACTGCCACAAGGAAATGGAAATCTTGCAGTCTTCTGTTCCAGCAAGATTGTAGCACACAGAACTGCAGGACACATCAGAAATTGAAGGCTTTCTTTTGCTTAAAAGAAAGGTTAATTTATAAGATCTTGTCTTGTTCACGTTGTAAACAGACTTATTTCTGCCAAGTGGGTATGTAATATATTTCTGTGATCCTCTTACTTTTTTGAATTACTCCCTGACATGATGACAAGCTACAGTAGAAGTAGCAGCAAGAATGTTAATAAGGTGTACTACTCCTTCTTAACTAGTTACATGTATCTACATATAGGTTCATAGGTTGGTACTGGGCTATCTGCCCGAAGGCATATATTAGCCCAGCCACGTTGTGCGGTATTCACCACCCCTTTAGTAGTTCCCTAGACCCTTGTACTAGCAGCTAGTACCCTTGGCCCCTATCTAGTAGTGCTGTTGGTGTGATCCCTGGTGTGAACTTTCTGTTATCCATCCACTCATCAAGGTTCCTCTTGAGTGATAGTGAGGGGCTCTGTCTTATGTAGAGCGGGACACTGTTCCATAGTAAGGGAAGTCTCTGCGAAGGGAATCTATCCCTCCAGCATGTTCTATTCATTGTTGTGTTGAGGTTTATATCCCTAGAGCGTGTAGCTCGAGTAGATTTGGTTTTGCTAAGATGGAACATGTTCAACAATTCTGGGTTGGACATGGCTCTGTACGTTAGACAGAGATCGCCTCTGAGAAAGCGGTATGCAACAGAGAACAGTCTTAGCTTTTTCAATCGTGCTGCATAGGGCAACTGTATGAGGCCAGTAATCCTCTTGGTTAGGTACCTCTGTGGTCTCTTCAGCTGCTGGAGATGTCTAGCCAAGTACATTCCAATTGGTGCATTGTACTCAATAATGGGTCTGATGAGGGAAGAGTAGAGGGGCACCATTACATCCTTAGATCTTGATGCGAACCCTTTCATGATGAGATGGGTCACATAGAAGGATTTTCTAACCACTTTGGCAACATGGTTATCAAATGAAAGCTGACTATCTACTTGGTTCCCTAGATCCCTTATTTCTTCTTCAGATTTCAGGGGGTTACCTCCTATGTTGTAGTTTGCGGGTACTCTGTTTTTTTCCAAAGGGGATTACTATGCATTTTTTTGCATTTAACTTGAGACCATGGCTTTGACACCATGCATCAGTCTCATTTAGGCCCTTCTGGAGGATCTCCATGTCAGCTGGACACTCTATTACAGAACCCAGTTTGCAGTCATCCGCAAACTTATATATTAAGATACAAGATACTTTACTGAGCTGCCTGTCACTGCTGCACAGTATAGCATTCAAATGCTGTCATGCTACACAGCGCTGACCTGCATCTTGAACAGAGGAGCTCCTAGTGCAGAATATTGTACTCACTGCATGTTTTCCAGTCTGTGTTTGTGAACTGTAGTTGCCTGTGATGGCATGTCAGATATACTGCATAAGATGTGTGGTACACAGAGGCACATTTGTTTGTCTTTTCGGCTTTTTCCGGTTAGGGGTGTCACCACAGTGGAACTCTGGTCCGCTAATGATTGCCAGTTGATTTTTATGGTGCCGAGTTTCCAGCCCAACGCCCAACCTTCAGCGAAGGCACGCCCATTCACACATGTCTTTTGGAGGCCACTCGACCGCGGGGAGGACATGCAATGCAGACTCCGCACAGAAGGCACTCCAGCTGAGTATCGAACAGGAGAACCTCTTGCTGTGAGGTAACAATGCTACCGCTGTACCACCGCGGATTACACATTTCTTTAAATATCTGGGCCCATTTGACTGCCACAAGGAAATGGAAATCTTGCAGTCTTCTGTTCCAGCAAGATTGTAGCACACAGAACTGCAGGACACATCAGAAATTGAAGGCTTTCTTTTGCTTAAAAGAAAGGTTCATTTATAAGTTCTTGTCCTGTTCACATTGTAAACAGACTGATTTCTGCCAAGTGGGTATGTAATATATTTCTGTTTTCATGTTTGAGTCAGGCAGGTACCTGTGACCATTTGAGTTGTGTCATAACTGCTAACTTATCTACACAATGCAGTCTTTATGGAAAGGGAAGCAACACATTGCAATCCCTATAAAAACTCAAGACCTGTAATTTAAAGACCTGAAACTACAAAAAATAAAGAGGGAGTGGAGTGTCAAATATATCCAGTGAATGGTAAAACTCACTATAATGCCATTAAAATATTTTCAGGGAAGCCAACAAAATATAATAAATAGTAAAACTGTAATAATATTAAAATGTTTTTTGGAGAGAGGAAATGCACACGCTACATTATGCTTCGCTGCAGCTCAGAGGAAGGCAACTTAAAATGTTAAAACTTCTCACCAACCAGCAATAAGATAGCTGCTGTCAAAGCATGTTCCAACTACATGCCAAAGAGGAGAGGATACTGTGAGCAAACCAAGGTCACAGGACAAGGGATTCAATAGCATAGCAACAAAAAGAGGAGACTCTGCTTCTATTTTGATTTGGTATGAATATAAAAATATTCTCTAAAAATGAATAATCGCACAGAAATAAAATAATGAAACTTCCCATATAGTTATATGCAGCGTTTGTTTTACATTAATTAATTTACGCAGCAGGCTAATATCGTTCAGAGATCTGATCTCATTTTCATGCACAGTATATCATCAAAAGCAGTTCTGGCATTATAAACAAACATTTAAAACTCAATAGGGCAAGCTCTGTAATACTGCATCATCTTAAATGAATGCTAGAACACATGTTAATCAGTAATAAAACTAATGAACAGTACTGCATAAAAAAAGACACCTTGATAGCACACCAGAGTAAGAGGCAATGTTAAAAATGAGCTTCCTGTCTAGGGTACTCCCTCAATAAAAATATTTTATGATTAACCATAAGATTAAAGCTTCTTTAATGAGTAACAAAATTACTTTATTACCTAGTAATCCAAAAAGACCACAGTTTACCAAAAACCCTACTGTAAACAATGGTCTTGTCACTGCAGTACTTTACCATTTAACATCTGACCCCAGCCAGCAAGAAATAATATCATACAAAAAAGTATCCTCCTCTGTTCCATGGTTAAGACAAGAGTGAACTGTTTCCCAGTAAGATTTAATCTTATATGCCCATTACCACTTTCTATTCATTCCCTTGGTCAATGATTATTGTACAGCTCTTATCTCAATTTCATTGTCCCTGCTATTCTAGTCATATGCAAGTTAATGGAGGGTCACAGGACAGAGATTGTTCCTTTATTACATTAAATTATTCAAAATAGAGTCAGACTTTTAGTATTGTTGTACTGTGTGGTGAGTCCTGTTACATCATAGAAATAAATGAGCTGTTCCAACACTAATATCTCTCACACATCATCATTCTCAGCCACAACTTAACTGGATTCTAACTCTGTATTATTAATTTCAGTCTCTTTCGCTCTCTCTCTCTCTCTCACACACACACACACACACACACACACACACACACACACACACACACACACACACACACACACACACACACACACACACGCACACACACACACAAGTTCTGTATGTGATCTAATTTACAATGGCACAAGTCTGTGGCTGGAAAGTATTTTCTGTCCTCACTTTTCTTACCAGTTAGACACCTACAGGAAGTGGCAGGGTTATTAACCTCGCTTACCTCTCAAGTGTACAGATTTTTGCAGAATGCCCAGATTTTTACCTTATATTTTTGGTCTGTTTCTCATACAATTGTGGTTTTCTGGCAAATCATAAGCAAAACTTTGAAAGTTGAAGTTAGAAAAACAATGACAGACATTTGAGTTTCAGACTTCATCATTTCAGAAAAGGCATGCTAATGCAAAACCTGTTATTCTATCAACTTTCTAACTGTATGAGCAATATTTAAAAAGTGTCCCTATTTTGAGCCTTTGTCCCCCCATTATTTATAGCTTTGTTCAGATTTCTTGATCTAAAAAGTTGAGAGTTATGACCTCTAACAACACCTTTATTGTTTTTTTACGCACAAAAGAAATGCAAGTACACTATGAAATATAATTCTACTAATTAAAACAATGCAGTAATCTGATATACATTGTAAGGGAACCAGAGAATCATCAAAGTTGCAGCTGCTTAGTGTTTAGTGCTATAGTCAGGCAGAATTTCTCCAGTAGTTTAAAAAATCATGAATATGTAGTGGACTGTTTTACATTTACTCTGCTCAAAATGAAAACAAATTGTTAAAATGCATGTACTGAATTAACCACATACCAGCTATTGCCCAAGTGGCATGCATACGTATTTTTCTATATGGAAGTATTTTGTGAACATTCGTCATGCTGATCACTGCTGCAGTAGCCTTAGCTATACGGGTTATACCATACCAAAGATATAACAGCTGGCCAACTTCCAAAGCTTCAGGGCACCTTCCAAGTGCCATAACTGTCAAGCAGCTCAAGCTTAGCTCACTAGAAGATAAGTTTGGATGTGAAACCTTTCAGAGCTTTATTGCCGCCAAAGAGTACACTCCTACGTGGCTTTTGAGGATCAACAATCAGCTTGTGCTTTCCTTAGCTGGGCATACAAGATGCCTTTAGGGGAAAAAAACTTCCCGTTTCTTAGTTTTTTACTGATGTTTTATTTCTTTTGTCTTCAGGAAAGTTATATGAAAGCTAGGAGTGTTGTGTTTTAATGGATTGTTTCAACTCTATAACATACTTTTAAATGGAGCACTCATTTCTGTAATTTTAAAAGTATTGTTATCTGACTGATAAACTATTTTCTGTAGAGAAATTGTGTTGATTTTAAGGTTGTAGAACTGCCATGGTGTTTGAAAGTGCTTTAATCCTGTTTTTTTTCTGTCAAAAAGAAAAGTAATGCTTATGCACTGGTAGTTTTACTGGCACTGTTGGTTGTTTTCCCAAGGAAGAGGCAATATTTTCAGCTTGACCATGAAATAGATTGTCGCTCCAACAATCAGTTCTTCGTCCAGCCACATTAACAAAAAGGTAAGCAAACAGCCTTTGCCACGATAGCAGCCTAGCAATTTGTCTCAGCCGCAGGTAGCTGACTCTGCTGTGGGCATTTGTTGTACCTCAGACCACTCATCTTTTACCTTGGATCCCTCTGGTGTTGCACCTACAGCCACTATGGACTGGGGTTTAGCCACATCCTCTGTGGCTATTGATTTCCCCTCAGTGGGCAAGGGAGAACCACTATTGTCGGTGCTGGGAGAGGGAAGAGGGAAGATTTCCCTGTTGTGTCAGAATGTTGTGCCTATCCCTGGGGAAGCAGCGGCTGCCATTAGTAACATGGTTGGCCCCATTTTCCTGTCAAAAAGAAACAGAAAACCAAGCATGTAGCTACTCCTTCTCAAATATCTTTGTATAGGAGTAGTTTACTAGGACTGGCACAGGGTTTGATTCAGTCTGTTGATCCTTTTTGTAGGGCAGTTTCTGATAAAAGAGAGACGGATATCTCCTTTCCTGTAGTGATTCAAAATTCTGAATCTGAACAGGAAGATGCAAGGTCAGATTCAGGGTTTTGTCCTCAGGTTTCTGATTCAGACTCGGAGGAGAGCTCACTTTCTGATTCTCCCTTTGGGGAGTCTCTGTGTCAGAGATTACTGCTAGAATGTCCCAGTATTCTCAGAAAATACTGAGTTTTGCAGAAGGATTTTTCAGAGCCTACACCTATTCCTTCTGTTCTGTCAGCTTTAGAGGATGTGTGCGCTACTGTCTGCATTTTTTTTTCTGTTAGTCAGTCACCCACCCCATAAAGGGCAGATAGGATGTATATTCCTCAGTCCTTTACATTTTTATACATTATTCCCAAAGCTGGCCCACAGCTATAGCCTTAGTTGATCCCATTGCTGCTAAGCACTTAGTTAATTCCAGTCATGAAAAGGTGTTCAAAAAGTGTGATGAAAGGGACAAGCTGATTCAGGGTATCTAAGATTTTTCAGCCCTCCTTTTCCAAATTTTCCAAGGGATTTTTTTTCTCCTCATCCAGTTTCAGCAAAAAACAGAATAAACAATTTCAACAGATTTCAGGTAAACCAACATTTAAGAAGAAGAGGCAATGAGGTTCCAGAAAAGATGTCTCAAATCTCCCAAAGCCAAGGTACTCCAACAATTCTGAATTACTGTTCAAGAGACCTTGCGACCCCCTCCTACCCTTGTGCTCTTTCCCTTTCAGAAAGTCTGAATCTTCATTTTTCTCTTTGGCAACAGATTATTTCAGGCAAATGGGTTTTGCAAAGCATTCATCAGGGTTACAGATGGCAGTGGTAGGAAATTCCTCCTTTCCAGATGGTTATTCTTCATCCTGCAGATCAAACTGCTTTGATTTGACCTGTTCTTCATCACATGCTATCCCAAAGAATGACAGAACCAGTTTCTCCTTCCCAGGTGGGCAAGGGTTTTAATCAAGGATGTTCCTAATCCCAAAGAAAGAAAATGCTTAGAGACCAGTTCTGGATCGTCCTTCCTTCCTTCCTTCCTTTCCTAAACATGCTGTGACAGCACTCAAATTCAAAATGATATCATGTCATAACCTGTTCCCTCTTCTTCCTCTTTCAAGTTTCCCAGTAACACTAGACTTAAAAGATGCTTATCATAACATTCCTATTCAGACTTCAGGTTTTTCTTAAGGTTTTGCATGTCTGGATCACATTATCAGTTATCTCCCTTACCCTTTGGGCTATCCACTGCACCAGGAGTGTTCAGAAAGTGCCTAGCTCGAGTTATAATGAATTGCAGGCTAGACGGTATTCATCTTTTGTGTGTATTTAGATGACTTGCTTATCTTTGCAGAATATTTTCTCAAAATGTCAGGAATCTGTCTCTTGAGTGAGAGATATCTTGTACAAGCTGGGATTCCAATAGAACATTCAAAAGTTTTTCTTACCTCCCCTCACACAGGATTGTCTTTCTGGGATGTCAACTAGACACCTCAGTTCAAAGAGATTTTCTTCCACAAGAAAAAACAGGACTTTATTTAGATCTTTTTCAAAGATTTTCCACTCAGATTTTAGTCACTGTGAGGGAATACCTGAGGATTTTGGGTCTCATAGCATCTATGATTCTCATGATACCGCTGGCAAGACTCCACATGAGAAGGATATAGTGGTATCTGAAATCTCTTTGGTCTTAGCATCAATACCCTTTATCTCTTCAGATACCACTCTAGGGTTTGTCAGAAGAGAAATTACTTGCTGTAGACAACATATATCCTTAATTCAAGGTCTCCCCTTTTCCCTCCCTTTTCCAAAGCAGTAAGTCACCACAGATCCTTCAGACTTTGCTTGGGGAGCAGTTTCAGGAGAGATAAAAGTGCAGGTGTATGGGACAACAAGGGCAGATGCAAGCACATAAATATCAAGGAGATGCTTGCCCTATATCAAGGCACTCAATTCTCTGAATCATCTTTGATCCTCAGGACCTCTTCAAGTGGTTACAGACTACCGCAGTAATGTGGTATATCAACAAGCAAGGGACGATCAGGTCATACCCCCTTTGCAGACTAACCATTTTAGCTTAGGATATAGCTACACAGCACAATCTCACTTTATAGGCATTTTACACTCCATCAGAGCAAAACTGTGTGGCAGACATACTGAACAGGACCAGGGCAGACCTTCACGAATGGAAACTAGATAGGGGGGTCTTCTAAGATTTGATCCATCTGTGGGGAGCTCCTCTAGCATAGACCTCTTTGCCTTCTCTTTGAACAATCAACTGGAAAAATTCTGTTCCACTACTCCATGCAAGAAGGCCTGGAAGACAGATGCCTTTTCTTTGGACAGGAATGTTCATGTATATCTTTCCACCCTTTCTCTGAATATCATGGGCACTTCTGAAGATTCAGAAGGAATCCACCAAGATCATTGTGGTGACTCCCTTCTGGCCCAGGAAACTGTGGTTCTCCCTTCTTTTGGAAATGGCCAGGGGCAATTACCACAAGCTTCCTTACAGAATGGATCTACTCAGACAAGAAAAGGGGTGTTTGATTCACTCTGACATCAATCATCTTCTACTGACTGCCTGGATGACAAGGTCTTAATTCCTTTTAGGCATCTGTTTACTGAGGACATGCAGCAGGTACTAATGGAGACAAGAAAGCCTAGAAAATCATATATTAGCAAATGGAGTAAGTTTTCTAGTTAGTGTCAACAATATAACCAGCACCCATTCAAGGATAGTTGTTCTCTGGTTTTACAATATTTGGTGTGAGTTACTATTGTATAACCTTTCTTACTCCTCTAGCAAGGTTCATTTATTGGACATTTCAGCATGTCTGCCCATGGATCCTCCTCTTTCAAGGCAGTTGCATGTCAAAATGTTCTTGAAAGGGGTTTTGCTTAAGAAACTTCCAAGTAAACTGATGGCCCCTCCTTCAGATCTTAATTTTGTGTTAGAGAAATTGTCACTTGCTCCATTTGAAGCAGCTAATCCATCTGACTTGAGGATCTTAACATGGAAAACAGTTTTATTGATTGCTGTGACCTCTGCAAGAAGGGTATCTGAGTTGTAAGCTCTTATGGTGAGTCAACCCTACCTGGCTTTCCACAAGGGCAGGATTTCTTTGAGAACTAATGATTTTATGCCCAAGGTGGTATCCGAGTTTACTTTAACTCAAACTATCCATCTCATGGTTTTCTTTCCTGAACCTAGAGAAAGGATACTCTCTACCTTGAATGTTCACAGATAACTCAGATACTTTCTTGACAGAACTAAAGCTTAACAAGTCAACAAATCAATTATTCATTTCTTGTGAAGGTAAGAGGAATGGACAGCTGGTGTCAAAACAGACTATTTCCAAATGGTTGTCTAAGACTGTTGCCTTTTGTTATACTCACCATGACAAATTTATTCCAGGCAGGGTCAAGGTCCACACTACAGGGATCTGGGCTTCTTCTACGTTTTTTTGAAAAGGGTTGGATTCTATAAGCATTCTAGAAGCTGCTGCTTTGTCCTCTGTACATACTTTTACAAAGCACTGTAAGCTGGATTCCTTCTCTAGCTCTAGATCATGCTTTGCTAGTACCATTCTTCAGGGGCTCCTGGATTCTTCTCCTTTCACCTCCCAAATATAGTTACCTTATGGTAATCTACCCATATAGTTAAGGCTACTGCAGCAGTGATCAATATGAAGAACATAGTACAGCTGTGTAAGTTGAAGTTACCATAACAGTAGATGTTCAAATGATCACTGCTGCAGTAGCCAGTACCTCATCTCTCCCTTGTTTTTTGGTGTGTTTTATGCCAGGTTGTGCAAATTTATTTTTTTGTTATTCCTAGCTTTGTGCTTTCATGGCTTAGCTTCCCTCTCTCTGCTGGCAGGGAAGTTCTGAAGGGTTTCGCTCCCAACCTTGTCTTTAGTCAGCTCAGCTTGAGCTGCTTGACAGTTTGGGCAGATGGAAGGTACCCTGAAGCTTTGGAAGCTGGCCATCTGTTATGTCCTTGGCAGGATATAAGCCATATAGCTAAGGCTACTGCAGTAATGATCATTCAAACATCTACTGTTAAGGTAAGTTCAATGTACAAAACTGTACTTTGTGCATGATATTCATAGTCATTACACTTAGGCATAGTGGGATTTTGCACTGTATGCACCTAAGCGCAGGCATGACTCACAGGCAGAAGCTGTGGTTTGGTACAGCAAATTTAGTAAGTTTTAGAAGAACTTATGTAAATGCGACAGTGATATGTAAATGAGAACTGACTGAAAAAATTCTGTGACTCTCCTATGCAAATAATGCAGCTTTCTTGCCTGTGTGTAATTGAAAGTCACTTGTTTATGTGAATCAGCATCATGCATATAAGCCTTATAAAAGGCAAAGGTGTACCTTTTATGCCTCCTTTGCAACTAATGAAGATGCTTACTGCTAGCTTGGCTATTTCCTGCTATGAGCTGCTTGTCTCAGCTGTGCCAAAGTTCTGGGCACCTAGTGGCACCCACTGGCTGAGATGGTGCAGATATAGAAAAAGACCAAGTTATTTTAACATTGCTGATCTAGAAATTCTAGATATTGTGAGAGGGATATAATATGAGCTTTAAGGCCCACAAATGAGGACTGGAGGATTTGTGGTCTTCCTAGACTTTTGGATATCAAGAAATGCATAGAATCATTGTACTTGCCACAGACACCTTTCAGGGACAAACTGGGGACATATTGGGCATCACATAGACTTCTGCTTCAGGGATACTTCAGCAGTTCCTCAACATACTCTCTGCACAGGTGGATAAGTACATTTATTGTCCAGTATTGCCTCAGGCTCTAGCCAGAACAATGCATAACTTCTACATAATGTCATGTTTTCCTGAGGACTTGGAGCAATAGATTGCATCCATGTTGCCATTAAGGCCCCATCTGGACCATGAGAGAAGCGGTAGTGGAAAAGGAAGGGCTACCATTCCATCAACTACCACAAAGTGTGTGATTCAAGGGAGTGCATCACTAATGTGTCAGCCCATCATCCTGGCAGTGCCCATGATTCTCACAAATGGAAAACCAGTGCTCTCTACCACCTGTTCCTCCATACGAGGATATCTCATTGTCACCTTGTTGGTAAGTGCAAACCTTTTCTAATCATAATACAGTCTACAGAAAAAGTTTGGAAAATGTATTGCTTAGTAGTAAATCTCCTTTTCTTGTAATGTCTCCTGTCCCTTCTTTCATTTGTAGGTGATACATGCTATCCACTTGAACTGTGGCTAATGACACCAGTCTATAATCCTGTTTGAGCTACTGAGGAACACTTCAATACCTCCCTGTCCCAGGCACAGATTGTCAGTGAGTGAGTATTTGGACTGCTAAAAGCCTATTTCCATTGTCTGTATGAGTCTTGGAGTGCCCTTCAGTATGACCCTGCTGCTGCATTCAGGATGTTTACCTCATGTCTCATACTGCAACATGATTATTCGTCTGTCTGGTGTGCAACTGCTGCATGATGGCAGAGCAGCTCCTGCTCATGTTCCTAACACCAGTGACTATAGTGGCAGTGGCCATCCATAGTAGCATGGAGCCCCATGTGACATGATCATGCATAGCTGTGCAGGCAGTAAGGCAGTATCTAGTCTACAGCTATGGACCATGACATTCACTTAGTGAAAGTGACACAACAAAATTCATACACATAATACTTGATGTATGTAGTGTTACTTGTGGGCTATGCTGTGTGGTACATATTCAACTGACACTGTAATCTTTTTTTTTTCTAGAAAATAATTTGAATGTATTATTACATAGTGTATTATGGTAAGTGGCAGCATAGCTCCACTGTCATGTTTAACTGATGAAGACGTCAAGTTAAGTACACCTTTTGATATGCCACTCATATGAACTTCTTCAAAAGTAATTTAGTGTTTTACCAGTGGCAGGGCAGGATTGGTGTAAATGTGAGAAGTGTTATGGCCAAATGGCAAGTATTAATTCAAAATATGGCATATTGCAGCATACATAGTTAGTTTTTCACTTCAGAGAATACATTACAGTATGATAAATACACGGATACCAACAATGGAAATTCCATTTTACTTTTTTGTATGCTGCTGCCTCTTCAGTGTCTTTCAGATGTAACAATGAAGAAAGCTATTGTTTTGGAAGGTAACTACTGTGTGAGTACTTGCTGTTTGCCATAACATTGATTTAAACCTTATAACATGTTCTCTGGATTTACTGTTGGCTATGCTGTTTGATTCATGGTCAAGTGACTTATTTTTTTTTTTATAATTTTGTCTTTGTTTTACACTATGTCATCACAGATTTCCAGATGTAGTGAAGAGTTCAGTATGGATTTACCTGTATAAAAATTTACTCTAGGATGGGTACTGACTTGTATTCATTGATGTCAGTAATGTAACTTGTACATCTAAGGTGTCATACACAATGTCCCCTGAGTATAGTGTGTGTGATGGTCCCATTGATCATGAGTAAGTGATGGCATGTTAGTCTGATGATGAGGTGCTGTAATGGCATGATCTCCTGGATGCAGAGGAGCCTCTAGACATTGATCTAACAGGCTGTGAAACATAGAATGAGAGTTTCTACTATATGTTATGGAAGGCTGATGAGTTCTGCCTGCCTTCTTTAGGGTTGTATCACCTATAACCTCAACAGCACTTTCTTGAAAAACACATGGAGTCTGGCCTACTCATCCACCATGTGTACAGATAGTCCCCGTCCTCATCTGCATATGCTATCAGTGTGACTCTGGTAAGTCTTTACTAGTGTACACATGGAAGTGGGCATAGATTCTGCGTTTGCCACCATACATAGGTTCATAGGTGTGTACTAGGCTAACAACCACTAGGGCCTTTTTAAGTATAGCCATGCATCACAAATGTCTGACATTTTCTGTTACCCTTGATAAGTGTAAGCAGGGGATTGGCGAATGAAATATTTACATTATACCATGAATGAGGATCATCATAGCAATGTCCTTGGCTTCCACCATTTCCGTACACTGGTGAAATTCCCCACAAATGCCTTGCAAAACTTTAACCATCTCTGTTTGACTTTCAGTTGCAGTAGCCACGCCTGAAGTATGTCACAGCACATCTGGTGCTGTGCAGCCAAGGCCACATGCATCTCAGGAGCTAATTGTGAAATATGCTTTTCTCTGTCATGATAGTAGATACTGTCACCTTTGAAACGGTAGTGTCTTTGTCAAAGTGTCCAGGCTGTTTATAACAAGCTGGTGTTGAGTTATATAGTGTTCCTACCATTGTAATATAATTTTCTCATTTTAATTCAGTGTGTGAGTGCGCTTTACTGTCTGTGGAAATGTCTACCTGCTGTGGATTGGGAAGTCCTGCCAGTACAGTTGCAAATGTGTGCCATTGTCCTCAGGCTGTGTCATGAATCTGAGAGTTATGGCATCAATATTAGCCGTTGTGCTGTCAACATCAGCCTGCTGTGCTGAAGCACAATAAGTGGTTGTTTGTGGTGTTGACCCTGCAAAGAAATAAGTAAGGATATGGATACTGAGACCTGTAACAGGTGAACTAATTTATCCTGAAAGAGATAATGGGCACACTTAAAACACACAGTGCACATCTTCTGCAAGTCACGGACGGATGAGCCATCTGATGATGAAAAAATGTAAAGATCATATGTACACAGGTATCATGACCAGTAGACCTCAGCATACCATTTACAGCCAGTGTACAGGTTGCACTGGTATTACTGTCTCAGGAATTACCACAACATAGCTGTAAGAAATGGTCAGAATGATGTCACACCTCAGATGGTGTGGTTCATATCCTGTTATGCATAGGGCTCATGGATAGAACTCACACTGTGAAGGTTGCAGACTTCAAATTGGACTACTGATTAGTCATGAGTGGTGTCCCACAGGGATCTGTCCTGGGTCCTCTTCTGTTCACCATCTACTTATCAGAAGTTCAAGCCAACACAAAAGGACTCTACCTGACTGAGTTTGCAGATGATTGCAAACTGGGAGCCATTATAGAATCTCCAACTGACATAGGCATCCCACAAAGGGGCCTCGCTGACACCAGTGACTGGTGCCTGAACCATGGCCGTAAACTAAATGCCAAAAAATGCATTGTTATTCCCTTTGGAAAAAACTCTGTGCCCATGAACTACCACATCAACATTATTCCACTTAACTCAAAAGGTGTAATAAGAGTTCTGGGAACACAGGCTGATAGCAGCCTCTCCTTTGACAACCACATCGCCACTGTGGTTAGAAAATCCTTTTATGTGGCACATCTCATCACAAAGGGTTGCTCATCTAGGAAGAAAGAGGTCATTGTCCCTCTCTACTCATCCCTCATTAGACCTGTTATAGAATACAATGTCCCTTTTGGCATGTACCTCACTAGACACCTGCAACGGCTAGAAAGGCCACAAAAATACCTCACCAACAGGATTCTAGGCCTTAAACACATGCCCTATACTGACAGACTCAAAAAAATCCAGCTATACTCAGTCTCATATCGCCTTCTTAGAGACGATCTCTGCTTAACCTACAAAGCCATGTCTGACCCAGAGCTGCTAGACATGCTACATCTAAAAAAAAAAAACAATCCTGCCATGCCACACACTCCAGGGACCTCAATCTCATTACCGCCTTAAATAGAACATGCTGGAGGGATAGGTTCCTTACCCAGAGACTGCCCATGCTTTGGAACAGACTCCCTATCCATGTCAAGCAGAGCTCCTCTCTGGCCCTCTTCAAAAGAAATCTTGACGAGTGTATGGGAAATAGAAAATTCACCCCAGGGATCACCTCAGCTGCCCTGCTAGATGGAGGCAATAGGAACTAACATCTGTTGACATGATACTAGGGATTCTTATTGGCTAGGATTACATAGGCCCAAGGGCCATTAGCCTAGTACACACCTATGAACATACTTCACGCTGTTCTGGGACTTTGCAGGGATGTTTTGAAATGCCTACATCATGTGAATTGTAGCTATAATATTGCTTCATTGTGGCTGAAAAGAGTTCTTGGACCACCCCACCTATCATGTTAACAAATCAATAAACAAATACGAAAAACTATTTCAGCACACATATACTTTGAACCACAGTGGACCTTTATTTTTTCCCTCTAGCCTTAACCTGAAAGCAAAGAATTCCAACATGTACTCAGTAAAAAGTAACTCCTTGCAAAGTTGGAAACTTGAAGGGGAGGTATTATTGCAAAGCACGAAGTATCAGAGACTATCCATGTGCAACTAACAGTGGGTAAAACTGCCTTCCAGTTTATAGCCTGCTACAGACCACCCTCCCAAACCCAGGAACCCCACTCGGCCTTCCTGAGAACACTGGAAAATATGAAGGTCTCTCCAAACACCATTATATTGGGTGACTTCAACTACCCAAACATAGACTGGGAGCATTACTCTAGCTCCAACACCCTAGTCCAAAGGTTCCTAGAATTTATAAACTCAAATGCTATGGAACAACTTGTTACCTCTCCCACAAGAGGAAAAAACATACTGGAACTGATCATCACCAACATGGGGACTCTATGCTCCAGACCAGAAGTGTATCCCTCACTGGTAAGATCAGACCATAAACTAATCTCACTGGATATTCATATCCTGACCCCACCCCCAGCCCAGAAAACCACAGTGAAAAACTTCTCTAAACCAAATTTCACACTCCTCAAAACCGAGGTGGAATCCTTCAAAGCCCCCGGGCCTGTGGAAAATACAGCCCAGACCACAGGATGCTTTATAAACGCATTCTATAAACACCTTCAGGAATGCATGGATCATGCAATCCCAAATAAAACCAAGACCCAATCCTCCAAAGGCAGACGTCCTGTCTGGTGGACCCCAGCCATAAACAAACTATACAATAGAAGGAGGAAGCTACTACATGATAGAGCAAAATCCCAAAAAGGGAAGGCATCTCTGATCAGTATTAGCAAAAAACTACGGGCACTCATAAAATCGTCTAAGGCCAGCTTCGAGAGAAAAACTGCACAGGACACTAAGGATAATCACAAGGCTTTCTTTAGTTATGTTAGGAACCTGGGTGGGAATTCCCAGATATGCTCAGAATTAGTCCAAAATGACAAAAAATACACTGAACCCACAGACATTGCCAACATCCTAGCTGACAGGTTCAGCACAAACTTATCCCCCCCCTCCCCACCAAATAGGCAAATATCTATCCCAGCAGAATGCTGCCCCCCTGACATCTCAAATGCTCAGGTAAGAGTCGCCCTCTTCAAAGCAAAAAACACAGCATAAATGGGACCAGACAGTGTCCCGGGCTGCGTCCTACATGAACTCCAAGGAGAGCTAAACCCAAACATAAAACTACTGTTCAATCTCAGCCTTACTACAGGATATGTTACCAAAGAGTGGCGTACAGCAACAGTGGTCCCTCTCCACAAAGGTGGTGCCTCAACGGATTCTGGAAACTATTGCCCCATAAGCCTGACTAGCTTGGTCTGCAAAGCTATGGAAAGGATCATCATGGACCTCATAAATAAAGATATTGGGGACCTACAGACACTGGATCCTACCCAGTTCGACTTTGTTAAGGGCAGATCCTGCCTCTTAAACCTGGTCGATTTCTTTGAATCAGTCACCAAGGCCATTGACGAGGGGAAGGTGGTCCACACAGCCTATCTGGACCTCACAAAAGCCTTCGATACAATACCCCACTCGGGCATTATAGATAAGCTCACCAGCTTAAATATAAACCCCTATGTCACTAGATGGGTTGCAAACTGGCTCAAGGACAGAACCCACATGGTTAGAATTGCTGGAGCCATGTCAGACTCCAAACCAGTTACAAGTGACATCCCACAAGGCTCAGTCCTGGGACCTCCCTTGTTCAGTATATATTTCTCGGAGGTACAGGCCAACACGGAAAGACTGTGGCTGACCAAGTTCGCAGATAACTGCAAACTGGGTGCCATAATCGACTCTCCAGCCAACACAAGCATCCTCCAAAAGGGCCTCATAGAAACAGACAACTGGTGCCAGAGCCATGGCCTCAAACTAAACGCCAAAAGTGTATAGTCATCCCTTTGGCAAAACAAAGTGCCCACAAATGACCACATAGGTGGTAATCCATTAAGTACAGAAGAAGTAATTAGGGACCTGGGGACCCAAGTTGATAGCAATCTCTCATTTGACAACCACGTGGCCAAAGTGGTTAGAAAAACATTTTATATAGCCCACCTAATCATGAAGGGATTCACATCTAGATCAGGGGAGGTC
Organism: Protopterus annectens; assembly: GCF_019279795.1. Classification (NCBI taxonomy): domain Eukaryota; kingdom Metazoa; phylum Chordata; order Ceratodontiformes; family Protopteridae; genus Protopterus; species Protopterus annectens. Next base: position 615,912,456 of record NC_056744.1, read on the forward strand.
ATCGTGCCTCTTTACTCATCCCTCATCAGGCCCATAATTGAGTACAATGCCCCTTTTGGGATGTACCTTACCAGACACCTGCAGCAACTGGAAAGACCCCAAAAGTACCTCACCAAGAGGATCAAAGGGCTCAAACAGATGCCATATGCTGCCCGGTTAAAGAAACTCCAGCTCTATTCAGTGGCATATCGCCTGTTCAGAGGCGATCTGTGCCTGACGTATAAAGCCATGTCTAACTCCGAATTAATGGACATGCTGCACCTCAGAAAATCCAAATCCCTTCGAGCTACGCGCTCGAGACTCTTGAACCTCAGCAATGAAATAAATAGGACATGCTGGAGGGACAGATTCATAACCCAGAGGCTCCCTTCACTCTGGAATAAAATCCCAGTCCAGGTTAGGCAGAGTCCCTCATTGACTCTCTTCAAGAGGAATCTTGATGAGTGGATGGGAGATCGTAGGTTTACCCCAGGTATCACTTCTGTGTCACTGTTAGACAGAGGCACAGTATACTAACCTCGAAAAAGGGTATAGCAAAATTAATTTAAAATGGGTGGCGAAAGCCAAACACACTCTGGCTAGGCTTATAAATGCCCTAGGGCAGATAGCCTAGTATGAACCTATGAACCTATGAATTTTATTAATACATTTATTGATAACCACAAACAACACCCCAAAAATGGAGCATGCAGCTGTGGTACCTCAGCTGACAGGGGGTCCCAAAAAAGTTTAGCTTCAAGAGGCAAATAAGGTCCTTAACTAATATTCAGAAGCATACCTTCAGAACTAATTCCCCTAAAGCTTGCGGTTTTTGGATATTTTCTTAAAATATGTTCCTAAGAGCCTTCAGTTTTGTTTTCCACATATCCTACAAGCGGTAAATATCACTAGCGATATCTTATAGCGTTCCTCTAGTATACAAAAGGACATTATCATCCTCATGCTAAACAACCTTCAACCGACTGAAGAAAAAATTAAAACGTACAGTTGTGTAAATAAACTTCATAAGAGTAGATGTTTCAATGATCACTGCTGCAATAGCCTTAGCTATAGATTAATGTCATGCCAAAGGATATTACAGCCATCCAGCTTCCAAAGCTTTAGGTCACCTTCCACGCATCCAAAATGTCAGGCAGCTCGAGCTGAGCTAACTAAAAGACAAGTTTGGGCACCAAACCTTTCAGAGCTTTCATGCCAAAAGAAGGAGGTAGGTTGAGCCCTAAAAGGACAATGCTTGGAAGAACAGAAACTAAATAACCACACCCTGGCATAAATAATGTTCCAAAAACATTGGGGAGGAGGGAGGGAGTAGCTACTGCAGTAGTGGTCATTTGCATATCTACTGTTATGTTTAGTTTTCTTATACAACCATATTATGTTCATCATATTGATCACTGCTATAGTAGCCTTAGCTATATGGTAGATTGCCCTAGATTACTACATTTGTTAGGTGAAATGAGAAGAATCCAGGAGTCCTTGGGGAATGGTCCTTCCAAACCCTGATCTAGACCTAGAGAAGGAATAAAGCTTATAGTGCTTTGCAAAAGGATGTACAGAAGACCATGTTGCAACTTCTAGAATACTTCTAGAATCCAACCCTTTCCAAAAATCCATGGATGAAGTCAAGGGCTCAGTAGAGTGGGCCTTGGCACTGCCTGGAATAGTTTTAATGTGGTGCGTATAATAAAAGGGAATAGTCTTAGACAATCATTTCGAAATAGTCAATTTTGAGACAGGTTGTTCCTTTCTCTTATTTTCACAAGAAATAAACAATTGATGTGAAGATCTGAAAGATTTAGTTCTGTCAAGATAGTACCTTAGTTGTTTGTGGAAATCCAAGGTGTGGGGTATTCTTTCTCCATTTATGGGTTCTGGAAAGAAAACGGTGAGATGGATAGTTTGGCTTAATGTAAACTTGGATACCACTTTAGGAGAAAATAAAGATTTGTTCTCAAAGAAACCCTGTCCCTATGGAAAATGAGATAAGACTGACTCACCATAAGAGCTTGCAACTCAAACACCCTTCTTGCAGAGGTCAGAGCAATGAGTAAAACTGTTTTCCATGTTAAGAATCTCAAGTCAGACAACTTAGCTGATTCAAATGGAGCAAGTGTTAGCTTCCCAAATGCAAAATTAACATCCCAACGAGGGGCCGCCAATTTTTTTTGAGACCTTTTACTTAAAACCCATTTCAGAAATATTTTGACTTGAGACTGCATTGAAAGAGGATGATCCATGAGAAGGCATACTGAAATGGCCAATAAATGAACCATGATCAAGGAATAAGAAAGCCCATAGGATAATAACTCACACAAGTATTAACAGAACCAGAGAACAACTGGCCCTGAATGGGTGTAGTTATGCTGCTGGCACAAACTAGAAAACCTTTTCCATTTGCTAATATATGATTTTCTAATAGCAGGCTTTCTTGCCTCTGTTAGAACCTGCTGCATATCCTCAGTAACAGCTCATAGTATTTTCTTATGGACTGAGAAACCTCAGTGTTCTCCCACCGAATATACTGGCATCTTGAATCTCTTCTGAAAAGGAAGCATCCCTCTTTCTTTTACCAGAATCTACTTTACGAGAAGGATCAATAGCCTAAATTAAACTCTGAGCCAGCCAGTATACCACTCCTGTCTTAGGAAGTTTGAGAAGGAGTAGATACATATTTAGTTTTCTGTATTTTTTAACAGGAAAAATGGGACCAACAGTGTTATTAATGGCAGCATCAGCTTCCTCAGGGATTGGCACAATATCCTGACAAAGAGGGAAGTCTTCCCTGTTCACTCTCCCTTGGCCACTAAGAGGACCCCAACATCCACAGAGGATGTGGCTAATCCCCAGGTCCATAGTGGCTGCAGGTGTTGTACCAGAGGGGTCAAGGATAAAAGATGAGTGGTCTGAGCTACAACTAATGGCTGTAGCAGAGTCACCACCTGCTTCATCTGATGAAGTTCTAAATATTAAAAAGAACAAAAGCTCTAAAAAATTATCATTGAGTGTGGTCAGGGTCATATTCCACTGTACAAAGGTTTTCGTGTTTTTGTAGCAGCTACGTTTTCATACACTCGAGTTCCACTTTTTAGTTATTTAAAACATAAACTGATGTTGAACATTTGATGTTAAGTTGTCTATCTCGCCTTCATTCTTGCTGGTTGGGTTCGGAGCTGATCCTCGGCTCTGACTCGGCCGTCTTCAAAAGCTCGAGAGCTGTATACTGGCTCGAGGCCACCCCATATCCCATGATGCCTGGCGCTAGATACCCAGATCTCATTTGCCGCTTCTGCTGCGAGGTTGTCTTACTGGCTCAGGTCGTATATTTTCATTATTTTATCTGTATTTTGATAAAAATTATTAGGGTTTGTTAGTGTAGATTGTTAGTCATAGTTACAAATTTTCTCAGTATATCTTTGTTGTACCTATAATTCTTTCTTGAATCCTTCCCTTTCCCTTCAGAAAACTCGTTTTAGTTAGAGATTTTTCCCCTCCCCCTTCACTTTCTTCACTTAGGTAGCCATTTAAATTAGAGGCTAACCCTTTCCTTTTTCTCTTAAAAAAAAAAAAATTTAATTAGTATTACCTAGTTCAGTTTTATTTAGCTTGTAGATAGAATATTGTTAGTATTCTTTTGGCTGTTTTTTTTTTGGGTGTGGTGACTTTAGTGCGTGGGGTAGTTATTATATCCTATTTTTTGTGTATTGTTCTTGGTGTTCCACTTTTTTTTCAGGGATGTCCAAGGATACCAAGGTGTCCGGATTCAAGAAGTGTAACTCATGCTGTCAGAAGATGTCTCTGACAGATGGTCACACTTCTTGTATCTATTGTCTGGGTTCCATGCACCTGCAGGACTCTTGTTCAGTTTGCCATGCTTTCAGCCCAAGAGTCCTGCAGGAGCATAAAAATAAGTTAATCTTACGGGGTTTACTTAAGAAGGATTCACCGGCTAAGGCTCAGCCCGTGAAGTCCTCTAAGCCACCTAAATCTTCGGCTCCTAGTTCGGAGCCATCAGTGGGTGAAGCTGTTCCTTCTGCCTCGGTTCCGGCCGGAACCGAAGTACCTGCTTCCCAGTCGGTCCCGACTCACACAGATCTAGGTCTCCCTCCCTGGAGTTGATACGCTCAGCTCTGAGGTCTCCTCTGCTCCAATCGGAGCACAGTCATCAGTCCCACTCTTCTCGGTCCTCAAGGCTTTCAGATCACGACGTGGCGAGAATGGTCAGTAGGCTATTGAAATCGCAGGCCCTAGCCAAAATGTTGTCCAGCCCCCCTCATCAGGTGTCGGCTCTGTCCATGTCTGCAGTTATTCCTCCTCCGACTCCTCAGTTGAGCTCAGAGCCGGAGTTCGTTGGGGTTCGAGTCGTGGAACCGTCGGCACCGATACCTTCTCCTTCAGTTCATTTGTCGGCTCCAATCACTTCCTTGGTACCGTCCTTGGAAGGGTCTGGGCACTGAGACTCCCTCGTCGGCTCCGAGGGGGCGAGTGGCATCGGACCCTTGTCCGACCCCGTTCTCCCCCTTGGAGCTTCAGCGCAGGTGAGCTCGGCTCCTACATCGGCTTTGGAGCTGTCCCTCTCTGTGCAGAGAGGGATTCCGATCTCTTCGGAACCGGAGCCTTCTCGGCATCCGAGCAGGGATGCCTTCGAGGTCATGAGGAGTGTGCTGGCCCCTGAGTCAGCCCCACGATCATCCCCATCGGCTCCTCCCACTATGGTGCCTGCGTCTGCCTCTGCCCCTCCTCCAGACCCCAAACGTGGGGAACCAACGCTCCAGGGCACCCCCTTGGCTGTATCTTCCTCTTCCGAGGCCTCCCCTGATCATTCAGAGGAGCCACCTCGTAAGAGGAAATGCAAGAGGAAGCATGTTGACTCCCCTGAGTCTGTCACATCAGATTGACTTAGAGGATTCGGAAGGGTCTCTGAGATCCCCCTCTGAAGATGTCTCCTTCTCAGACATCCTTGAGATGCTTAGGCAGAGGGGGAACTTGACTACCCTAAGCCCTTCCGAGGATGAGCCGGTATTCCTGGATGCAATTGGATCCCGACCTTCCACCTCCTGGGTGTCTCCGCCTTTCGACCCACTGATGTCTGTGGTGGCTCGGAAGGCGTGGTCAGCCCCAGACAGAGTGGAACCGACCCCCAGAAGACCCGCTAAATTCATAACTGCACCACAGGATAAACAGTTTTTGACCAAAGGTGTTCCTGTTGATGCCATGGTGGTAGCGGTGGCCACAAAGAAGGAGTTGGCTGAAACTTCTTCATCTGTCCATCCCCCTAACAAGGAGTCCAGGACGATGGACAGATATGGGAAGCGGATGTTCTCTTCAGTGATCTTTTCCATGAGGTCTGTGAATTATTTGTGCCACTTTACCTGTCTTCAAAGGGATCTCCTTAAAGAGCTTGGAGATACCCTCAAAGATCCATCAGCTGAGGGGGCCCAGGCTAAGGCAGCCTCCCAGCTGGCGACTCTTAATTCAGTGGTGAACTCCTCCATGAGGCACATTTCTTATGCAGCCGATGGTGCGAGTAGAGCCGCGGGCACAGGCGTTGCCCTAAGGAGGCATGCTTGGATGCAGCTATGTAACTTTGCGGCACCTTTCAGAGCGTCTTTCACCAACACCCCTTTTGATGGTTCCTCTCTTTTTGGATCACAGGTGAAGGACACCCTTACCAGGTTGTGAGCAGGATGGCAAGACTCTCTCTGCCGTGAGAGTCTGTTTTTCAACTCCTTCCAGATCATATCCCAAGGGTCAGAAGAGTGAAAGATGTGGTTCCGGAAATCCCAGGGAGCCTTGCCGGACACACATGGTGAGTTCCCATCTAGGGGCAGAGGAGGGAACAATAATAGATGCAGCCCTCGTGGCAGAGGGGGTCTGCAAAACCAGGGCAGCAGAGAATCCTTCTCTGAGAAGCCCTTCCAGCACCCCTGAAGGGTTGCCTGACTGCCCACCTCTGGAGGCAGTCGGGGGAAGATCATCGCTGTACCCAAGAGCCTGGCAAGACATAACACAAGACAAACGGGTACAGTCTGTTATATCTGGAGGCTACAGAATTCCCTTTGTTCGCACTCCCTTAGTGTTAAACAAGTCCCTTCCAGATGTTCCACCCAATCTAAGGAATCAAGCAGTTCAAGAAGTTTCAGAACTGCTAAGAAAAAGGGCCATCCAGCAAGTCCTAGCAGGCCAGCAAGGATCCGGAATTTACTCAAGGTTCTTTTTGGTACCAAAAAAGACAGGGGACTGGAGACCCATTCTGGATCTCAGCAGACTGAACAGGTCTGTACAAAGAACGAAGTTTTGGATGGTCATGCTACAGTCCATTTAACCCTTTCTGGGTCAGGACAATTGGATGTGCTCTATAGATCTTCAGGATGCGTACTACCACATCAAAATGGACAGATGCTCCAGAAGATTCCTTCGCTTCCGGCTGGGAGCCAGCCATTATCATTTCAGAGCTCTGCCCTTTGGTCTCACCACAGTCCCCAATGTATTCACCAAATGTATGGCAGTAGTTACCGCTCACCTGAGACGGCAAGGATTCCAGGTGTTTCCATATCTAGATGACTGGCTCCTCACTGCTACCACCAGGCATCACCTTCTGCGAGCCAGAGACTACACTATTGAGACTTGCTCCAGACTAGGTATCTCAATAAATTTCAAAAAGTCTGCATTGTCACCATGTCAGTCTATCACCTTTACAGGCGCAAATTTAAATACAAAAGACATGTCAGCGAGCCTTCCACCAGACAGGGTATTAGTGATTCGCCAACATGTACAGGTCTTATTAGCATGCAAAAGAATTCAAGCCAGGTTCGTCCTCCAAACTCTGGGTCTCATGGCAGCAGTGATCATACTTGTTTCCTCTAGCTCGTTTTCACATGAGGATTCTCCAGTGGCTTCTTTTCACCCAATGGTCCTTCCAGCAGCTTCCCATGTCTCACATGATTATGATCACAGAAGCATGCAAAAAGCACCTTGCATGGTGGATGGTCTCCACATCAGTGCCCCAGGGCAGACCATTTGTACTTCCCCCTCCAGTTGCTATGGTGACCACGGACGCCTCCCTGATCGGGTGGGGGGGCATTATCAGGGCAGGACAGTCCAAGGCACCTGGCAACCTCATGAGTATCATCTGCATATAAACATCTTGAAGATGAGGGCCGTGCTTTTAGCGTCGCAAGCTCTTCAGGGCTCTCTTCCTACTGGAACCATTGCAATTCAAACGGACAATATGTCAGTAGTGTGGTACATCAACAAGCAGGGCGGAACCAAGTCCTACCCCCTATGTCTAGAAGCACTCAGACTCTGACAGTGGGCAATCTCTTCCCAATGGTTTCTGATCGCAACGCACATCCCTGGGAGGTGCAATGTCATAGCAGACAGGCTGAGCAGAACAATTTTCATGCCTCACGAGTGGTCTCTGAATCAAGTAGTTGCGGACCAAATATTCCGCAAATGGGGCCAACCTTGCTGCAACCTTTTTGCCACCCCCTTCATCAGCAAGTGCAGCAATTTCTTCTCTCTCCTTCCACTTCCTGGACATTCCCCCAGAGACGCTCTAGTCCACGATTGGCCTCAGGGACTTCTTTATTCATTCCCTCCGTTTCCTCTAATTCTGAAACTAATACAGAAAGCTACAGTATTGGGCTGAAAAATGATCCTCATTGCTCCTTACTGGCCTCGACAAATATGGTTCCCGTTCCTGCATCATCATCTTCTCGAGCAGCCTTGGACTCTGGACCTAGTTCCAGACCTTCTGATCCATCAGTTGGGCGGGCTGCACCAATCCCTGCAATCTCTCCAGCTCACTGCTTTGTTGCTCCACTTCCAACTTTAGCCAGGCTTCCTGATATCCCCCTTCTGTGCACAAAATTATTTTATCATCGCACAAGGGTATGACTAGAAAAACGTACGCTATTAAATGGAAACGTTTTTCTTCCTGGGCAGAGGCTAAGAGTATAGACCCTTTTCAGCCCCTGTACACCACATTTTGGAATTTCTTGCGGAACTCTTTCATTCTGGGTCCACTTCCACTACAATTAGAGTTCAGTTAGCTGCAATTTAAAATTTTCACATTGGCCTGTCAGGAAATAATATCATGTCTCATAAGCTATGTAAAGCATTTCTCAAAGGGACCACTCTGCTCAGGCCTCCAGTGAGAGAACCTCCACCTTCGTGGGATCTAAATTTGATTTTAGCTTCTCTAATTTTGCCCCCCTTCGAACCTGCAGCATCTTGTTCCTTGAAGTTTTTATCTTGGAAAACCCTCTTTTTTCTGGTAGCTATTACTTCAGCCAGAAGAGTTTCGGAACTTCAGGCTCTTTGTACCCGTCCTCTGTACCTAGTGTTCCACAATGACAGGGTTGCTCTCAGGACTAATCTTTCCTTCCTTCCTAAGGTCTCTTCAGAGAATATCTTGAATCAGTCCATAGACCTTCCTGTGTTTTTTCCCAACCACTCCAACAGGGTGGAATATAAATTGCATCAGTTAGATGTTCACAGGCAACTACGCTTTTATTTGCATAGAACTAAGGACATCAGGAAATCGGACCAACTTTTCCTTTCTTATGCTGAGGGTAAACAAGGTCTTCCAGTCTCAAAAGCAACCTTGTCCAGGTGGTTGACTTCTATCATCACATTTATCTATCAACTGAGGAATAAAGAATTGCCTGTTATACCAAAAGGTCACTCCACCAGAGCTTTAGCCACTTCTGTGGCCTTTCAGGCTAGGTTGCCCATGGAATCTATTTGTGCTGCGGCTACGTGGGCCAACCCACATACTTTCATTTCGCATTATAAGTTGGATGTGGTTTCCAGGAGCAGAGCTGATTTTGGTACCACTGTTCTGAAGAGTTTGTTCCGATGAGCCACCCAGGATTTTAGGTGCTAGGGACGCTGTCCCAACCAGCAAGAATGAAACCGAGATAGACAACTTAACATAAAGAAGTTATGTACCTACCATAACGTTCCACGTTAGTTCTCTTCTTCTGGCCTTCTTTCATGTGTCTCACCCTCCATCCCCCTATCCTTGTAGACTGAGAAGAGTTCCTTATGTTTTTTTTCACTGGCTGAGTCTTCTCTGGCTGTTCCTTTCTGCCTAGTAGCCTCTCTGGTAGGTTTTATACATTCCAGGATAGGATCCTTTCCTTATTATGTCTGCAGTTGGACTTACCAAACAAGATCTGGGTATCTAGCGCCAGGCATCATGGGATATGGGGTGGCCTCGAGCCAGTATACAGCTCTAGAGCTTTTGAAGATGGCCGAGTCAGAGCCGAGGATCGGCTCCGAACCCAATCAGCAAGAAAGAAGGTGAGAAGAAGACAACTAATATGGAACGTTATGGTAGGTACATAACTTCTTTTTTCTAATATATGTTTAAACAAAGCATTAGTAGTCTTAAACTTCTTGATATCATATATTTGCTCACTTATTCGATCTTTAAAAGCTCTGTTCATTTTACCTATATAAAATAAGTAGAAGACTAACACTGAGCATAATAAATAGCATTCCGAGTATTACAATCCATTTAACCTTTAAACCCATAAGTTGTATAGTTAATAGGATGGGTAAACCTCTAAATTTTAAGTATTTGCAATAATTACAATTGTAGTATGGAAGATTGCCTTTCTGCACTAATGTTTAAGATGTAGAAGCATGAACATTTTTATGATGCAAAACATGTTTCAGTGACTGACAGTTCCTGAAAGTAAAAGAGGGAGAAGCCCCAACAATAGTTTTAATTGCCTCGTCGGTCATTAAAATGGGCCAGCTACATTTAAAAATGTCACATATATAACTAATATCTTCAGAATATGTCAAAGTAATACATAAAGATTTAACTGGAACCTGGTTGCCAAAAATTCTCAAAAACTGTTCCTGAAAATCTAAGATGGGTACACACTATGTCTTTCCATATATATATATATATATATATATATATATATATATATATATATATATATATATATATATATCTGTTCTTTTTACAAGCTTTACTACAAAGAGTTGTTTTGATAGCAGCCCCAGTGTCCTTTTTAAGTGAAACATCTAAATAGTTAATTTGTAAAGAACAGCATTCAATAGTAAATAAAATAAAATCAATGGTATTGTTTAAATATGTAATAAAATTATTTAAAATTGAACAGCAGCCAATCCAATTAAAAAAAGTCAACAAATCGCCTAAAACAGTTAAATGAAAACAAATCATTATTAAACACAAACTGTTTTTCCATTGTAAATATGAAACTGGCACAGCTATTAGCACAAGATGTACCTATAGCAATGCCTTCCATTTGTATAAACAACTGATCATTAAAATAAAAAATATTGTATGTTAAGTTGTCTATCTCGCCTTCATTCTTGCTGGCTGGGTTCGGAGCCGATCCTCGGCCCCAACTCGGCCATCTTCAAAAGCTCGAGAGCTGCTTACCAGCTCGAGTCCCCCCTATATCCCATGATGCCTGGCGCAAATTTAAATACCAAAGACATGTTAGCGAGCCTCCCACCAGACAGGGTTTCAGTGATTCGTCAGCATGTCAAGGTTTTATTAGCATGCAAAAGGATTCAAGCCAGGTTTGTCCTTCAAACGCTAGGTCTCATGGCAACAGCTATTGTACTAGTTCCTCTAGCTCGTTTTCACATGAGGATTCTCCAGTGGCTTCTTTTCATCCAATGGTCCTTCCAGCAACTTCCCATGTCTTACACGATTATGATCACTCAGGCATGCAAGAAACACCTTGCATGGTGGATGGTCTCCACATCAGTGCTCCACGGCAGACCATTTGTTCTTCCCCCTCCAGTGGCTACAGTGACCACAGACGCCTCCCTGATCGGGTGGGGGGGGCATTATCAGGGCAGAACAGTCCAAGGCACCTGGCAACCTCACGAGTATCATCTGCACATAAATGTCTTGGAGATGAGGGCCGTGCTCTAAGCATTGCAGGCTCTTCAGGACTCTCTTCCTACCGGGACCATTGCAGTTCAAACGGACAATATGTCCATAGTGTGGTACATCAACAAGCAGGACGGAACCAGGTCCTACCCCCTATGTCGAGAAGCACTCAGACTCTGGCAGTGGGCGATCTCTTCCTAATGGTTTCTGATTGCAACGCACATCCCTGGGAAGTCCAACGTTATAGCAGACAGACTGAGCAGAGCAATTCTCATGACTCACGAGTGGTCTCTGAACCAGGCGGTTGCAGACCAAATCTTCCGCAGATGGGGCCAACCTTGCTGCGACCTTTTTGCAACTCCCTTCAACAGCAAGTGCAGCAATTTCTCTCTCTCCTTCCACTCCCCGGGCATCCTCCCAGAGATGCTCTAGTCCACGATTGGCCCCAGGGACTTCTTTATGCATTTCCTCCTTTCCCCCTAATACCGAAATTGATTCAGAAGGCTGCCATTTTGGGTTGCAAAATGATCCTCACTGCTCCTTACTGGCCTCGACAAATATGGTTTCCGTTCCTGCACTCCTGTCTTCTCGAGCAGCCTTGGACTCTGGACCTAGTTCCAGACCTCCTGATTCATCAATCGGGCGGGCTGCACCAATCCCTGCACACTCTCCAGCTCACAGCGTGGTTGCTCCACTTTCAACCCTAGCCAGGCACCCAGATATTTCCCCATCTGTGCGAGAAATCCTTTTGTCATCACACAAGTCTACGACCAGAAAAACTTACGCTAATAAGTGGAAACGTTTTTCTTCCTGGGCAGAGGCAAAAAGCATAGACCCCTTTTCAGCCCCAGTGCACTCCATTTTGGATTTTGTAGCAGAACTCTTCCATGCTGGTTCTGCTTCAGCTACAATTAGAGTCCAGTTAGCGGCAATTTCAAATTTTCACATTGGCCTGTCGGAAAACAATATCATGCCCCATAAGCTGTGTAAAGCCTTTCTCAAAGGAACCACTCTGCTCAGGCCCCCAGTGAGGGATCCTCCACCACCGTGGGATTTAAATTTGATTTTAACTTCACTAATTTTGCCCCCTTTCAAACCTGCAGCTTCTTGTTCGCTGAAGTTCTTATCTTGGAAAACCCTCTTCCTGGTAGCTATTACTTCAGCCAGAAGAGTTTCGGAACTACAGGCTCTTCCTGTCCATCCCCCATACCTCGTGTTCCACAATGACAGGGTTGCTCTTAGGACTAAGCCGTCCTTCCTTCCTAAGGTCTCTTCAGAGAGTAACTTGAATCAGTCCATAGACCTTCCTGTGTTTTCCCTAACCACTCCAACAGGGCGGAATATAAGTTGCATCAGTTAGATGTTCACAGGCAGTTACGCTTTTATTTGCACAGAACCAAGGACATTAGAAAATCAGATCAACTTTTCCTGTCTTATGCAGTAGGTAAACAAGGCCTTCCAGTCTCCAAAGTAACCTTATCCAGGTGGTTGACTTCTATCATCACATTCATATATCAACTGAGGAATAAAGAATTGCCTGTTAAACCAAAAGGTCACCCCACCAGAGCTTTAGCTACTTCGGTGGCCTTTCAGGATAGGTTGCCCATGGAATCTATTTGTGCTGCGGCTACATGGGCCAACCCACATACTTTCATTTCGCATTACAAGTTGGATTTGGTTTCCAGGAGCAGAGCTGATTTTGGTTCCACTGTTCTGAAGAGTCTTTTCCGATGAGCCACCCAGGTTTTTAGGTGCTAGGGACGCTGTCCCAACCAGCAAGAATGAAGGTGAGATAGACAACTTAACATAAAGAAGTTATGTACCTACCATAATGTTCCATGTTAGTTGTCTTCTTCTCGCATTCTTTCTTGCGTCCCACCATCCATCCCCCTATCCTAGTGGACCGAGAAGAGTTCCTCTTGATTTTTCACTGGCTGAGTCTTCTCTGGCTATTCCTTTCTGACTAGTAGTCTCTCTAGTAGGATTTATGCATTCAAGGATAGGATTCCTGTATTATTATGTCTGCAGTTAGACTTACCAAACGAGATCTGGGTATCTAGCGCCAGGCATCATGGGATATAGGGGGGGTTTCGAGCCGGTAACCAGCTCCCAAGCTTTTGAAGATGGCCGAGTCGGAACCCAACCAGCAAGAAAGAAGGCGAGAAAAAGACAACTAACATGGAACGTTATGGTAGGTACATAACTTCTTTTTTTCAAAATTAATTCTGACAATAAATTAAATTAATATTCATGTTGGTATATATACTGCCACTTGAGCAATATTGTTGTACATACTCATTGCATTGTTTTTTAGGTATGACAGTAAATAATGACTGGACATCCAAAGTTACAAAATAAAACTGTCTCCAATCATAGCACTCATGGCAAACTTCGTATAAATCATTGAGAAAATGTCTGGTGCTATGTAGTACAGTGAGTTCTTGATCAATATAAGTTCTTAATTTCTTTTCAACAAAAATGATTCAGTAATCCAGCCCTGAAAGTCAGTCTCAAAGGTGGATCTGAACACTACTCAGAAACCTTTGGCAAGCCACGTAATAATGGTATAAATGGGTGTAATACATTAAAATATTCAATTAATGAGACACCAAGTCATATAAGTGAGACTTAATGTTAGCAATCAAAGTATGTACTTGAAGTTTCAAAATTGGTTTATATGTTACACTGCACTAGTGATTTCTTTTTCTTCATTCAACTTCAGCTCAGATAGAGCTGACTTCTCTCCATTATTATATGTAGACTTCCGTTTGTACAAAGCAGTTTTACACCATTCAAAAAAAAACTCATATACATATATATATATATATATATATATATACAAACACACACGCACACATAAACACACACAAGCGTGCGCACGTGTGCACACACACACACACACACACATAAACACACACAAGCGTGCGCACGCGCACATACACAAACACACACACACATATACAAGCGGGCGCGCACACACACACACGCACATATACATATGTATATATGTGTGTGTGTCTATATATATATATATATATATATATATATATATATATATATGGGTCTACTACTTTACAACGAATTGTCACTTAACCGAAAACAAAAAGTAGAACCCCATGTCAGCAAAAGTGCACTTCAATGAAAGTGCACTTTCGCTGAAGTCTAGGTGCCCGAACACCTCACAAATAAAAAAAATATAACAAAAACATGCTTTTGTGGGGGGGGGGGGGCAAGCCACCCGCCCACACCCTACTTAAATATACTTAAATATACCAACTCCGAGATCACACTACAGCGAGAAAAAGGGAATATTCGCATTCCACACTGTATTGTGATCTCCGTAGTCAGTTTTCGTAGTTTCAGTACTTCGAACAACTGGGTTCTTACAAGTGAAGTTCGAAGTACTAAAACTTCGACCAACAGCAGTAGACCCATATATATATATATATATATATATATATATATATATATATATATATATATTTCACATACATTAAGAAATGCTTCTAATGGAGGAAGATTAACTGGTGTAAAATGCTTAGCTTTTTTAAAGGGAATGGCATGATCAACCATATTCCCTTTAAATAAAGGTTTTAATGCAAGAGTCCAGAAAAATAAATGCAGACTCACAATAGCAACAGCTATCTCACATGCCCTTGACAGAATGAATGGAAAACCTTTCAAAAGTAAGGAACGTTCTTCTACATTTCAGCAATATGCAGATAAATTAGTAACTACGTTTGAACTATCGCCATGCTGTATGTAAACATGTATACTCAGCTGCTTTGCATTTTGTGTTTGATATATTCTCTGTTTCAATGGTTATCTCTAAACTGTGACTGAAATAAGTCTGCAGTGGATCTGTCCACTACCCCAGTTAATTTAAACAGATGAGGACTCCCTGTGACAAAAAGTACAAAAAATGTATGTTTGGAGTGAGCTGAATGTAAAGACATTTGCATTAAAGAGCAGAGAAATTACATTAATAAAGTAACAACTTGTTCGCCAAAATATGCGCAATATTTTCATTTTGTTGCTAAAAGTACAACACACATTAACTTCATCTCCTTTTGTTCACATACTGCCCAGTGGACTATAATCCTTTTGAGAGTTTCATCACATTTCACATAAGTAAAATGGTCACATTGTTCACAGAGATGTATATTGTCCCCAGCGCACATCAATGACCTTTCAGCAGTGTTTTTGTATGTAGCTGACTGTTACTGCCACACAGAAGAACTGATTGGTCTAAGCTGCACTGAACTGGCAACCTCTCTGCAAGAGCTTAACCTTCTTTCCTAATTTTGTGTTTCTACCCCAGATTTTATTTGCCACTTTCTGCAACTGACATGGTTTACTGGGCCTGAGCTTCGCTCAACAAGAGAAAGACTTTACATTGTGCTATTTCTTCATATTTGATTATTAGTTTTTGTTATAATGTTGGTAGGACTTAGATATTTCTTTTTCTTAAATATTAGATCAGTTTTCAAACATTTTTCCTGTCAGATTTATCCTCATATTTTTCCAGGTAGGCATTAGGCCTAGTAGTTAATGCGTGTTAGTCATTTTAGCGATTACTTTATTGTGACTGATTTTTCAGCATTTACTAGTTGCTGTTAATTCTTCACTAGGAGATATTTAGTTTTTATAATGCTTGTGTTGAATGATAAGTTGCATTTATGAGTGCTGTACAGTGCTTTTCTATAGGCTTCTGTGAAAAGCTGTGTTGGCTATTCTGTTAGTAACATGGATAAGAAAAAGGCCTTAGGCTTTAAGAAATATGGTTGCTGCAGCCAAAAAGTTCAACACTAAGACACCAACTCTATAGGTGCAGGGGACATTGTGGGTGCAGAATCTTTTGCCAGTGTTGCTAAGTCCCCCCAACTCCACCCAGGACTCTTCCACTAGTGTAGTGCATGCAGAACAGAAACAGAAGACCAACCATGTTGCTGGGCAACAGTGTGCAACTGTGTTTTTACCTGAGCTGCTGGCTATGACTAGATCCATTATTCAGACCATTTATTACTGAGTGCAAACCTGGGGTAGGAGTAATGCCGGCAGTCCCATCCAATCATCCACTGAAGGATCCTGATTTTGAAAGGGATTCAGAATTTGAGGTTTCAAAAGTATTAGAATGATCAGTCAGTTTCCTCTGAGGACAAAGGGGTTCAGAAACCCAAACAGATGTTTTCTTTTTCCGAAATGCTGGCTAGATTTAGGGATGTATTAATTTGGGAGCAGTCACTGGCAGCCCCCAGTATCAGTAGGTTATATGATCTTTTGGAGGATGAGGCCCAGGACTTCATGACCTTCCCTCCACTGATCCCTGCACTAAAAGATGTTTTTAAGAAAGCTTGCAATTCTCCTCTACTAGGTGAGTCTCTTCCTAAAAAAAAGTGTTATTTCCTGGTATGCTTGGCCATGCCTGGCCTCCAAGCCCCTTTGCAGATCCTGCTTCTGTGTCCCCAGCAACCTTTTCCAATCACAAGGCTTTGTCTTCATCGAACCCAGTTCCTCAAGGTAAACTAGACAACTGCCTAGAATCTCAGGGGAAATAATTTGGCACAGTCCAGTATGGTAGCTTTTAAGGTTTTTAATTATCAGTGTTTTATGAGGAAGCTTGTGTTGAGGTGTAGGTATAGTTGAGATGAGTTTGCTGCATTGTTACCCATGGAGCAGAAAGACTATACAAAAGAGATTGTTTCCAGTGGTACTCAAGTGTCAAAACATGCTTTAAAGAGTTTCTTGAAATGCAGTGACGTCGGTTGTGACAAGGAAATATGCTTGGCTGCCTAGCCAAAACTTTTCTGATGAGTTAAAAATGAAATTTTGAATGCTCTTCTTGAGGATGATTGTGTGTTTCATACAGTAGCTAATCACATGTTTAAACACTGGGATGACAGTGGTAAAATGATGCAAGGAGTTTCTGAAATATTTAATTTTGCCAAGTTTTCCTCACAATATGCAAGATAATTTTGGTGGCCCAACAAACAGAAGTCCCAGCCAAATGAAGAACGGTCCCTTTCCAAAAATATTATAACCCCCCCAACCTATGACTGTGACTGTGACAAGGCTTGGCTGCCTTTATTCCCTAGATCCCCCTCAGGATGCCCTGTCATAAAAGTTAGCTGTATACAAGGTGGCCTGGCTGTCATCAGTTTCTGACAAATGAGTGCTCAACATCATTCGCAAAGGTTACAGGTGGCAGTGGAAGGAACATTCGCCTCCATTCGGGGGGGGGGTCCCCCCATTATCCACCGGACCAGACATTATTTCCCCCAAAACTCTGGCACACACTGGACACAGGGGTCGTAAAGCCAGTCCCTCCTTCAGAGAGAATGAAAAGTTTCTACTCCAGAATTTTCCTGGTCCCCCTCCTCCAAAAAAAGAGCTGTCATGGAGAATGGTGTTGGACCTATCCTGAATGCTTTTGTTAAGGTCCCTAAGTTCAAGATCCTCTCTCTGCAGACTATGCTTCCTCTCCTTCAGACCACTGCTTTATAGTGACCCTGGAAATCAAGGATGTGTCTCATCATATCCCTATTTCTTGTAGCTTTAGAAGATATCCGAGATTTGTTGTGTCTCTCAGGACCAACAAGAGTGACTCTCCTTTGTCCACTGAGGGAACTTCAGCAGCTAAAGAGGATGTGGCTAACCCAAGGTCTATAGTGGCTATAGGTCTACACCAAAAAGATCTGGCGTAAAAGCTGAGCTATATGAGGTACAACTAAGGTCCTACAGGGAGTATTTTAGGGAGTCTGCTAGCATATTGCCCTGATAATGGATGTATGTGGCTTTGAGCATGAGATCAATTTTGGTTGCCGAGTTCCATGCCTCTTGTGCTAATTTGTACAATTGGTAAGACCTGGTACCTCCCTGTTTGTTTACCTACTACATGACTGTGGTGTTCAGTGTGTACACTAAGACTGGTCAGGGTTTCCAGTGGTGGAAGAAAATATGAAGAGCTTGCAGAAGAGCCCTCATTTCATTCACATTGATATGCTCCTTCAGGAAATGAGGTTGCCATTTTCTCTGCACTTGTTGTGATCTTGTCCATGCCCCTCACACCTCATCCAAGGCATCTGTGTGAACCTATTGAGCAGGAGGGGATGTGAATGGCAGTCTTGGGTTGAGCATAACCTGTCCCTTCCACCAAAGTAGCTCCTTTTTGAGACAAGGGAGGAAGGAATTCAGGGCGTCCACATAGTGACAGTGCTGGGACTATGATCATAGCAGGTTACTAGGCTAATGGCTCCAGGGTCCTTACAAGCCTAGCCAAGTTCAACCCATATTCCCAAGGGTGTCTGGTTCAAGCACCCACTAAAATCAGCACCTGTTGCCCCTGTCCAAGAGGGTCACAATTGGAACCCCTGGGGTGAATTTCTGGTTACCCATCCAATCTTCTAGATTCTGCTTAAATAGCTCCAATGAGAGGCCTTGTTTAACATGAATAGGAAGCTTGTTCAAAGGTCGGGAAACCTCTGTGAGACAAATCTGTCTCTCCAGCAAGTAATGCTGACTTAACATACCAGGTTAAGGTTCTTTGAGTGAGTGACTCATGTGCCATTTGACTTGTGAATGTGCAGCATTACCATTAAAGCTGGGTCAGAGATTGCTCTATATTCAATGCACAGGTTGCCTCTGAGCAGTCTGTATGACACTGAGTAAAGTGACAATGATTTTAGTCTGTTCACATGAGATAGATCTTGAAGACTGAATTTTCTGTGTAAGGAATCTTTGTGGTCTCTCCATTTGCTGCAGGTGTTTGGAAAGGAACTTACCAAAGGGAGCATTGTACTGTATTATTGGCTTGATGAGGGAATAGTACAGGGGGGTTATAACCTCTTTTTTTCCTGGAGGCAATGCCCTTACTTGTGAGGTGAGCAATATAAAATGGCCTTCTTACCACTGTGGAGATATGGTGATCGAAGTTAGGGTTGCTGTCGACCTGTGTGCCCAGATCTCTCACCACTGACTGTGTGCTTAGGGTATTGCTATTGATGTGGTAGTTTGTAGTTTGCAGGAACATCACCCTTGCTGAAGGGGATGATAATGCATTTTTTTCATTAAATTTAAGACCATGACTTTGGAACCAGTCATTAGTCTGTGTAAGACATTTTTGCAGGATGTTGATATTGCTAGGGGTTTCAATGACTGCTCCCAGTTTGCAGTCATCAGCAAACTTTGTCAGCCATAGTCCTTTAGTTTTAGCCTGTACTTTGGAATAGTGGATTTCAAACAGTAGGGGTCCCAGAACCGATCCCTGTGGAACACCACTGGTTACAGGTCTACTGGAGGAGGTGGAGTCCCCTAATTTGACCATAGGAGTGTTATCAGTGAGCCAGTTCACAACCCACAATATATGGGTTGATACCCAGCTGGGTGAGTTTATCAATGATTCCTGAGTGGGGGATTGTGTCAAAGGCCTTGGCTAAGACTAGGTAGGCCGTATGCACAAATTTGCCCACGTCTAGGGCATTGGTGATTGTCTCAAAGAAGTCCATCAAGTTAAACAGACATGCTCTCCTCTTGACAAAGCCAAACTGGGTAGGTGTGAGCATTTGGAGATTTCCTATATCATTGTTAATAAGGTCCATGATGATTCATTCCATGGCCTTGCAGATAAGGCTGTCAATCTAATGGGTCTGTAGTTCCTGGGGTCCGTGGATGCACCCCCTTTGTGCAAGTGGACAATGCTGTTTTTCATTCCACTGGGATGAAGCCAGTTATTAGGCTGTAATTGAAACGTGTGCCCAGTGGTGATGCAAATTCCTGTTTTAACCAGTGTAGAACACAGTCTAGGATGTTGTTTGGTCCCATAGAGGCTGTGTTTTTGGCCTTGGAAGAGGCGTTTAAGACCTGCTCCTCAGAGATACTAGGTGGGGGATTGCTTTAGGGTATATGTGGCAGGGACAGGGAGTGAAGTTTTCACTGAACCTGTCAACCAACAGGTTTAATATAGTCACAGGTTCTGTATATGTAGTACCATTAACTATGAGTTCAGCACAAATTTGGACCTTACCTTTTAGTATATGGATGTAACTAAAGAATGCCTTGTGGTTTATCCTTACTAAGGGAAGCTAATTTGGATTTGTAGTTAACTTTGGAGGACTTCACTAGGAGTCTTATTTGCTTGTTTAAGTTGATGAGTGACTGTTTCCAGTTTTCAGACCACTCCTTCCTACTCTTAGACAGCAATTTCTTTCTCCTATTGTGTAGCCTATTAATGTCAGTTGTCCACCAGGCAGGTTTGTTGAAGATCTTGCTTTGGTTCTATCAGGTACAGCAGAGTCAATGCAATTGTACAGATGCTCATATAAAGCACTGGTGTATAACTCAGCATAGGTGTCTGTTCCATCAGTGTGTGGGGGGGTACGAAGCTATTTATGCTGCCATGTAAGAGGCTGTAATTGGCTTTGGAGAAGTTTTTTAGTGTAGTTGTTGCTGGGGGGAGCTTATGTTACAGTTACTTCTAGCAAGACTGGTTTGTAGTTAGATCTCACCAGGGATGGCCACACACTGGGATGGTGCCACAGTTACCTATATTGGTGAGCACCAGAGCCAGGATGTTTGAGCCCCTTGTGGGTGTGTCAACCAGCTGGTCCAGGACACTGGAGTTAACAAAGTTCAGAAAACTTTGGGCAAGTAAGCTAAAATGCGTATAATTTACCCAGTCAATGGATGGGTAAGCAAAGTCACCCAAAACGAGGGTGTTTGGATGTATCTTGATTGACTCAAGTAGATCCAAGTAGGCTGAGTGGATGTCCTGATTCATGCAGGGGGTCCTATTGCTGGCAATGACCTGAAGATGGGTCTTACCTACAGTCAATTGCACCTGAAGTAATTCAAGGGAATTGTGCTGTTTAACCAATATAGAGGTGTATTTATCTTTAACTAATATTGATACACCACCTGCTTTAGTTCTCATGCCTTCAGTTTGTGGTCTGTACTTGTGGAAGGAAATGTAACCTGGCACAGCTGGGGTGCTGTCCACAGCCTTAAACCTGATCTCAGTGGCTGCACAAATGTCAGCATCTTCCAAGATGAGGACTCCTTCCAGTGAGTTCAGTTTCTGCTTTAGACACCTAGGGTTTAGCAGCATAACCTTGAGGTTGTTGTTAGAGGGTATTTTTATGTTGGGAATTTTCTTCTTGTGGCATTCCCTAAAAAAGGTTGTGGGGTGGCAAGAGGCTTAGCCAGTAACCAAAATCCCAGGGCTGACAGATGAAGACCATCTCTAACAAAGCATCAAGGTCTGTCGACCATGTCATCCCAGGCTGACAGATACTGGATCTCCTTTGAATGACACCAGAAACTAAGCCAGTTGTTGAAGTCAATCAATTTTTTGTTTTTACTTAGGTAATCCTAGGCGAAGGTAAAATGCTGATTAAGGCTAGGGACATACCTGCCTGAGACACATAATCAGAGAGCTCAGTCATATCTCTCTTCATATAGTCCAGTGAGGTACATCTCAAGTCATTCACACCAACATGGACTATGACGGAGTCATTACAGTGCCTATTGTTGAGAGACTTGCGTGTCTGTGTGAAGTGGTGGATCCTGGCACCTGACAGACAGCTGACCATAACTTTTTTCTTATCCAGCCTGGTGAGAGGGACATCTGTGTGTCTCACAATTGAGTCACCTATGACTAAGATGTTTGTTTTTGTGTTATGCCTTAGGGGCTTGACTGTTGAGACAATGTTGTGTTAATTATTATGTGTACTATGTTTTGCAGTGGATGTATTATGTGACTTGTGCTTGTGTTTGTGTTTGG
This sequence comes from Protopterus annectens, assembly GCF_019279795.1. Classification (NCBI taxonomy): domain Eukaryota; kingdom Metazoa; phylum Chordata; order Ceratodontiformes; family Protopteridae; genus Protopterus; species Protopterus annectens. The sequence continues at coordinate 615,934,121 of NC_056744.1, forward strand.
AGGGTCTCTGATGTTTAGGTAAACTTCTGGTAAGGACCTCCGCATATGTAGGTTTATGTGTTGGTTTGGTAGGTGCAGGAGGTGAGGTGTGCATGCTGACAATCTGCTTTGTATCAAATGAAGAGCGAAAGAGCCTGGATTCTAGGTTCTTGATATAGATGCATCTCTCACATAATGAATTTGTGTGGACTAGAAGTGGGTTGTCAGTGTACATGAGACAATTGCTACATTGCCTCAGGATGCCCATGATAACCAGGCTGGCTAGAGAACCTGTGGGAAAATGTCTGTCCATAATGCTAGGTAAGTTGATGTTGTCAGAAAACAGGGAGAGGATGGGAAGGACCAAGTAAAGTAAGAGGACAGGAGAAGTGGACACAAATACGAAAGGCTAGTGGGTAGGATCTGTATTGGTACCTCAGGAGCATTGCTGAATGTGTCACCTGTTAGTAAGGTACAATCTTGAGAACTCACTGATGGAGGACCAGCGGAGTACTAAGGGAAACTTTGCAGGAAGAAGTGTTTGCATCTATAACCGCCAATGGTACCCATCGCTGTTCAGCAGTGAGCGATGTGCAAACAAGCACAAACACGTGCAAATCCAGTGCTTATGTAGCAAATGAGAGCAAACTGATTTAAACAAATTAACCAATAAAAAAGCTCAAAACTAAGCCCTATTCCAGCAACCTTTGATCAGATGAGTTCTAACTGCACACTCTTGCCACTAGGTGCAGAGGAACCTTCTCCAACAAAAGATGGCTTGGTTTAGTGCTCAAGTTATAGAAACAGAACTAGATCCAACAGGTCTGAATACAGCAAAGTGCAACAATAAAAAAAAAATTCAAATAAGCAATGATATGGCAAAAATGCCGGAAGAAAACTATCCACTGAAACGCACTTTGTAGGAACTAGAAATAACTGAATTCCCAACCAGAAATAGCATCAAAAAACTTTATTCTCCACTTTCATCCAACCAGGACTTCATTAGGGTGTTGAATAAACTGAAAGATCCAACAAATCTTCCCTGCTAGTGCTAGACATCACTGGAACAATAAACTAATAAAAAACAGCAGAAAAAGTCCCAATGACAGTGGCAAGGTATACACAGGAAGAAAACAATCCACTAAAATGCACTTTGCAGGAACTAGAAATAACTGAATTCCCAAGCAGAAATAGTGACAAAAAACTTTATTTTCCACTTTCATCCAACCAGGACTTCATCGTTCAAAAGTTGAATATACAGTGAAAATGTTTACTTAAGTTTTACAGAGATCAGCAGATGCCTTGGATTGATCAGATAAATACAGCAGAGCAGTAGATTTCAGGTACCACTGGATTTTTCTTATGTGAAGTCTGGCCAGGGGGAATTTAAAGTTGGTGGCTGACATGAAGCCCAAAGTCCTTTGTATCTCCCTTGCCAAGATATGGGTTGTGGAGGTTCTGCAAAAAACGTGACAGAATTTGAACTTTCTCCTGGGGAAGAAGGCATGCATTTTCTTTATGTCCAGTCTGCAGCCCAGGAAATCCAAATCCTGTGTACAGATAACATAGGATTTTTTGTAGTTTATAGTGAAAATCAGATTTGCCAGAGTTTGGAGGGTGAAGTGTAGATGCTGAAGAAGAATTTCTGGAGACAGATCCTGGATCACTAGGTTGTCCAGCTAGTAGAAAATCTGGATTCCCTGAGTGTGACAGAAACTACTACTGGAACTAGACACTTTGTAAACACTCTTGGAGCTGTGGAAAAAAAAACAAAAGGCAAAGCAGTAAATTGAAAATGTGAGGAGCCAGTGGAAAACCAGAGAAATCCCATGCAACAAGGATGAATGGATACATGTAACAAAGCATCCATCAGATCTAGTGACACTGAGAAAGCTTGGGGGAGAATGGAAGGCAGAAGATTGTGAAGAGAAAGCATTTTGAAAAATGGTATCTTCAAGTGTTTAGAAGAGACAGGTCTATGATGGGTTTTCACTGCTCTTCTTTCCTTTGGACTAGGAAAATCTTGGAGTAAAACCCCTTCCCATGAAATCCTTTGGGACTTATTTAATGGTGCCTTGATTCAAGAGGTCTTGAATAATGGGAGCCAGAAGGGATATTTTGTTTGGAGGAGGTTGTGGTGTGCTTATTAGAAGGGGAAGATTTTCCCAACACATGGCATAACTGTCCTTGATGATGGAGAGGACCCACTTGTCTGTGGTAATAGCTTCTCACCTGGCCAGGGAGAGCAACAGTCTTTGAGAAAGAGGAGTAAATGGCCTGAGGAGAGGGAGAGGGGTGGTGGGTCCCTATGGGTTTTTTCAGGGTACCTTTTCCTAGGGAGTTTCCTTTATTTCAGAGCTGTCCTAGGATCCCTTCTAAAGAAGGAGGTAGATTTACATGGGTAGTTCCTATGGTATCCAGGAAGTGTAGAATTTGCCTGCATTCTTTCATGGTCTTACCTTGGTCTTGGAGAGTTTTGAAGAGATTGACAGCCTGAGGACTAAACAGTAAGCCTTTGTCCAAGGGATAGTCTAAAATGTTTGATTTTAAATCTTCTGGTATAGGCTGACTGAGAAACACACCATTAAGTGTTCTTATGATGCTGCCCTAGAAAAATCATCTGCAGCATCATAAGAACACTTAATGGTGTGTCTGGCTATTTGAGTGGCCTGGGATAGTAAGTTCTGCATTTGATGCTTTGACTCTGCTGTAGGAATGTCCAGTATAACTTTGTTTAAGGAATGCAGGACAGAGAACAAGTACTTTGTCATTTGATTGTGGTAGTTAATTGCTCTAAAAGCAAGGGTAGCTGAGGTGTAGACTTTCTTTACCTGTCTATCCATAACTTGCTGTCTTTATCCATAGGTAAGGCATTAGCACTGGGCAGAAGCATAGGGAGCTTGTCTTAAGAGAAATACTTTAGAGGGGTCTGTCATTGGATTCTTGTATAAAAATGTTTAGGTATTCAGGCACCTTGTAAAATCTGTCTGGTCTTTTAGGAGTTGGTGGTTCACAGTTGGGTGCATAAGAGGTGGACTGAAAAGTATCTTGGAAAGCTTCAAAGACAGGAGGACTAGAAAAGGGGCAGGGGCACCCATCTCCAAGAGTGTGTAATACCTCTTCTGAACATCTGAGATCTGCATGAATTGCCATTTAAAGTGTTTCATCATGTTCTGCATAGTGTCCCCAAAGGAAGCTTCCTTGATAGGGCTAAGTGGAGAGAGGGATCTCCTCTTCTTCAGAAGAGATTTGAAATGGGGATTGCAGCTGAGAGGAATAGTCTAGAGAATGGTCATAGTCCCAGTCCTGTTCTTCTTCTTCAGAAGAGAAAACCAGGGTAGGTTTTTGAGAAGTAGCTTGTGGTTGGGGAGAACTAAAGGGGGGTGGTTCAAAGACATAATAGCTTTGAACAACCCCTGTGTGAAGTCTGTCCACTCCTTCTCCCTAGCTGCTGAGGGACAGTCCACATGCCTACTCTTCTGCTTTTTATTTTTAGGTGGGATTTTTGCCTGAACGAGATGCAGAGGTTTGAATCCCTGTCTTATTTCTAATAAAGAGCCAGGGATCTCTTCCCTAACTATAATTTGTGGGATGTTATGTAGTCCTTGACAGTGATAAGACATGATTCCTCAGATGCATCAGCAGTCTGCAAGGCCTCAAGAGACATACCGGCCTCCATCTGGGCCTGGGTAGCTGGCAACTGAGAAGTAACCTGACTGAGGATTCCCCTATCCCTTTCTTAGTGGGTACATCAGAGTCAGAAATGTTGGACTGCAGATCCTTTTGAAGCCTCTTAATTTTTTTCTTTGGTGGCAGAGGGACATCCAAGGATGCAGAGTCAGCTCTCTTTGACTGGGTCAGATGTTTAAGAGGGTCTATATTAGCAAATCAAAACGTCACTTACCCGAACACCTAATAATCGACATATAATCATCGAACTACAGAAACTACGAACGGCACATAAGAGAATTTTTCCCAGGGGAAAAAAATCACTTGGCCAACTAAAACCCAAACACACTGTCAAACCCTATGAAAGTGGGGGGGGGGGGCTTTGCCCCCCACACCCTGCCTAACTAAATATACCAAATCCAAGATCGTACTACAGTGGAGAAAAGGGCAAGTTTCTGACTACAGCCAAGTGATTTTTTTCCCCTGGGAAAAAATTTGCTTATGTGACCATTCATAATTTTTGTAGGTCGATGATTATGCGTCAATCATTAACTGTTCAGGTAAGTAACATTTTGATTTGCTAATATAGACCCCTTTAATCGTACTTTGACTTAGGAATAGGGTCCATTCCCATCATGGTATTAGAAGCCCAAAAGATCTAGAGTAATTAAAAAGGGAAGCAATACTGTATCTGTAAAATAGCAGAAAGTATTCTAAGAAGTAAGCCAAGATGAGAATGGAGAAGAGAGATTCTGTTGATGGGAATGACTGCAATTTGGGGCACTGAGAATAAGCAAGAGGGGACTGGAATTTACTGAAGAAAACTGGCAAAGGAACCAAGGTATTGAGAGCAAATAACTAGACAGGGAAAAGTAATAGAATAGGAAGATGCCAAGAATACATTTGAACTGCAGGTTAGAGATTGTCTTCCCTATCACGGATTGATATCAGAGTACAGGCAAAGAAAAAGAGATAGAGGAATCCTAAGTGAAAGGTCTGCTTTGTTAGGGTGTTTAGTTGAATCTAGAACAGAAGCAGCTCTTAAAAAGGGATATTTAGCAGGGTATTTAAAATATTGCCTAATAACTATAGAAATCAATCAGAGGAGATTAGAAAAGATTGGAAAGATAGACTGGATAAGCAATTCACAAAGAAACAATGTTAGGACATATATATGACTCCCAAAAATGCAGTATAGAAGACTTAGGAATTTTGTTTGGAAGTATTTGTAGAGGTATTTTTATACCTCAAGTAGACTCCAAAGAATTTTTCCTCAGGTAGATGACAAATGTTGGAGATGTGATGAGGAAGAAGGTAACTGGGAATGTATGTTCTGGGCGTGTTATGAGTTGGTTGACTTCAAAAATTCCCTACAGAGTACTCCAACAGAAATATTGGATGAGCAAATGAGTGTAACTGCAGAAATATTTTTTTTTGAGCTGGGATACAGGATCTGAATTGTCCAGACATAGTGAGGCCTTCTTTGGTTTAATTCTTGTGGCTGCCAAAAAAGCAATTGCTAGAAAATGGAAATCACAGTCTAAACCAACTGTATTTGAATTAGTGACTACTGTAACAGAGATAAAAGAACTAAGTGTGATCTTTCAGAAAGGGGTAGGAGCAAATTAATGGAAATTTTAGGAATAATATACGCAGAATAATGTTATAGAGGAGGAGTGAAGTTTAAGAGAAAGCGGGAATTGACTAATTTATGTAATGTTGGATTGATGGTAATTTTACCAAAGAATATATATGATGTATAATGTTTGTGTCTGTGAACATGTTTACATGGTTTGTTTTCTTTTATATAAATGTATGTTTGCATATGTCTTGAGTTATAATAATAAAGGTGTTAAAATAAGAAACTCTAATGTATATAAAATAAGTTTTTCTGTAAACTGTATTCATTGTTCAAGGTCACTGCCCAACAGTTGTCTAGGTAACATTTCCATATCATCAAATACAGAGGAAAAATATTCACCCATGTATCAAGTGTAATCAGATGTTCAATGTACCCCTCCCATACTTCATGGTATGGAAAATATGTGCGTTCACAGACGTAGAGAGGACCATAATAATTTGTAGGCATCTACCAGTTCCTTTCCATTGTCAGCTATATTTTTATGTGCACTGGATGCTATACCAGTCTTTATTTGTGCCATAAACATGCTTACATGTGAACCTAATTTGCCTGCAGCCTGCTGTGTATGACCATGATCCCAAGCAGGGATATTACCTCATGACCTATAACAAGTATACATTTCCTCATGCTTTCCTTTTAAGATGGGTGAGGTCACTTTGACAGTTTGGTGTCATCTCACCCACTAGAACTTCAGTTCTAATAGTTACCAGCTGAATCTATGTCACCTGCACCACTGCTTGGGTAAAAATCCCAATATCCTTTCCAAATACTTTTTTAAGCCTTGAAGAATCAGTGGGTATTGAATAATTAAGTATCTTCAATAGTCTTAACAGAGAGCTGGACAGGATGAGTCTGAAGATCCCTAGAAATGATATCAGAATCAAAAGTACCCAGAAGACTTAAAAGAGTCAGACTTCAAATAGATTTATAAGTATCACTAAATCTACACTAAAGACTACAAGAGTCATGGCCCATTAGCAACAGTAAGGGATGCAGGAATGTAAAGCAAGATAAACAGAAAGAGCTTTTAGCAAAAGTATATTATAAAGGGTGCCCTTTCAGAGTCATCAGAATCAGTGGAGAGTGAAATTGTAAAAATCTAACAATCTGGAGACTTGAAGCTGGATTACAGAATTCAAGAAAATCCATCAAAATAAAAAGATTTGGGAAACTTACAACAGGTTATTAAAATCATGAAATGATATTGTTAACTTATTATCAACTCAACAGTTTGCTTTGGCCTGTGTACTAATGATTTTATTTTATTTTTTAGTACAATAAATATGTGAATATGTATTTTAAAAGGACATCAGCAGTAACAGCCACTAGGATCCATTATATTCCTTTGATTAAATGTGTGATTTACAAATACATAAACATCTACATTAGCTGAGTAGTGAACATCATGAAAAAACAATAAAATAAATTAAATATCAAGAAGGTCAATGTAAGGGGGTTTCATTTATTTGGAGAAAACAGATGCTGCATGGCTGTATTACAGGAATGCATATGTGCAAACACATATATTACAACCTGCTCCATTCTCCCAGTAGAGATGGACCTCAAAAATATGTTCCAAGATAATGTCTACTGTGCAGAAACTTACTTTCTCTGCCATTTACTGGAGGTAGTTTCCTGAAATCTCTAGAAAGTGAATTCCTGCAGACCCTCAAATTGGAGGTGGAAGGAGGGCCAACATACAGAATTTTTCAGCTTACTACAAAAGGTATGATATTAGACAGTATGCCACTGTAGAAAGTTCCAGACTGCAAAAGCTTGCATTGGTGCCATTGCAGACTTAACCTCTGTGCTATGTGCTGAGGACCACCAAAATAGTACGTATGTGAATATTAAGAGGGCAGTCACTTTTTAGACTGGACAATAAAGCACAATGAAAGCTGAGAAGGAGATGGAGGAAAAAAGATCAAAATTACTTGCAAACCTGTGTCAGTCGTGGTAATGATATACCTTGGATAACTGTAAAACATACTGCATCGCCTCTCAGTAATCAAGGTTGTTGTTGTTTGTCTTTCGGCTTTTTCCCAGTAAGGGGTCGCCACAGTGGAACTCCGGTCCACTAATGATTGGTAGTAGATTTTTACGAAACGCCGAGGTGCCAGCTCGACGCCCAACCTTCAACGAAGGCACGCCCATTTACGGACACATGTCTTTCGAATGCTACCCAACCGCAGGGAGGACATGCAGACTCCACACAGAAGGCACTCCCAAGCCAAGCCGAGAATCGAACGGGAGAACCTCTTGCTGTGAGGTAACAACACTACCACTGTACCACCGCAGCATTGCCTCTCAGTAATCAAGGTAAAATGATCAAATAAGGATGATAATGTATAAAATATACAAAATCTACCTTATTTGCCAACCAGGTGAGACTTACTAAGTAAAGTCCTTTTCACATGTAACTCACAAGTGCTAAATAATCTACTAACAAATAAGCAAGTTAAGCCAGATGGAATCAAACCCAGGACAACAGGATGAAGCACATTAGCTGCTCATATCTTTCATTGCCTTTACTATACTGCTGGTCTTCCCATCCATAGTACTGAGGAGTGTTCTGTAAAAATGATACAAATGAAAAATTCTGAAATAAAAAAATAAATAAAAACATGTACGATTGAAGGGCAAACCTACAACAAAGATATTGATACTTGAAATACTACTTAGTCAAAACTGTGTAGATAATCTTTACATAATGAAAGACATTAATCCAGATGGTTACATCTAGCTGACCCTGTCGTCATACTCAGAAACTTAAAGGAACTATTCCCAGTCATTTATTTTTGCAGTGATCTAAGTATCCCTAGAAGAGGAAGCCCTTCCAAAAGGGCCCACTCCACACAGTATCAAATACAAGCTAGCAGCCATCACTGGAAGTATACTGGACCATGTCTGGATACAAGCACAGCAATACTACATGGATAGTCTTAGAAGGAACTCTCCTCCTACTTCCAAGCATGGCACTCAAATACATTTGTGAATGAATAAATAAATAAGTTATTTACAAGTGGCCTGGGTACATTAAATAGTATGAACTTAGGCATAACAGTGTAATGTGTAGTCATTACAGACATTAAGACTAAACTGTAAAATATGGTAAAAAATACTTTACTTATAAAGAAATAAGGCTTAACAATGTAATAGACCTGCATTACATAAAAGGTCTGAGTTCGTGCAGGATCTTTTAAAAGATCTGAGTAAACCCTTTTGAAGGAAACAGTTGAAGTAACAGCATTTTCTATAATAAATGAAGAAAATAAAAATTAATGAAGCTTGTACCTAATGAAATAAGAAATTTTAACCAACTTGACAAAAAAACTACAGTTAGCATTATTGTGCATATGTTTGTTTAAAGGAGCTTTGAGGGATTGTAAACTTTGGTTACTTTTCACCTCACTAGGAATGTTATTCAATATGGCAGGTCCTAATCTGGAAAAGGTTCTTTCACCTATGACATTGTTAAACTTTGGACAGGAGAGTATTTCTTAGTGGGTAATTAACATCTCTAGTTAGCAGTAATCTTTTCAGTGGTGGGCAGTAACCAGTTTGAAGAATTTTGTAAATCACAATAGTATGGAAAGAGAAAGCTCTGTCCATTATGTGAATCCATTTAACTTGGTTTTATGTGTCCTGTCTTCCAGGAGAGCATATCTGAATATTTTGTTTTCAATGATTTGCAGTTTTTGTGTATTTTAGACACTGGGTAAGCAGGGCAGAGGTAGTCCATATTCTAGGTTTTGATATTAGTACATTTTTGACAATGGCTAAACCTGCCATAGGAGATAGTAGGTGGAATATATGGTAGCAGAGTTTCAGTTGGGTTAGACCCTTTGATGTAGTATTTCCGTCCGAAGAGAGAAGTTGAATGAAGGGTCTACTGTGATACTTTTGTTGAGTGACATTAGGGATGGACTTTTCCCTTGTTGTCTTTAAATAGAAGAGCAGGACAGGAAGCAAGATTCTTAGGGACACCAAAAAATGTTACACTGGTTTTACTGGCATTTAATAAGAGTTTCTTGCTAGATAGCTAAGAGGTTAACTTAGATAAGCTTTCCTGAAATTTATGTTGTAGAGATTGATATGTATTGCTGGATTCTGTCATTAAAATGTCATCTGCATACAGACCTCTGACATAATGTTATTAATAAAAATGGAGAACCAAAATGGCCTCAGGACAGAGTCTTGGGGAACCTAAGTATTCAGAGTACAGTTCTGAAAAATAATGCACTGCTGGCTAAATTTGGAAGGTCTTGTCTTTTAAGTAGCCTTGAAATCAATTAAGTATGTTATAGCCAAAGTTTAATTTGTAAAGTGTATAAAGGAAAAGAATTCTGGAGAAAGCCAAAAATAATGGGGCAGACAAAAACTCAAAATCAGAGACAAACTATAAATACTACTATAATTCACTTAGAAAATTGATAGAGCAACAGGTTTTATATTAACATGCATTTCCTGAAGAAAAAGAAATGTGAAACTTTAATCTCTGGCATTATGCACTGACTATAATTCAAGACTCTGACAGGTGTGAGATACAAGCTTTTTCATCAAAAGGGAAGAAAAAAGCTTGTTTTTTATAGTAATGTTTAGTGACGCTTTCTTGTACTTCTCTGCTTTTTGTCTCTTTATCTGTTTGCATTTTTAGTTTGTTCTGAGGCCTTAGTCTTCTTTTGTAGTTGTGTGAAGATTGTGTGTTACTGCAAGATTTTAGCATTGTTTACACATTATAGTGCACATCTATTTCCATAAGTAGAATTGCATGTAAAAGGCAGCTTCTTTTGGTATTTTGAACCCAGCCTGGGCAGTCTTGTAGCTTCTTTCACAGCTGTGGCAAGACTATGATCTGCTGCCGGATTTGAGCCTCATTTAGTCATTTTTACAGTTACTGGTAAATTTCTGCATGGTTTAGTGCCTTAGTTTGTAGTAAGTTTGCAATACTGGCAGTCATCTTGTTGTGAATTCTGCTCCAGGATTTGTGATTTAGTACTTTTTACAGCTTGTATACCTGCTTAAAGTTGTATCACAGTGCCTTCCTCTTTACCTTGCTAATGTTTTTTCATCTCTGTTCTTAGAGTCCCTCCCCCTCAAGGCATTAAGCTAAAAGTTTCTGAAATTCTAACTACAGAATTTGAGGTGTGTCTCTGGCTTCTGCCCATTATGGTGATCTGACTTCCAAAGTCCCTCCATCTCCTCTTTCATTGGTATTGTCTTTTAGCTTAACCTATTTAAGTGCTTTCTCACAACTTTGTTTTCCTTATATCTATAATTTTAAGTGCCCACCCATTAAACCAGAACCAGTATTACACTTGAGTAAATCACACCTACTACAAATTGTCTCCTGCTCATTTTCCAAGATCTCCCATCTGCTTGGCACCCTAGCCATACTCTGAGGGAGTCCTGAGTTACTTCTACACCATCCTTGGCAGGCAAGAGATTTATTTTATTGTATTGGACTTTAGTTAACTGTTTACAGTGCTACTGTTTTATTTTTGCTTTAATTTGTTGATTTTGCCTTTAAATCATTGTAAAGGTCCCTAATACTTGAAATTGCTTTGTCAAGGTGCTTTAAGTTTGCAAACAATCTTTCTTGGTGTTATTGCATCAAGAGATTAGCAGTGTCTTGTACAGACACAAATGCCCGGAAAGTAAACTGTATCTGTAAAACATTCCTTAGAAGTAAAACCTGTAACTTAGTGGGGTTAAACAAAGCCATTTTGTGGAGACAAACTTAGAGCAGCTAGTTAGCACGTTAGTCAGCACTATCATCAAATTGTAGCACAGTCTAATCTAGTACTAGTGTAGTACCAAACCCCCAAGATCACTCAGGGAGACCTCTACGTAGTCTCTGTATAACACAGACCACAGCCTACAGTAGCTCACCCAAATACTGGTCCAGACAACATGGATGTGCAATTTTCAAATGCCTCTGTAGATTGCTTGGTAAAAATGGGCATCCTGAGACAATGCAGCAACTTTCTTATGTTCCCAGACAACCATTAAATCCTAAAAAATAACAAACACAGTACACAAGAGATGCACATAGACTATTTCACTGGTGACAAAAATCTCATGTGTAAACAATCCACCACACACTGTCCATCACATACATATATGCTGAACCACTAAAAAGCAATCTTCCCAAACCTCAAATACCTCTTAAGCCTATAAACAGTAAGGCCTATCCTCAGCAATCTCCAAAGCATCTAGCAAAAGCTACACAAAACACCACACATACTTCTACATGTAGTGGAGCCCCAAGAGCAAAGCCCATAAGTCAAGCAAACACATTACCCAGGACCCTTGTCATAGAGGACTCCATTGTATGACACACACATGCTCCACTCACCACACTGAACAAGGAGAAGATAATGGTTAGTTCCTTATCTGGAGCCAGTATCCACCAAGTTATACATCCACTCTAGTCACTACCCCACAGATACCAGTATGAATGTATCATAGTCCATGTGGGCATTAACGACCTGAGATGGACTTCCCTGGACTATATGAAGAGAGACATTTTTGAACTTTTTGAATATGTGTTTCAGGCAGGTATGATTGCATTGAGCAGCATTCTACCTTCATCAAGAATGATGCCACAGTATGAGCAAAAGATGACTGATTTCAATAATTGGCTTAGTTCCTGGTGTCTTTTAAGGAGAATTCAGTATTTGTCAATAGGAGGGGACAAAGTTAACAGACCACATGGCTTTCAAATACTGACTAAAATATTACCCACCTCCTTACAGCATTTTTTTATGCAATATCAAATTTATAAACCTACCAACATAGCAACAAAACCCCAAAGAAACCTAAATGAGCTAATGCACAATGCTAGGACCCCAAACACAAAACTCTACACCTTACAAGCTTTCCTCACTCTGGAGAATATCGACATCTGTGCCATTTCCGAGACATGGTTGAAATCCATAGAAAGTATTCTAGCAATGCAAGGCTCCAGTGCTTTTCACACATTTAGACAACCCGCTGCCCAGACAGGGACAAAAGGTGGAAGAGTCTCAGTCTATATGGGCAACAAGCATAACTCTATGTTAGTTAAACATGATGATGCCCAGGAATTTACCTATATGCAAAGCATCATCATAGCAAGGTCCCATACCATATTATAGCAAGCTATGGGTCACTCTGTATGTCCCTAGAATCCCGTAGCTTGTACCTAGCCCTACTAGAGACAGTCACCATTAAACCAAATACCTTATTCATGGGAAACTTTAACTTCCCCTCTATAGACTGGAAAACATACACTGCCTCATACTTGCAGGTAAAATGATTCTTGGACTTTATTAACATGAACACCCAGTGCACACACTCACCAGAGGTTCAAATACTCACCAATATGGGAGAGCACTGGGGCTCAATAAGGCCAAAAGGACAGCTTCAGTGGACACCAACAATATCGTGGGATGCCTCCTAAATAGCTGGAAACTTGACCTTTCAGGACCAGTTTACTCATTTTTCAACTGTAGCCTCAAAACAGGCGTTGTACCACAAGAATGGAGAACTGCAGCTGTTATCCCATTTCACAAGGGTGGAGCTTCAGCTGACCCCAGAAACTACAGACCTATTAGTTTGACTAAGACTAGTCTAATATGCAAATCCATGGAAATAATTATCATAAAAATTATCAACAATGACATAGGCAACCTTCAGATACTGGTCTCAACCCAGTTTGGCTTTCTCAAGGGAAGACCATGCTTACTAAATCTTCTTTGAGGAAAGACTTCTTTGAGGAGGTCAACAATGTAATTGATGAGGGTGAAAATTGTGCATACCACCTACATGGGCTTGGTTAAGCTGTTCAGAACAATACCCCACTTAGGTATAGTTAACACACTCACTGAACTAGGCATAAAACCCTACATAATTCTCTGGATTGCCAGCTGGCTCACAAACAGGACCCAGGAAGACAGGACTGGTAATACCACCTCTACTAAGAGACCAGTCACTACTGGGGTAACCTCAGGGCTCCATGCTGGGACCACTCCTATTTGACATCTACATCTCGGAGGTAAAGGCTAATGTCAAGGGCCTTTGGCTGACCAAAATTGCAGATGACTTACAAATTGCGAGCTATCATAGATTCTTCCATGACACAAACAGCTTACAAGAGGGTCTAACACAGACAAATGACAGGTGCCAAAGTCACAGATTAAAACTCAATGCCAAAAAATGCATTATAGTGACTTTTGAGAAAATTGCCACCCAAGCTAATTACTCCATCGATATAACACCCCTAAGAGCTGACCCAGTAATCAGGGATCTTGGAATATATGTAGACAGTAATCTGGCCTTTGACCTAAATGTAGCCAAGGTAGTAAGAAAATCATTCTATGTTGCCCACCTTATAAGTAAGAGCATGGCATACAGGCCCAAGAAATTCATAGTGCTAATTTATTCAGCCATTATCAGACCCATCATTGAGTATAATGCCCCCTTCGACGTGTACCTTACCAAACATATGCAACAGTTGGAATGCCCACAAATGTTCCTTACCAGGAGAATCCAGGGTATAAACACATTGTCCTACATAGATCGCCTTAAAGTCCTATTTCTATACTTGGTCTCCTACAGGTTACTGAGAGATGATTTATTTCTGGCATACAAGGCATCCTCATTTCCAGTTATGATGGACCTTTTGCACATCTGCAAAATGAACAGCATCAGAACCACTAGGTCCAAGGACTTACATTTTGCTTGTGACATAAATAAAATATTTTGGTGAGACAGTTATATGCCTCAGAGGATCCCCCATGTTCTGTAACACGCTCCCTATCCATGTGAAGCAGAGTCCATACCTAACCCTATTTAAGAGTAATCTTGACCAATGGATGTGAAATTGGAAATTCACCCAGAGTCTGGTCCCCATATCTCTGAAAGAGATAGACAGTAATGCCCAAACTAACATACCCCCACACAAATAACCTGTAGAAACCTCCTAAACTAACATACCCACTCCTAATAAATGCCCATGATACATAGGGACATAATTGGGTTGGATTGTACAGCTAGGCTTACCTTACCTTAATATATGTATCTATGAACTTATGACTGTAATTCCCTGTGATTTACCAAAAAATCAAAAAATGTATGGTGGACAGCACAAAAATATGAGGCAAAATAAGGGACATTATGCAAAATCTTGACCAGCTCAGAGATAATGCTCCCAAGCAGCTCCACTTACATTCTGTTCTGAAGTAATAGCTCCAGCAATCTTGTTAGTCAATCAGCTCTGTCACTGCCACCATTGGCATAATGATATTGATTGTATTTTCAGCACTTTTCCAGGCATTAAGTGCATCACTATCTAGGTCTTTCTGCTATTGCCCCTCATAATGTTGGGTGGGGAGGGAGGGCATTTCATCAGCACATGCCTTTCATGCTGTATGTGAGCTTACCAGTGTGTTCCAGTCATATTTAACCTAAGATAACAGATCTCACTCATGCTGTGCAGTCCCTAAAATCAGTCCATATTTCTTCCAATGCACCTTTGCATTCTGTTTGAGTTATTCACTATCATTAGTGGGGCTAGAGAAAGACAAATGGGGAGACTTTCCTGGTTGCAAGCACTTGTGAGTGTGATCGGCAGGTGGCAGTTTAGCATGATTGCTGTACCAATATTAATTTATGAAGCTGCAAAGATACTGCATTCATGGTTGCACTTAAGAAGCTCAATGTGTGCTTGCATGGTGTAATCAGCTTATTACAGATGAATTTTTTTTTTTTGGACCTGAAGTTAGAACTGAGGAGGGATGCCAGTCTGGAGAGTGCCAAGCACACCACATGACCTAACTATGGCTCTGGACAGGTGATTTGCTTTTAGTAGGGCTTATGACTGATGGTAAGGAGAAGTGTGACTAACCAGTTATAACAGTGGCAGTACCTTGTAGGCACTTAACTGACCTGAGGGGTTGAAGCTAAAGCCTTTCAACATGTGTCCATTGTTGTAAAAAAGTCCTTCTATATTGCATAACTTACAAACAAAGGGATAACACCCACAGAGATTCCTGACTAAAAGGATACAAGGCTTGGACATGGACAGACTCAAAGTTCTGTCACTATACTCAGTATCTTACAGACTGCTAAGAGGTGATCTATGTCTGGCATTCAAGACATCCTCCGACCCAATACTGATGGATTTACTGCACATCAGCAAGTCAGATGGCATCAGAAATATTTGGTGTAAGGATCTAAACTTCTTCTGCTGCACAAATAGTACAGTTTGGAGGGACAGATACATCTTGCAGAGGATACTGCTGCTCAAGACAGACTCCCTATCTACATAAAACAAAGTTCATTATTGTCCATATTCAACAGCAGCTTGGCTCTATGGATGGGTAAATAGAAAATTTACCCCAGGAGTGCCCCCAGTATTACTAATGGACTGAGGCAGCTCCTAGATGCTTTATTCCATGCATGAGTAACCTCAAATTATCTATGGTATGGTCCCATTTATTCTCATTAGGAGAAATATATAATTATTGACCATGGGATGGGCAACGCCAATGTCTAACCAAATGGGATAGGTTAATTCGAGCACAAAAAAGAAAATTAACCATGCTCAAAATGACTTGCAAAGGCAGCTAGCCTAGTACATATCTACAAACCTATTCCTAGGGAAGGTTGTTAGTCAGTATACATCCCCATCAGGCTAAAAATACAGAACAAAAGTATGATATCACAGGTACAAGAGATAAAAGTTACATTTTGTCACAGGTGGATTGGAAAAGGAAATTCATTATCTGGGACAATGTCACAGGGCAGACACTGCTCAATCAAGAGAACCCAACTGAGGTGATTCATGCATCTCATAAAGATTCTTTTTTCTTGGCTCCCAGTGAAAGTTTTCCAGAAAAGTGCCATTAGGAAGAAGCCTCTTTAAAAACCCAGGATACACTGAATGTATTATACATCTAAGATGGCTTTCAAATATTCCGAATGGGAAGCAGTCATTTGGTCTTCCATGCTTAGTCTGCTACCACTGCAGTCCTCACCCTAAAAAGGGAGATTTTAAAACAATGGAAACAGTTGTTTCCACTAGCATAGCAAGATAAAGTCTTTACGGTGGTCCATGCAAGCAGAGCTTGCTTAGTGGTTCTGGTACCAGTCGAATCATATGTGAAGGAGGAGCAGAATGATAAGGATGAGGATGAAGATGAGGCTTAGTCTGCTCACCTGTCCTTAAGGATAGAGATAAGATGTGTGTGACCATGCACATTCTGTGTGCTGGAATCTCTGGTAGAATCTGGGGACTCTTCAGGGGTGCTATCTCAAGAAGACAGAGCCAGCTGAATATATTTCATATAAAGATGAGGACATATTTCACAACAGCTCACTGCTTGACAGCCAGTGGTTATCTTGTGGGAATGTGTGGGGATTGTAGGGTCTAAACTAAAAATCCCGATCCACAGTGCATGGATAATGGCACCAGACTTCCAGCTTGCCAAACTCACTCCCTGGGGGATAAAAAGGCTAAAGTACTCTTGCCCCAGGAATGAAAAGACCTGTGGTACAGTTGGAGGAAGGGGGTCTAAATGGTCAAATAAAGGGACTGACAAGAGAAAAAAAATAGAAACAAGAAAAAACATGACTTTATCATAACAAAGCTGCTGAAATTATTAGCAACACAGCTGCTGCAGACTGAAAGCAACCTTCTCAAATGCAAGACCCAATTCTTTAAAACAGCTAAAAATTATTTTCTGTGCTGGGTAGTATCTCCCAGCTTAATCTAATTAATTCCACATTTGCTGAACCACATGGGTTTACGCCTTCACAGCAACAGCAAAGTGCACATTTTCAGTGGTGTCACACTTTCATCAAACTGCAGTCAATTACTGTTCTCAGAAAAAGTTTGCCTACTATGCCAGCAATGAAAACAAATTCAAAAACGTACTTCAATGGAATGAAGGGCCGTTGTAAAAGCAGAAGGAAAGTTAAATGGATTGTTCACTATTTTTCAAGCAGAGTCAGAATTATTTGTTTATATATGACAAAAAATCAAGTTACACGTACATCTTCTACCTAGAACAGAATGAATGAACAAGCATTTCACAAAAAAAACTAAACATTCATTAGGCCTGGGTGTAGTTTATTTTTAGTCAAAAAATCAGAATGTCAAAAATGTGACTACAAGCTCCAGAAAATTAGATTTATGCCACAACACATTTTTGCAAACAAAGCCATCAAAAATTCACTTCATAACAGTACAACACCTAAATGCTATTTGTTTGGGGGGAACCATTCATATCCTATCCCCATGCAGAAGGCCACATCATTTGCACAAACTCAATATGATTATCATCTTTCACTCTGTTGCCTGGGAGAAGTGACATGACATTCCCCATAGCCCTCACATCAACACCACCATGTGATATAGTTTTAACATCTACATATTCAAGTTAGTACGCAAATGCCATTAAAGTGAACATAATGTAATCAAAGAGTATAGTGAAAACTATGCCAGTCAACAGCTTCACACTTAAATAAAAAAGCACAGTAAACTGCACTGAAATTAATCCCTGTTTACAACATGCTGTGACAGTGTACTTCAATTTCTCCTATCATAACACACTTCTTAACAAACCCGTTAATACTAAACAGTACTTTCATATGTATGCATTTAGTTACCTCAAGCTCACAATTTCCGTAGCAGTTTCTGTAACAAAAAAAACTACCCATGTTTATGCATAATGTCCATTCTTCCATTTAAGTGATTAGCTGTAACAATCAGAGAACATAAAGTAGCACAGGTCTTGCTGATATGACTAACCTGATGCAAAATCATTGAAAACATGGATAGCACACACTTGACACAGCAAAGTGAAATGTAATTACTATTGGTAATCAACCAAAGTATAATTTACAACATATAGATGGGTCCCTTGCTGTCTAGAAGCAGTATGCTGAATCTTATTTTTGCTAATCTTAAAAAGACTACTTACTTTGGGAAGATGGCAGTCATCCGTGCCTTAGCATAACCAGGTTTACAAGCACCATCAGAAAGGTTTGCATATTGTGAGCTGAGCTCCAGCGGTCTGTCAAAAGGAAGAAAAATGAAATGAAAAAAGTGAAATGTTTATAATGAAGAATAGTCGCACATATCTTAAGACTAGAGGGTTCATAGGTAAGTACTAGGTTAGCTATCCTTGCCGGCCATTTTAAGCATAGTCAGTTTCCCTTTTTGTTCAGAAAATAATCTATCCCATTTGGTTCTAGATTGGCCTTAACCATCTCATGGTCGATCATTACTTATTACCCCTAATGAGAATAACTGGGATCATGCCGTAGATAATTTGAGGGGACCAATGCATGGGATAAAGCATTTAGGAGCTGCCTCTATCTATTAGTAGTTCTACCTCTCTATTAGTAGTTCCAGGGGCAGTCCTAGGGTAAACTTTCTGTTTCCCAATCCATAGATTTAAGCTGTTCTTGAATATGGACAAATTAAAGAATTTATGAAAGAATGCTACATTAAATTCCAGAACATAATAATAAAATAAACAAGAGAAAAAAACAGTGACAACATGACATAGTAACAGCAGATACTTCTTTATTGATAGGACACTTCTATGGATTACAGTATGAGTGAAGCTGGCTTTCACTGTAGCGTGAATGCAGTGCTGGTTGAACAGTAAGAACAATGGCAACATTCTTCTTCCACAGGACAAATGCAGATCCATGCTTATTAATCTGCTTGATATTAATTACCTATATACATAGTTGCTGGAACTGTGAGGCTTTCGGGGAGGAAAAAACATTACTTAATTATAACCACCTCCAGGCTAGTTGCCCAACATAATGCATCTGAAATTCTCCAGGTGCAACTAACACTAGGTAAGACTGCAATCCAAATTGTAGCTTGCTATGGGGGAGGAAAAAAATGCACAGTCAGAGTATGTAATTCATTACTTAATTATAACCACCTCCATGCTAGTTGCCCAACACAATGCATCTGAAATTCTCCAGGTGCAACTAACACTAGGTAAGACTGCAATCCAAATTTTAGCTTGCTACAGATCCCCCACCATGCCTCAAGATTCTTACTACACCTTTCTAAACATACTGGAAAATATTAAGATACAACCAAACACCCTAATACTGAGTGATTTCAACTACCCTGCCATTAAATGGGAAAACTACTCGGGTACCAACACCTTTTCCCAACGGTTCTTGGAATTCATAAATTCCAATGCCTTGGATAAACTAATCCATTGTCCTACCAGGGGCTCCAGTATCCTAGACCTGGTCATTACCAACATGGGAGATGGATGCTCCACACCAGTGGTCACCCCCTCATTGGTTAGGTCTGACCATAAGCTAATCACCCTTGATATCCTCATCTCATCCCCACCCCCCAGTAAGGAAATCTCCGTAAAAAAACTTCTCCAAAGCCAACTTCATGATACTCAAGTCAAAAGTGACAAACTTCATGACACCCATGCAGACGGGAGCTGAAAGTTCGACTGCTGAATCCTACATTAAGGTACTGTAAGAGTACATCCACTCATGCATGAATTGTGCCATCCCAAACAGAACCAAGACGCTCACCTCCAAAAAAAGGAAGCCAATCTGGTGGTCCCCTGCCATAAACAAACTATACAACAGAAGAAAGAAACTGTTGCAGAAAAGGGGAAAATCCCAGGATGCAAAAAATTCCCTCACCAGCCTCAGTAAGTAGCTGAGATCCCTCATAAAATCCTCCAAAGCTAGTTACGAAAATAAAATTGCCAAAGATTCCAAAGACAACCACAAGGTATTCTATAGTTATGTTAAGAATCTAAATGGCAATGCTCAGATCTGCTCTGAGCTACAACAGAATGGCCTTAAATATACTGATCCCAAGGATATTGCCAATATAAGAATACACAAGAAAAATTTTCACCTGGATACTGCAGCCAATGATATAAAATTATAAATATCCAGAGAAAAAAAACATTGGTGGCACACAGCAGGTACGTTAGCAAAAGTGCGTTTAATAGAACACAGAGAAAGTAAGCGCTTTTGCGGACAACTCCCGCTTCATCAGACTAACATTAAACAGGTTTAATAAAAATAGTTAAATAGACTCATAGATCACATAATGTGCTTGTCTCCTGAACCTGATTGACTTCTTCGAATCAGTGTCCAGAGCTGTGGACGAGGGTAAGGTGGTCCACACAGCCTATCTGGACCTCGCCAAGGCCTTCAACACCATCCCCCACTCTGGAATCATAGATAAACTTACTAAGCTGGGCATAAATCCCTACGTCACTCAATTGGTTGCCAACTGGCTTACTGACAGAACATAGACTGTAAAAGTAGCCGACTCCAAATTCAGCTCCAGACAAGTGACAAGTGGAGTATCTCAGGGATCAGTCCTGGGACCACTCTTGTTTGGCATCTAATTCTCTGAAGTACAGGCCAACATTAAGGGACTCTGGCTAACAAAGTTCGCAGATGACTGCAAAGAAGTCCCATTCCCTCAGAGCCACACGCTCCAGGGATCTAAACATTGTCATCACAATGAACAATACATGCTGGAGGGATAGGTTCCTGACCCAGAGACTCCCCATACTCTGGAATAGACTGCTCATACATGTCAAGCAGAGCACCTCCTTGACCTTCTTCAAAAGGAACCTTGACGATTGGATGGGAGATAGGAAATTCACCCCGGGGATTATGTCAGTCACCCTGCTAGACAGGGTTCCAGGGAAGAAAATATTGTGGGAAGAAATATCCAGGGAATTGTTATGGCTAGGCTTGTGTAGGCCCTAGGGCCAATAGCCTAGTACTAACCTATGAACCTATAACTTGCCTGCTAAGGTATCTCTTGCTAGCCTAAAGATTTTAGAAATGGACATTGAAAGAATACCACCTTAAAAATCATGTTAAGTACATATTTTAGTATTTTCAGACAAGAATGTGATCTGATAACCAGTGGCATATGGAACAAAAAAAGAAGACTTATCGCACTGAACCTCACCCAGTCCTCACACAGATCTATATATTATAAAGGATTATGATAGGTCTATTATATGCATGTTCTACATTCACTTCAAGAGGGCTGTGAAGTAAAATTATGGAAGCAATTCTAGACATCTCTGTAGGGAACACGTAACAGCTGAGTTATGATTGGAGAGTCATGATCATAATTCTTTGTAATACATATGCATCAGGGCTGGCAACTCGGCATGTAAAAATATACTGCCAATCATTAGCGGACCGGAGTTCTGCTGTGGCGACCCCTAACTGGGAAAAGTTGAAAGACACAACAACAACAACATAGATTTAGCTGTTGCAGTATAGCTTTAAAAGCCATAAAACACTTTGATCCACCACACATACAGCAGCCATAAGTGTCTTTCTGATAAACAATTTAATTTAAAGATCTAAAAGCTGTTTTTAAATGTATTCAGTGCCTAATATCTTTTAGAGTTATTTTAGCTTCCCTCTGTTGTTCTGTGGTGGCAGGCATGGGCCACTGTTAATGTTCTAGCACAAGAACAGAGTTTAACACAGCTGAGAAGTGCTTAAAGTGTACTGATCATGTTCTGAAGCACCTTTGTTTTATAATTACTTTCATTTTCAGTTATACTACTTATGTGTTGCAAGTGATTTTGCAAAAGTTTTAAGAGTATGTTGTGTTTGATTTTTTAATTTCACTGTTTACTGATTTTCTCCAAATAACTGCACCCACAAAATGTTGTCATGGTAGGTAATGGGCAATGATTTTACATACAACTGCATTATGGGTAAGCAAAACTAACTTTACTCATGTTGTTTTACTGCCACATTATCACCTGTGTATTTTCAGTGTGAGGTGTTCCATCCACAAGACCAAGTTGACAACTTGTCTTTCAATGAAGTAAGAAACTCCTACAGATGCATTTGTCATGGAAATACCATAACCTATAAATTAACTTTGATAGTGAGGCATTGTGGGTTCACTCTTTTTCAATGTCATAGCAGGGATTTTCTACCCCAAGAAAACATTTTAGGCCATCCTTATCAACAAAATAAATTGTGAAAATAACACATATTTCCATCAAAAACAGTATAATTTGGCATTGCGTATGGTAAGGGGGAATATCTAACTTCAAGAATTTGTTAGTTACACTTGCTTTAGAACATGACCAATATCCTTTAACAAAATGTTGTTACGCATAATTTTTATTCTAGAAAGATGCTTCATTTTTGGCATCCTTTGAGGTGTGTAAGGCATTCCTTATAGACATCTTTATAACATGTCCTCAAATCAAGCATGCTGTCCATCACTGGGATTTATATTTTATGTTAGAACAAATTACTCCTCTGCCATCTTTTATTTATTTAATTTTTTGGACTTCAGTATATAACCTGTTACATCTGGACTCAAACAAGGAAACAAAACCTTCTTGTAACAGCTCTCTACTAGAAATTGCAACCTTATTCAATACGTGCTTCATAGAAAACATTGCCTTCCTAACTAAAAACTCTTCACCCCATCCAGTGCTTCTACCACCCCCTCATTAACACCCTATATGAGTAATTCAAGAAATAACAGGTTAGACCAATGCCAACATTCTCCATACACACCACCATTTCCTTTACTCCTTGTCCAGAATTCCCACCTGAACCTAATTTAACCTGTATGTCTGTTGCTAGCAAATTCCACTGAGGACGCCACATCAGTGATAAAAAAAAATTTAACTAAAACTCAAACCTTGCTTCACTGCAGCTGACAGCCATGCACCTGAATACCTAAAGATAGCTGCCAGTGCCATAGCATACCCATTCTCTGTCCTTATCAGGAGATCAGTGTCTGAATCCTATGTACCCTCATTATGGAAAAATCCTGTATTATCCCTCTTCATAAAGGTGGCATCTTGGCCGAGTCTCTAACTTTTGACCTACTGCAATATTATCACCTCTCTCAAAAATTCTTGAAAGATGTATTCATAACTCCTCCACTATCTTCTACAAAAACAGCTCATAACATCCACTCAGCACAGCTTCTGTCCAACACACAGTGCAACTCCTGCCCACGTTTCATTCACTGACACCATAAACAAATACAGGGACTTGGGCAAACGTGTTTCCTCCTTATATCTTGATCTGTCAAAAGCTTTCAATACAGTTTCTCACCCTGAACTCCTGTATAAACTGCCTCAACTTAGACTACCCCCTTCTTCATTACTATGGTCCAATAACTATTTAATTGACAGGCTCCAGTCTGCAAAATGGCAAAATGCTCTTTCTCCATACCTGCAAGTCTCCAATGGTGTACCCCAAGGCTGAGTTTTTGGTCTCCTCCTCTTTAATATTTTTATCAATGACCTGTATACGTCCAGCATCTCTTATACAATATGCTGATGATTCTACACCTATATGTGAATCTAATAACTTGCCTCAGCTCCTCATCATACAAGAAGCATTTGACTCACTTGGGAAGTGGCTCCATAATGCTCAGCTACTTCTCAACTGTAAAAAAAGTTACTGCTGTTTTTCCCCACATCACACAATCTGATACACTGAATTTCAAAATATTTTCTATAAATAAAACTGAAATTGAAGTAGTCACCCATCCAAAATTTCTTGAAGTGATTATAGCTGATTACCTTAAATTTGACCTGTATGGTCAAAATAACATAAAAAAGACTCACTAAAAATTAGGAATGATCTACAGGCATTAAAACTTCTTTATCAACACCACCAAAACCACTGTTGCACTACCTACTTTCTCTCATCTCTGTTATATAGTACATTCATCCTAACCAAACTTCAGGCTATGTTAACAATAAGCTGGAGGAATACTATAATAAGGTTGCAAAATTTGCCACCCACAAACAATATCACAGCCAGCACTGTATTCCCCTTAAGGTTTTAAATTGGCTTGAACTGCTTTACCACTTGGATTATATATAGCTTATCTCCACACACAACATTATTCACAAAGCTGAAGACTGTGATGTTATTACACCTATTTTTCATTCCTAATAGACTACTTCAGTCTAATCAACAACATTTTCTCAGCATATATAAACCCCACAAATACTCTGGCAAAAGTCCCTACTCATAGTCTGTTGCTAAATATGGAATTCTATCCTTCCCAAATTAGATCTACCTCTAACTTCTCCAACTTCAAACTACCACCAAAAGACTACCTAAAAAAACAGGCTCCTCTCCTGCACTACCGCAGGCTGAACTAGTCCCACCCTCCTTCCATCATCTGCATACTTTGACTATGTTCAGAGAGAAGGAATTAATAAAATCTATTTCTTAGACAATGATCAAATACATTTTGGTTTGCCTATGTTATCTAGTCATCTCTGTTCCAGAAAGTATACTCAATGTATTTAATGTCATCTCACTGAACTGTAGCTTGTGACAATGTTCTCTTTCAACTTGTTATAGCTGTCCAGATACTTGCACCATGTATGTATAGGTTCACACTGTATGAGCTGAAGCTGAAAGTTTACTTAGTTAATATGACATTCTTCTGTATTTGCTTTATGTAATAATTTTATTTAACTGTAACCATATTATGCCAATGTGGAGCTTTTCTCCCGAGGCCTCTGCTGAAAATGGAATAATATCCCTGTCGGACTGTCCTGGTAAACAAATGGCAAATAAATTAATAAATGAATATAACTCTTATCCATCTGCTAAAGTGGATTTTAAACTATGTGTCTAGGAAGACTTTTTCTTTTTTGCAGTGGCCTTCATTTCTGCCTTATATACATGTTGCAGGCTGTGTTTGTCAGTCCCCCTTTCATGATCTTTTATATGAAGGGAATATCCTTAAGATGCGTTCTGTTATTTATTTATTTATTTTTTTGCCAGGGACATTTAACACTACCTGTTTCCAGCCAAGATCTGTTTCTGCTAAGCAACACTAGGGTTTTTATTCTCAGGTACAGCCAGCATTAATTTCCCTCCCTTCTCAAGCCCATAGCTTGTCCTGCTTCGAGGGCCCATCAACATCATCCTGGGACAAATGTTAGCGTTCTCCCACATTGATCAGATTTCTGTGTAGGTAGCACAGCATGTGTTCTACAATACCGAAACAAGGAACAAGCCCCAGATCTGTCCCTCACAAGATGGGGTCCTGCCAGGCAGTGGTGTAAGGACTTTAAGCTTGTTCCAGCATCTGGAGAGTGGGCTGGCTAGAGTGAGATCATCAAACTATGGCCAGCACTCGTGACTGACTAACAGGTAATTGGTACCCTGACTTACCTGCGCTGCACATGCTGATTATGCTTGCAGTGGGCTCTTTGTGATGCATATCCACAGCAGCACATGTGGTAATGTCCAGTGGACCAAAAATCCCTTAGACAGGTACTTCCATGCAATTTCTGGTCTACAGTGGGAATTCAGCCAAGAAGTACATGTCCTGAGCACACCCCCAACACCTCCCACACACCATCTCCTACAAGTGCCTAGGCTGCAAATCAGAACTTGGGTCACCTGGGTCACAGTCAAGGCATCATCTCTTTATGCCACCAGAACTAGTAAACTAATCAATCTTTCATGCCCAGGGTACCTACTAAAACTAATCTAAACCTGTTCATTAATCTGCTGTATTCCTTTTCAAATTATTATAACAAAGAAGAATATTTGTTGCATTTTGTGGTTATTCATGGACAACTCAGATTTTACTTAGAACTAACTATAACAGAGAAAAGGTTCAGTTGTTTATTTCATTCTTTAAAAAGAAACCGTGCTCCAGAATGCCTTAGTATCAAGGTGACTGATTGTATCAAGTTCTGCTACCAAAGCTTAATGCTATTTGGTTGCTAAAAAAAAAAAACAATTACTAAGAAATGTGTCAGAAAAATATGAATTCACATATAAGCTACTAAGAAAATATGTATTCACTTATAAGCTACTAAGAAAAATATGTATTCACATATAAGCTGCTAGAAAGATATGTATCCAAACATTCAGACATATATAAGTTGTGTGGTTAGATATATAAATGAACTTGAACATATATGGAATACATAGATTGAGAAATAGAATAATATGTAATGCATTTAATTCTGTTTCACTAGAATAATAGTAGAAATAAACTCGCATATTATTGCTTGAAGCATAAGCTGCAGTGTGACTAGAAACTTGGCCTTGGCAGCGATCAGCTCGGCCTGGCTCATGTCTGTCAGTGAAAGATTATTTTGCAAAGTTAGAAAATAATGAATCTGTGTGCATGTGTATCTTTTCCTGCTTCCACCAGAAGAACGGCCTTGTGCGCACTATCAGAGATAATGTCCAGCTGGTGAACAAGAAAGAGACAAAGAGAAGCATTAAAGAAGACATGCACCCATTGTATTCGAACTAATCTAAGAGCCTTGAATTGGCTACATCCTCGGAAGGACATTGTGACTGACCAGGTGCTTGCAAGGCTGTAATATTCTCATGGGAAAGTAACTTTTAAAATTGTAATATCAGCATTCTTTCTATGAATGATCATGATGTAAAAACCCTGTCACTGACCACGTCAGTGAGGTGGGCAAAAGCTGATGGCAAACAATATAAATGACATGTGTTTCACTAATAAAACTAGACAAAATTCTGTACAAGTTTGTGTATGGTTTTTTGCCTCCTAATGTACATTAGAGCATATGCATAATTGATACCTGAGAAACCTGCATTACTGTTTGTTATTGACTGTCATTGTTTTTAAATGCCAGATAATTTTTACAGTCTGACTTTAACAAATTTATTTAACATTTTGGTCCTTCGAGCCGGAATTCCCTTGGTAAGCTGCAGGTCAGAGCATATAGGTGGCACCGAAACCTGCGCAGAAGAAGGAAAGACCTCTGACTGAATTGTCGTATCTAAAGAGGCTGTCCACTTGTCTGATCTGTGGCAAAGCGGAAAACTGGATCCTAAAAAGAAGCATAACAGTAAGCGGGAGGCTCGGGTAAGCAGAATTCCTCTCTTTGTTTTTGTTTTAGATCAGGGACCAGGTTACACTGTGCTATTGCTAAGGTTTGTGATAGCAGGGAGAGAGGTAGTCAAGTATTGTATCTTGAGTCATAGATCAGGAAGTAAACAAAGCAAAGTAAAACAGTCATTCTAGACACTACTGTGGATACGGGAATAAGATACCACGTGGTACAAGAGAAAGGGTTACGTAACAGTTCTTTTTTAAGAGACATGGGAAATGAATGCACTAAAGGGTCACGTGACCCGCCCCTAACAGAAGACGCAAAGTATATGCAATTGCAAAGAGCAGATAATGTGAGACATTTTTCAAAATGGGTTAATAAGTATGAATTTGATGGTAAATTAGATAAAATATCACTAGTAAAACTTTTGAAACAGTTAAAATCTGACGAAGGTCAGGCAAAAACAACGGCAGTTGGGCGTTCCTCAAGCACATAGGTGGATTGAGGAAGTGAACCGAAGGGAACAGAAAAATAAAAATGCAAAAGCATTATTTTTAGACAAAGAGGATAATAATACAGTAGTAGCATCGGTCCCTCCCCTACCACCTCCTCCGATGCCTTACTTAGAATATTTAGCGGGAGGGCAGGCTGGACCCCCCCCCCCACGTTATCCGGAGACAACAGGGGTATTAAGACAACCATTTGTAAGAGAACCTATCGGAACTAGATTCCGAACACGTCAAACATTTATAGATGTTCAACCAAGCGGAAATTCATTAGATGAGAGTGAGGAAATCTGTCCATTAATTGAAGTACCAAACCCACAGGCAGGACAGGAGGGCCAGGCCTCAACTCTCTTAGTGTATAGACCGTGGACACCGGAAGACATCCGGAAAGCTACAGAGGAATTCCATCCGAAAATTAACTTTGAGAAATTTGTACAAGATTTACAGGGTATGAGATTGAGTTATCACCTGAATGGGAAGAGGTAGAAAAGTAGTTAGACAAATTTTGGGTCCGGACTGGCATATGATTTGTGGTGCCTGGAATGCCCGTGACGCAACTCAGGCCACTCCCACATAGTGACGCAGAACTAGATGCTAGATTGAAGGGTCTTACAGACCGCATTACTGAAAAATGGAAACCTAGGGCAGATTGGACTTGTATTAACCAATGCATACAACAAGATAATGAAACAGTAGACGCATACTATGGTAGATTATTAGAATGTTTCAATAATCATAGCGGTATGACTATTCCTGAAAATCAAAAAAATGATAGCCCATATGAACAGCAGTTGAAGAATGCATTTTTAAAAGGTTGTATTCCCCCTATCAATAGCTTCGTCACGAAGCATATGATAGATCACCGAACAAGTAGGCTCCAAGCCTTGTTAGAGTATGCTAGGCATGCCGAAAAACATTTTAACAGTAAAAAGAAAAAGAAAACGCAGGTCTTCACAGCTGAAGACGGTGCAGAAGTTTTTGTAGTACAAACAGCCAAAAAGGGTAAGCGAAATGCTCAGGGTAACAAACGTTCTGACAGAAACTCAGAGCTTTATGAGGACAGGAAAAAAAGAGGTGAGTGCTTCAATTGTGGTAAGAAGGGACATTTGGCAAGGGATTGCAGGAGCAAGGCACCTGTGGAAAAAAAGGATAAGGATGATGAGGATTGACTAGATGGCAGTTATACTGCTCGGCAGTCATAAGGAGAGACTAATGAGCAGGGGAATAATGTAAATACCTTAGAAGAAACAAATGATATGCAACCGGATGTAGAAGTTGGGGAAAGTGAAGTTTTGGACTTGGCACTACTGAGCTTGGAGCTCTATTTAGCAGACACTAAACCGGAAGTTACACTTCTGGTGGAAGGGAGAGAAGTCAAATTTTTGTGTGATTCAGGAGCATCACGAACTTTGATACACCCTTCAAAGTTACCGGAACATTCTGAGTCACCCGATTATATATTAGTGAAAGCAGCAAACGGACAGCTGTACAGGGAACCACTTTCCCATGATATAGCAATAACTGACCCTGTCTCGGTATAACCCAGAGAAGTAAAATAGTACTTTCTGCCAAATGCCCCATGAACTTATTAGGAAGAGATCTTATGCAACTTTTTGGCATAGCAGTAGTCCCTACCATGAATGGTATGGAGGCACAGAGACAAACTGATGCTTTTGTAGTATGATCGGAGGGTGAGGCCTATTATTGGTACAGCCAGGACCTGGTTACAACCGGTCCAGGGGCAGTGACCAAGGAACTGATGAATGTAGCCACCAGCAAGGTGCTTCCCTCGATGTTGATCAACAACATTTGTTACATTGTACCCTATATTATTGTAGCACATCAGGGCCTGATAAAGAATATGAACAAAAATTGTTCAGGAATCCCGCAAATAGACTAATACTATGGACTTTATACTGGGACACTGAGGGCAATAGTGTAGTGAGTTGTTCATTACCTCAGGAGTTCTTGGAATTGTACAAATCCAATAAACTACCGATGTTAGCCTAACCAAAAACAGGAATGTTAGGTGGGTAGACTTGGGTGACAAAGTGACAAGATGGGAGAAACTAACTGATTTGGAGTTATCGGACCTAGGAGTACAGAAACAGAAATTAAATTGGTTAGCATAAGCCGCCCAGCTGTACACTTACAACAGAGTGAAGACAGCTGATTGGCGTTCTTGATAGAAGAAGAAGAAAAGCTTTGAGTAAAATACCAAATGTTCTTTGGTCAACAGGGAAATCGGATGTAGGACTTATTCAACAGCAGGGCCAGTAGTTATTACACCAAAATCGGCCTTTAGACCAAGAAAAGACAATATCCTTTGAGCAAGGATGCAGAACAAGGAATCAAACCTATCATAATGGCATTACTTAAAAAAGGGATACTGGTAGAATCCTTGGATTCACCATGTAATACTCCTCTATTTCCTGTTAAAAAGCAAACGGGAATGGCGGATGGTACAAGATTTACAGGCTGTAAATGATGCGGTAATACCAAGGGCACCTACGGTGCCAGACCCACATACCTTGTTAAATGATTTGAAGCCGCAACAAAAATATTTCACCGTGGTAGATATTAGCAATGCGTTTTCTCAATACCTATCCACCCTGACAGCCAGCATTGGTTTGCATTCACATTTCAGGGCAAAAGGTATACATACACCCGACTACCACAGGGATATAGTGAAAGTCCAACAATATTCGCACAAGAGATGGCTAGCAACCTGGTGGGTTTTCTCCACCAGGGGCAGTCAAGTATTACTTTATGTAGATGACATCTTGCTTGCAGCTCCTACCCAGCAGCAATGTAGGGAAGACACAATAGCATTGTTGAAATTTTTGGCTGAGCAAGGGCATAAAGTGAATAAACATAAATTGCAACTTTGGAAAGAACAGGTTAAATACCTGGGATATGTGATATCCAAGGAAGGTAGAACATTAGATGAAGATAGGAAAACAGCAATCTTACAAGCACCTAGACCAACTACCAAAAAGGAAATGATGTCCTTCTTGGGAACGACTAATTTTGTCGGTTGGATACCGAATTATGCTTTAGAAACGGCTCCATTGGCTGATTTAATATTTAAAACACCAATGGCAGCACAAGTAACACTGCATTGGACATCGGAAGCAGAAGCAGCTTTTTGCAGACTAAAACAACTGGTAGTTTCATCGTTAGTTTTAGGACTTCCGAATTATCATAAGAGATTTTTCCAGACTGTAGATTGTAGGCGGGGATATATGACGTCAGTACTGACGCAACAACATGGCAGCAAGCAACGCCCCATAGCTTACTATTCATCACAGTTAGATCCGTGGCACGATCATTGCCACCCTGTGTACAAGCAGTTGTTGCAGCAGCTATGGCAGTGCAAGCTTCGCCTCAGTGGTATTGTTCCCTCCTCTCACGTTGAGAGTACCTCATGCAGTTGCAATAATTTTACTGCAAGAGAAAATAGCATTTTTGTCCCCTGCCAGACATCTTTCTTGTATGACCATACTTTTGAGTCAACCTCACATGACGATTGAACGATGCACGACATTAAATCCATCGACATTACTTCCGATTCCTGTAGATGGCACACCACACAGTTGCCTACAGGAAATGGAACAAGTAACCACACCCAGACAAGATCTTACTGATGTGCCTTTAGCCAATGCAGAGGTGACATTTTATGTGGATGGGTCCTGTAGACGAGGTCCTACAGGAAAGAACCTAGTGGGTTATGCAGTAGTGACTGATAACGAAATCATAGAAGCACAACCCCTGCAACATAACCTGTCAGCTCAAGCAGCAGAATTGATAGCTTTGACACGTGCTTGCACTCTAGCGAAAGACAAATGTGTTAACATATATACTGACAGTCAGTATGCTTTCTCTACAGTGCATGTCTTTGCGCAACAGTGGAAAAACAGGGGAATGATAACATCTACTGGCAAACCGATTAATCATGCACAATTGATTTTGAACCTGTTTGAAAGATTCTATTCAGTTACCCACTAGAATAGCTATCTGTAAATGTGCAGCCCATACCAAACAACAAGACAGAATTTCAAAAGGGAATGCTCGGGCTGATGCAGCTGCAAAGCAAGCTGCCTCAGACCTAGAAACTGTGTTTTTAAATGAAGAACTACAACCTTCTGAGACTCTAGATTTAGAAATGTTAAAAACAATGCAGACATTAGCTACAAAAGCAGAAAAGCAAAAGTGGATAAAACGAGGAGCAATCCTTGAAGAGGGACTGTACATCTCCAAAGAGAAAAAGCCAATATTACCATCTAATTTATTTAGATATGCAGCTTTGTTGAGTCATGGGCAGAGCCATGTCTCAACAGGGGATGGTACAGTTAGTTAACAAAACATTCCAAACATAATGGATTTACGAATTATACACAAAAATTTTGTGCAACATGTCATATTTGTAGCAAACATCATGCACAGGAGCATTTAAACCAAGCGAGGGAGCTTTCCGACACCACCTATCCGCTCCATACTATTTGTATGGATTTCATAGAACTGAATAAATGTGAAGGGAAAAATACTGTTTAGTGATCATAGATATGTTTTCAAATGGGTAGAAGCTTTTCCGACCAGGAACTGATGCAGCAACAGTAGCAAAAGCCTTAGTGAAAGAAATCATTCCTAGATTTGGCATACCGGAAAGAATTTATAGTGATAATGGAACACATTTTGTAAACCAGACAATACATCAGCTTGGGAGATTTTTTGGGATTTCTTTGAAAACCATTGTGCTTATCACCCTCAGTCAGCAGGACTGGTGGAGAGGTACAATGGAATTTTGAAAAACAAGTTGAGAAAATTGATGAGTGAGACTCAAAAGACTTGGATTTGCTGTCTGCCTTTAGCACTGCTGAGCATGAGAACTGTTCCAAATGTAAGGGGCTTGACCCCTTTGAGGTAGTGTTTGAAGAGCATATTGTGTGCCACAATGGAAGGCCCTCATGCCTGCAGAGCTGGAGGCCGATGGCTCATTAGCTAGTTATATGAAGAAATTGTTAACAAATAAGACTGTTTTGCAGTTGAACTCTTTTTCAGACAAACAAGAAGCAAAAGCGGAGGCCGTGCTGACCCCGGGTCCTGGATGTGGCTGAAAGTCATCAAAAGAAAGAACTGGGCGAGTCCAAAGTGGGAAGGTCCGTACCAGGTACTATTGGCAACACCTACTGCAGTAAAGATTGCTGAGAGATCATCTTGGGTTCATTTGACGCACTGTAAACCACTCAAAGAATTTAAGTTGGACAAACATTTTTAACTGACATACCACAGATACAGGATGGCCAGAGTCAGAGTGAATCAAAATGCAAGACAACCTCAAAGACCTTGGTTCACTGGCCTACTGATCCTACATTTATTAACCATGTTTGTAGTGACCTTTTGTTGTTATGGTTTTTCTTGCATATAACTACAGAAGTGAAATTGATAAACGTGATGATGGACTGGCTATAGACTGGCACCCAATTTCAACACATACCTGGCTATGAAACGAGTCTATGTAGAGACTATGAACGCTCAATTGCTGGGTTTGTACTGCAATACCCACAGCATATGGAGGACTTTTAATGTCTGCTGTCCCCTGGGGATAAATGAAACTTGGGAAAACCTATTATTTGACACGGTACTGTGAGATCACAAGACAAAGTGGCATTATATTTACCGTTACTCAGAAAGGAATTGTTTGCTTTGTTAAAATGATACACTCCAGGTTGGTTGGAGTAACTGTAACATAACTGTGTCTTACAAATGTTATATAAAACCTGTAGACCAAGGTACTAGTTGTATACCTAACTATGGTTCGTGTTTAAGCTTGATGAAAACAACGTTGAGAGATGTGCAAAAACTCCTGAAATATATAGACAATTATCTGTTATAGATAAAAATGTTTCATTCAGGGTTAACCCGCATCAGTACTAAAGTAGAAAACTGTTATTTTGTTTGTGGGAAAAGGCCTATAAATGGTTACCTGAGAATTGGTCCGGCAGTTGTTTTTTGGGTTATCTGGTTCCAGCCATAAGACATACTGCAGAATTGCCCCTGGGTAAAATACGCAATGTGAGAAATGCAGCTCAGCAAGCCGAGAATACAGTCAGAAAACCTGCTAATCCAGTGGGTAAGATTGAAGCAAGCTGGAAGGATCATTCGGCTGTGAAGGACAAAGAAAAACTGACTCATATGGACTTGAGTGACAGTGTTATATCCTGGGCTGGGATATTCCCAGCCTACGGAGCAGTCAAATCGATTTGGGAACTGAGGAAATTGTCAAAACTCCTCAAGTAATGAGCAATGCGACTTTTTCCGCTTCTTGAACTTGTGACTGATGAAATGAATGCAATGAGAACAGTCGATACAGAACCGAATGGCTCTCGACTTCACCCTAGCGGCGAGAGGTGGTACGTCGCGCTTATCAAAGAAGAATGCTGTGCGTACATTCCAGACAACCAACATGATATCAATGATCACCTGGAGGTAATACAGCAGGTGTCAGCAATGGCAGAACCAGGCCCAAACCCACTGACTAACTTTTTCCAGAATCTATTTGGGGTGGGGTTGGTCCTTATGAATATTCTGATTGCAATTTGTGTAGTACTGCTCATAATTGGAGCATGTGTCTGCGGCATACCCTGTGTGAAAAAATTAGTTAAAGACCTAGTTGACATATCAGTAACTGAAACTATGTACCAGGACATGGAATTGAATTTGTTGATACCAAGCGAAGCCTATCTGAAATATAAACAAATGACTTACTTAGCTGAAAGTCCTTGAAAGGAAGAGGCTAAGAAATGAAATAATACTGTTTATGTTTCAAATAGAATGAAATGCATTAACAGGAGGGAGAATGTCAGAAAAATATGAATTCACATATAAGCTACTAAGAAAATATGTATTCACTTATAAGCTACTAAGAAAATATGTATTCACATATAAGCTGCTAGAAAGATATGTATCCAAACATTCAGACATATATAAGTTGTGTGGTTAGATATATAAATGAACTTGAACATATATGGAATACATAGATTGAGAAATAGAATAATATGTAATGCATTTAATTCTGTTTCACTAGAATAATAGTAGAAATAAACTCGCATATTATTGCTTGAAGCATAAGCTGCAGTGTGACTAGAAACTTGGCCTTGGCAGCCATCACCTGGGCCTGGCTCACGCCTGTCAGTGAAAGATTATTTTGCAAAGTTAGAAAATAATGAATCTGTGTGCATGTGTATCTTTTCCTGCTTCCACCAGAAGAACGGCCTTGTAGCACTATCAGAGATAATGTCCAGGTGGTGAACAAGAAAGAGACAAAGAGAAGCATTAAAGAAGACATGCACCCATTGTATTGGAACTAATGTAAGAGCCTTGAATTGGCTACATCCTCGAAGGACATTGTGACTGACCAGGTGCTTGCAAGGCTGTAATATTCTCATGGAAAGTACTTAGAGATGAGAGCAGTGCTTTTAGCGTTGCAAGCCCTTCAGGAGTCTCTTCCCACAGGGACTATTGCAATTCAGATGGACAACATGTCCGTAGTGTGGTACATCAACAAACAGATAAACAATGAAGAACTGGAAACAGCGCACTGGAACCGCACTTTATTCTAATCCACAACAGAGATAAATCCATAAGTTAATCACAACATCAACAAACAGGGCAGAACCAAGTCCTACCCCTTATGTCGAGAGGCACTCAGACTTTGGCAGTGGGCGATTTCTTCTCAGCGTTTTCTGATAGCAACGCACATTCCCGGGAAGTCCATCATGATTGCGGACAAGTTGAGCAGGGCCATTCTCATGCCCCACTTCCCCTTTCCACGGATATCTCAATTAATTCAGAAAGCTATCACCTTGAGAGTTACAATGATCCTCATTGCCCCTTACTGGCCTCGACAGATATGGTTTCCGTTCCTCCATCATTACCTGTTGAAGCAGTCTTGGCATCTGGACCCGGTGCCAGATCTTTTGACCCACCAGTCGGGCCAGCTGCACCACTCCCTTCAATCTCTCAACCTCACAGCGTGGTTTCTCCGATTCCTACCCTAGCCAGGCTTCCCTTAATCTGTCATTCGGTCCGTAACATCCTGATAGCCTCTCACAAGTCTTCTACCAGAAAGATTTATAATAGTAAGTGGAAACGTTTTTCCTTCTGGGCAGCATCAAAAAATATAGACCCCTTCACTGCACCTATCCAGTCTATCCTAGACTTTCTGGCAGAGCTCTTTCATTTAGGCTCTTCCTCATCTACCATTAGAGTACAACTAGCTGCTATATCTAACTTTCATGTAGGTGTCTCAGGCTCCAGTATCATGTCCCATAAGCTCTGCAAAGCCTTTTTAAGAGCTGTTTTTCTGCTCAAGCCCCCAATCAAAGATCCTCCACCTCAATGGGACTTGAATTTGGTCCTAGCATCCTTGATTCTCCCCCCCCTTTGAACCAGCGGCTTCATGCCCTCTTAAGTTGCTCTCATGGAAAACACTTTTTCTAGTAGCCATAACTACAGCTAGAAGGGTATCTGAACTTCATGCTCTGTGCAGTCATCCTCCTTACTTAGTTTTCCATAAAGACAGGGTGCCCTCTGGACTAATTTGTCCTTCTTACCTAAGGTTTCCTCTGAGGCAAATCTAAACCAGATGATTGAGCCCCTGTCTTCTTCCCTGATTATTCCAACAGGTCGGAACAAAAGTTACATTTTCTAGATGTTCACCGCCAACGTAGATATTATTTAGACAGGACTAAACAGTTCAGGAAATCTGATCAGCTTTTCCTCTCTTATGCGGAAGGGAAATTGGGCCTTCCAGTTACTAAAGTTTCCCTTTCAAGATGGCTTACCTCTATAATTACCTTCATCTATGAAATCAGACATCAAAAACTGCCTTCAAGACCTAGAGCTCATTCAACTAGGGCATTAACTACATCTGTAGCTTTTCAGGACAGGCTGCCAATAGATTCCATTTGTGCAGCAGCCACATGGGCTTCTCCTCATACCTTTATTTTACATTACAAATTGGATATGGCCTCCAGAAACCGTGCCAACTTTGGTTCCACTGTTCTCAAGAGTCTGTTCCGATAGGCCACCCGGGATAAGGTGCTAGGGACGCGGTCCCATCCAGCAAGAATGAAGGCGAGATTGACAACTTAACATTAAAAGTTACCTACCATAACGTTCCATGTTAGTTGTCTTCTTCTCGCCTTCTTTCTTGCGTCCCACCCTCCTTCCCCCTAGCCTGGACAGACCGATAGGAATTTTTGGGATCTTCCATTGGGGCTTTCCTTCCCACATGTTCTACCACCTCTATTCTCCCTTTTATGTTTGTGGTAGCTTTTTGTGTAGTACTGC
The DNA here is from genome assembly GCF_019279795.1 of Protopterus annectens. Classification (NCBI taxonomy): domain Eukaryota; kingdom Metazoa; phylum Chordata; order Ceratodontiformes; family Protopteridae; genus Protopterus; species Protopterus annectens. The sequence goes on from NC_056744.1 coordinate 615,971,146, forward strand.
TCATAATTGGAGCATGTGTCTGCTGCGGCATACCCTGTGTGAAAAATTAGTTAAAGACCTAGTTGACATATCAGTAACTGAAACTATGTACCAGGACATGGAATTGAATTTGTTGATACCAAGCGAAAGCCTATCTGAAATATAAAACAAATGACTTACTTAGCTGAAAGTCCTTGAAAGGAAGAGGCTAAGAAATGAAATAATACTGTTTATGTTTCAAATAGAATGAAATGCATTAACAGGAGGGAGAATGTCAGAAAAATATGAATTCACATATAAGCTACTAAGAAAATATGTATTCACTTATAAGCTACTAAGAAAAATATGTATTCACATATAAGCTGCTAGAAAGATATGTATCCAAACATTCAGACATATATAAGTTGTGTGGTTAGATATATAAATGAACTTGAACATATATGGAATACATAGATTGAGAAATAGAATAATATGTAATGCATTTAATTCTGTTTCACTAGAATAATAGTAGAAATAAACTCGCATATTATTGCTTGAAGCATAAGCTGCAGTGTGACTAGAAACTTGGCCTTGGCAGCGATCAGCTCGGCCTGGCTCACGTCTGTCAGTGAAAGATTATTTTGCAAAGTTAGAAAATAATGAATCTGTGTGCATGTGTATCTTTTCCTGCTTCCACCAGAAGAACGGCCTTGTGCGCACTATCAGAGATAATGTCCAGCTGGTGAACAAGAAAGAGACAAAGAGAAGCATTAAAGAAGACATGCACCCATTGTATTCGAACTAATCTAAGAGCCTTGAATTGGCTACATCCTCGGAAGGACATTGTGACTGACCAGGTGCTTGCAAGGCTGTAATATTCTCATGGGAAAGTAACTTTTAAAAATTGTAATATCAGCATTCTTTCTATGAATGATCATGATGTAAAAACCCTGTCACTGACCACGTCAGTGAGGTGGGCAAAAGCTGATGGCAAACAATATAAATGACATGTGTTTCACTAATAAAACTAGACAAAATTCTGTACAAGTTTGTGTATCGTTTTTTGCCTCCTAATGTACATTAGAGCATATGCATAATTGATACCTGAGAAACCTGCATTACTGTTTGTTATTGACTGTCATTGTTTTTAAATGCCAGATGATTTTTACAATCTGACTTTAACAAATTTATTTAACAAAATGGAAATCAAAATCTAAACCGACTGTAACTGAAATATTGTAAAGGAGATAAATAACTGAAGGTAGGATCTTTAGAAAGGGTAAGGGGAAATTATATAGAAATAAAAATAATTTCTGGGAACATTACATGCAAAATAATGTTCAAGAAAAGGTGTGAAATTTAAGGAAAGGCAGGACTTGAACACTTTTTGCAATATTGGGGTAAATGATAATTGTTGCAAAAGAAAACACAAGTATTGCAGGAAATTAGTGAAAATATTTACAATGGTTTGTTTTCTTTAATTTTCTGCAACTGTATGTGTACTCACATTGTTAAAACTGTGAATTTAATAAAGGTGTTTAAAAAATGCAAGAAGACTTTGCCTTCTGACCCAAGAGCTCACCAAACCACAGCTGTAGCTGCCTCTCAAGTCTGTTTCAAGAATGTATTCTTATGATATCTGAATAGCAAGTATATGAGCTTCTCTGACTACTTTTTACAGACATTGTAAGCTAGATGTAATCTGTAGATCAGGTTTTCTTTCAGGGCTATTATCATTAGGGAGATGCTGTCTTGAGAAGGACCATTCGGGAGGCCAAGATGAGAACTCTGTCCTGATGGTTGATGAGGCTAGACCTCTGTATCTCAGATACAATAGTTATGCATTTAGCATAACATTACATGAGGATGAGCAGGTTTTTTCCTGTTAACATACACATCCTTCTTCCTCACACCTCAAGGTTATCTTGTGATATTATGTCATATTATATGATGTTATCTTGTCAACTGCTTGTTTCTGTTCTGTCTTGGAATGGGCTAATACAACTCTTGAGAGGAAACCCTCTACTGGATCTGGAAAAGTTTCAGATTCTGATCTGCTTAAGTCCTACTAGCCTCAGTCCTATTGGTTGGTAGGCTGCTCATTGAAATATAAAGCTATAATATATACATAATCTTTACATCCTACCCTTAACCTCTCTGTTCTCTGAGAGAACACCATGTAGTGTTAGAACATTAAAGAGTCAAACTCAAGTGATCCATGCTTGATGTCTTCTGTCATTACCTAACACTGAAGGCTAGGTAGGTAATGGCAGAGGATCATATATCGCTTTGCTAAAGTTTGTTATAGATGATGGATGGGCTGTCCTTGTCATTGAATTAGCTGTAGTTTTCTTGGTTAAGGTTTTCCATGCTTTCAGTTCATCGCTATTAGTTACAGCTTTGTGGTTACTCACGGCATGTTTTTAGCATTTTCATTCAGGATGTTCTGAGCTTTGTAAGGTGTGCCTGCTGACATTAATCTGTATTTATGTAGGCCCTCACTGTAACATTTGACATAACTACTTGGGTGGGTGTTCGAAAGACATGCGTAAATGGGCATGCCTTCGTTGAATCGTTGAAGGTTGAACATCGAGCTGGCACCTCGGCATTCGTGAAAATCTACTGCCAATCATTAGCGGACCGGAGTTCCGCTGTGGCGACCCCTAACCAGGAAAAGCCGAAAAACAACAACAACTGAAGTTAATAAACAGGCGAACTAACAGTTAGGTGGATTCAAATGTTTTAACTATTAACTCGGCATATCCTTGGTCGTTTATTATTTTCTCAGTACCTTCTGTAAAGCAACAAAAGAGTTTTCAATTAGGTACACTGTAGAAATTACTGTCACTGAGAAATAGATGGTCTGAAATGCAAATTTGTGTGTTGCAAATACAGCAGTCTTTAAAGTGTGTTTACACTGAAAATGAGTTCTTTACTAATGAGACTAAAAAAAACTGCGAATTTTAAATGCTTTTTCATAATTTGTACAGATTGTTTTTATTTCGTTTGGGCTACTAAATAATACACTGCCCACAATTTAAACTTCTTCAGTTTAAGTGTTTTGCACTCTCTACATTCTGTCAACATTAGCCTTGCTTTAGTTTGCTTTCCTATATGTGTGTGTACAGTGTATTCCACAGACTGTGTGTGGGGTTTAACCAAACGAGTTATTGTTCTGTAACACCTCTGTAGCCTATTCTTACTAAGGTAACAAGGAAAACACCAGTTTATAGCATTATATTTCCCAGGGCGTTTCTCGTCATAAATAACACACAGTTAATCCTAGGCTGAAAAAGCCCCAGAGATGGATTTATTAAAATGAACTATTTGGTGGGCCAGTAATCTCTTAGCTTGGCTGTTCTGTCTTTACTCAACAGGAAACACCTTCATTAATCAATTTAAGGACAGATGGCTAAACCCTGTAATAACCTAGTAAGCACGTGTGTGTGTGTGTGTGTGTGTGTGTGTGTGTGTAAGTTTCAAGGATGGAATTTAGGGTGATTAAATGCAGCCATAACCAAACTGCATGTTATCAAACAGCCTTACAGTGCAAACACCTAAAGTCAATGGTGGAAAACATATGTGTAGTTATCAGCTTTGCACCACTTTATTGTAGAATAACCAAAGTATACGAGAAATCAAGAGCTTCAAAGCACTAACTTTGGTTGTTCAAACATAAAACTGCAAGGGTTATCGCAAGGATAATGGCAAATAGAAAAATATCTGTGAATAGGACAACACACGTAACCAGCAAAAATAAAGCCTCAAGGAGGAAGTAAACACCATAAATAAAACTAAAAATTTGGAATTTTCAATTTCAAACAAAATCATTATCTTTCCTTCCAACTCCTCAAATAACTGCAAACGAAGATACTTGCTTTAGTAAAAAAGGCTTTTACAGTGCTAGATCAAACTCCATTTATGATACACTGAGTACAGCAGGGGACAAACAAACCATAATTATTTATTTTGTGTTCTTGGTTTTTCACAGTTAATTGTGAAAACTGTCAGCACCATGAAATCCATTTAATTACTTAATTAATTCTGTTTTGTTTCCCTGATTAGACCTACTGGACAGGGTCAATTTTTCAAAGGACAGGGAGAGACAAGTTGTTAGGAAACAAAGTTCACATAGCAATACTGACCATAATTACATACAATGTTTTCATGTAATGAGTGTAGTTAGTAACTTGTTTGTGTAACAGTAAATGAGAATAATAGATATAAATGGAAGAAAACACAGTAAAAGAAGGATGGCATGTGGTGAAGATCCCACTGCAGGAATGTGTTTAATTTTGCAGTCAAATGGAACTTGAAGCTTGAGGAGCATGTAGCCTGAAGAGAAGAATCTGTACCTGACTGAAGAAACAAATGCACTGATCAAATCTTACATGGGATAGTCTTAACAAATTTTAAAGAAGAATGTCAGAATAAAGGCAGTAATGGTAGTAAAGTCACTTTCCTGAAGCATGGCACAGCAAAAGTGTGGTGTCAATCCTAGGAGTCTAAACAAAAAACTCCAAGCTCTCTTTAACCTAGAGAATGCTGATGTCTGTGCGGTCACTGAGACATGGTTTAAACTCACAGAGAGCACACCAACACTGCAAGGTTATAATGCTTCCACACATTTTGGCCATCTACTTCGGGTCTATATTAGATAATCAAACTTTCAGAAGATCGAACTTTTAAAAGTTTGAAAATCTAATAAAAAAAAATAAACTACACAAATAACCTACCTGAATGTTTTAAGCAGGGAGACAAGCTCCCCTGCACCTTCCACACCCCCACTCTTTAAATATACTAACTCCGAGATTGCACTACAGTGCAGAAAAGGGAACTCTTCCCATTCCGTGCTGTATGGAGATCTCCATTAAAATGTTCGAACTTTCAAAAATTCGATCATATGGTGTCGACCATATAACAGTCGAACTTTTTAAAGTTCTGTCATCTAATATAGACCCTCTGCTTCACAGGCAGAGACTAAAGGTGAAGGTGTCTCTATTTACATCAATAATAAATATACTTCAAGGCTGGTCAAACAGAACAATGCACTTGAACTGCTCCATGTTCAAATCGCCACAGGTAAAATCCAATACCACTGCCTTGCAAGCTATAAGTCCCCCTCTATGACCCAGGAAACCCATACCATGTATTTAAACTTATTAGACACACTAACCATCTAACTCAATACCATATTCATGTGATTTTAATTACCCTACTATTAAATGGGAATCCTATACGATACAAAAAGTACATGCACAGAGATTTCTGGATTTTGTAAACACAAATTCCCTGGACCAGATAGTCAATACACCAACCAGGGGTGCAACCATACTGGATCTGGTCCTCACTAAAATGGGAGACTGCTGCACACCCCCTACTGTAATGCCTTCCTTGGTAAGGTCAGAACACAAAATGGTCTCCTCTGAAGTAAAAATAAAACCTGGACCCCCAGGTAAACCTGGAATATTCAGGAACTATTCTATGGCTAACCTGGAATATTCAGGAACTATTCTAAGGCTAACCTCCTGCAATAGTGAGAACCTGGCAAAATTTCAAGCCCCCATAAACCCTGAGAACACTTCTGCCTATGCAGAACTGTTCACATAAACCCCTGTATAAGCATGTTAATAGCTGCATAGATACAGCTGTACCCACCAGGAAGAAGTACAGAACTAACTAAAAAAACAAGCCACCCTGGTGGAATGGAATCACAAAATCAATCGGCTGTATAACAGGAGGAAGAAAATCATGTCAAATATTAGGATGTGCAGCACCCAGCAGGATAAAAGCACTCTCATCAAACTAACAGCTCAAAGGACAAATAAAGTCTACCAAAGCCAGTTCTGAGGTAAGTTTAGCCTCCCAGGCCAAGGACAACCACAAAGCATTCTTTAGCTATGTCTGCAATCTCAAAGGCAGTGCACCATTGTGTGCAGAGCTCATTGTAAATGGAGCCACCTATACTGAGCCAGAAGATACAGCAAACCTCCTGGCTGTTAAATTCAGCTCCAACTTTACTCCTCTCTTCCCCTCAGCCTTCCCTCAGGAAATATCACCAAATATAACTCCCCCTACCATACCTCTCAACCATACCAAATTCTTTGGTATTTACCGGTTTTGAGGGCAAAATAATGGGGCGCCACGGATTTCCGAGTGGCCCCTTCAGTTCCCGATTTTTGGACTCAGAGACTGGGGAGAGAAATTCAAACCATGGGTGGTGACGTTGCTAGTATTTTTGTATCAGTCTCAGAGCACTGGAAATAGGTCAGTAGTTGCGAACATAGGATGACTGATTCCATCAACTAAAAAAAAAAGACTTTTTTTAAATAATAAATGTGAATGGCATCTCAAATCATCAGATTGCTTTTGGTGAGATTTAAGGTAGTGGTGTTAATTTGTGTGTGTGTGAGGTAATGCCGTCTATTGGGAAACATTTAGTGGATGTGTAGTACTAAACAACATTATTAGTTGCCCACTAGGATGAGCACTAGATAAGCATGGGATACCGATAACCACAGTGGCATAATCTCAAGTGTGAGTGTATATGTATTTAGTAAATGGTGCAAATTTAAGTAAATATGATTTGAAAGTGCGACAGTAAGAGCTGGCGACTTCTCTTGCAACTCGCAAGTAGTGTGTGTGCATACTTACTGGGAGACGACAGCATCACAGATTTTCTATTCCGAAATACTCGGGGTGCTTCAAATAAGTATTGGATCTTGTGTAATTAAATAAACGGATGCAAATGATGAGTGAGAGAGTAACAAAGAGAAAATATCTGTACAAGGTGTTAACTCACTCCATCTTCTATAAATGGCGGTAGGAGTCTAAATTGTGCAGTAAGCCTTTTAATTGCATGTACTATGTCTGAAAAGATAAGTAGTTGATGCAGTAAAGCTGTTGCATATACCTGTTCCTTCTTCATATAGAATTGGGTGGGCATGCTGCTGCCGCTTAAAATTTAACTATCTTTTACTACATTTTGGGTCCCAGTTTCACTGCTGTGGTGTCTCACATCGATCACTGGTGCTGAGAATCTCTCCTGATACCAAAACAAGAAAATGCTCAGCAAGTGTGGAAAACGGGAATTTACTTATCAAATAACTAAACCACAATGCTGTGTCTTTCGGCTTTTCCACAGCGAAACTCCAGTCCGCTAATGATTGGGAGTAGATTTTTACATGCCGAGTTGCTGGCCGTGATGCACAACCTTCAACGAAGGTACGCTCATTCACGCATGTCTCCACACAGTAGACACTCTAGCTGAGAATAGAACAGGACATCGTCTTACTGTGAGGCGACAATGCTACCGCAGCACCACCACTGCAGTAAATAACTAAACCACAATAATAAAACAAAACAGTAAGCACTTTCATCTTAATCAAATGTAAGACTTCCTCATACCTTTAATAGATAAAAGAAATTCAGGTATTCAGTCCTTGCCAAACATTTCTTGTTTTTTTTACTTGTTTTATATTTAATTTCAACTGATACCTCCCCAACCTGACCCCCCTTAATAAAAATACATCTGTTGCTGGACAGGAGCTGGATTGCCAAGCTCCTTTAGTAAAGACAACTGATGACAGTGACAGGCTTTTATTTTTATGGTAAATTGGTGTTTAGTTTCTCTTTTCAAGGCTTAGTTTCATTGCAAATGGCCGAAACACGAGGTTTGGCATTATATAGTTTCATCCTTATTGCTCAGAGCATGTATGTTGATACAAATCATGTTTCTTTATGGGCCAGAATAATTAACCATTGTCTCTGTGCTCCCCCACAGAAAAAAAGTTTTTGGTTTTGACCAGATTTCTTGAGCAAAGAAGTTGAGAGGTATGGTTTTGCTGCTTTGTTAGCAGCCTTACTTTAGACTTGAACAAGACATTCTTGAGGAAGTATGAATTATGTACACTAAAGCAACCACTGCATAACACTGTTTAAAGTTCAAAAGCAGGCATAGTCCATAATTGCATCTTCACTGAGGTAAAGGTAAAGAAAACAGAAATAAACCTGGAAAAAATATGAAAGGATAATTCAGAGATAAGAGTGAGACCAAATCGCACCCTCCTGACATGAACAATGGGATGACACAACAAAAATAGTGTTAGGATATAAAAAAAAACATAGCATAGAAAAGGTGGCTACCAAGGAAAAGCAAGATAGATGGTGATAGTCAGGGATACAGTATAACTCCATAAAGCAGGTGATCAAGCAGGTTAGAGTGAAGTAAACCTTGTTTGAAAAGGAAATCTTGTGACTCTGGTGGAACCCTGAGTATAACAGGTGTGGTAAAGGAAAGGCTATGGAGACAAAGGTAACCCAGACTAACGTCAGAAGTGCAGCAAAGGTACTCGGATAAAGTATATAATGCTTAAAGATAATGCAAACCTACAAGCAACAGCAGGATGATAGCACAGGATGACAATTTTAAAGTAAAGACAATCAAAACATAGGTGAGAGATGCACAGGAGTGAATGGATTAAAGGATTAAGGAAGTAACAAACAGTGTCAGTGGACAAAATAAAAAGAAAGAACATAAACATCGGGGGATGTTAAAATAAAGAAACGAAAGCACAAGGGAATTGAAAGCAATAGCTAAAGTGTACCAAAGAAGAACTGCACTGAAAAGGTTATCCATGTCAACAAAGAGAAAATACACGGAGAAAAATGAGGAAGGAAATTCTATTTTTTGTTACTTTGGGACAGGTTATTTGTATAAACTGTGTGTTTCTCTGAATTCCACTTTTGACTGTAAAGTATATAAAATGACCAGAACAGGAGAGCAGTTCAGACAATTTTAGCAAGACAGTTAGAATTAAGGACAAGAATTAGAACAATCCACACTTCTGAAATCTAACCATTAAATTTATTTTAACAAAAATATTTCTGCACTGTAAATTTATTACCTGCTAAGTGATTATGCAAAAAATGATAGTCAACATTTATAAAGTACTTCTACTTTTGATAAAAGAAACCAACAAGAAAGGTAGAATCAGTTGTAAATTTGGAGATCTGCTGCCGATTAGGAAAAGAAAAAAGAAAATTTTGGCAATGGCTTCAACTTTCAGCAAAGCTAAGGATGTTACAACTTTGGAAATATCTTCACAAGACTTGAATCCAAGATACAGGCAATGGATATGTTGACCAAGATGTTTGACTAATCTCACCAGCCTGCATACTTGCTGTCATATATAACTGAAATGTTACAAATGAGTACCATAGCAGTATCAGATACCTGTATGTGGCAGTTGTGGATAACTCACATTTGACAGGACTAGCTGGTTTTACTAGTTATTCAGTTACATACCAGATTTTAAAAGGGGACATTAATAGCAAAAAGTTCACTTGTCTAAACTGAATAATTAAAATAAAATATACTTGTAAAATTCTATATTATGCATCTAAAATGTGTTTTGTCATATTTGTACCACAAGTAATGTCATGAAATATCTCATGTAGCCAAGTCATTTGTTCTATTAAAACTCCCTTGAGTTTACATCTGTATACAATACTTTATACTTATCTGCAACATAAAGGACAACAAAACCAAGGAATCCAGAAAACAGCTAACTTTACCACTGAAACTGTGGCACCTATATTTGTGTACCTGATAAAATTGTTTAATGGAGTCTGTTTCAAATGCATGTTAAAAAAAGGTATAGACAAAACTATTCAAACATTTAAAATGAAATTGCGTAGCATTCACACCTCTAAACCATACCGAACTCCTCGGTATTTATCGGTTTGAGGGCAAAATAATAGGGTGCCATCAATTCCCAAGTGGTCTCTTTAATTCCCAATATTTTTTTGCATTACCCTTTTAATTCAATATTTTTGAATGCATTACCACTTTAAATTTATGGCTGATGTCACCATGCATTACCAGCCTACAGCTGTCTGCATAGCTTTTGTCCTTTTCAGCATGCAGAACTGTATATATTTTATCTGCTGTGAATAGCATGATCAAAAGAACTGTTTAACAATATACGAACTGGTGTGTGTGTGTGTGTGTGTGTGAAATGCCCAGTTAGGTATAACTGGTAGTTAGGGTTACTCAGACTCAAACCCTGTACCTTAGGTACAGAAAGCTAAATTCTCTACCCATACCACCACTTGTGATTCAAGAAATTATATCCGCAGTTCTCAACTTCCCAAAGTTTCACAGAATGTCTGGAATGTTTGGCTCATACTTTTGGTCTGTTTCTCTTAAAATTTGTGGTTTTCTGACAAACCTTTTCATCCAATGATGGCTTGAACAGAAATGATTACGGAAAGAAATTTGTTGTTACTGTTCAGCTTCAGTTTTCCTTGCATTCTTTCAACACACCTTCCTTGACCAAGACAGCACAGTAATAATCATTTGGGAAGCAATATAAATGAGCCAGGGCTGAAGAAGCCGTAGGTTTAGAGATGGTCTGGGATGCATTTTAGTGTGTTTTCTGAGCCTTTTAATCCAATAGCGGCCTAAACAAAAATCATGAGAAGTAAAATAATTTAGTCTTATTTTTTTTTTTTCAGGAAAGACATAAGTTGTACCCAAGGCTTGATGTGCAAAGCTGACAAAATAGTATCTCACAATAAACTAACAAGCCAGTTGTTGTGGGAATACGTAGGTCTTATCCAGGAATACATTGTGCAGCACTGGTACTGCTATACCAGATCGGTGACTGCTGTTTAGCAGTCGTCAAACGACAGCAGGGTAAGTCACTTTTATTTATCTCATTGAGGAGTAATGCATACCTGTCATTGTACCTGATTTCACAGACCTTCCCCGATTTTGCTCATACTTTTGCTTTGCCCTTCATAAAAAGTTTGATTTACTGGTAAATCATTCAGGATTACAAATGGTCAATAAATCCATTCATTGGAGTGTTATACTTACTGCCCAAAAATACATGTTGATGTAAAAGGTGTTATTCTATTAACTTTTTAAGTGAATTAGAGGAATATTTAAAATGTGTGCCTGATTCTGAACCTTTATTCTGCTATTGGAATTGCACTGAATTCTTAAGCAAAGAAGTTGAGAGTTATAGTATATGTTGTTCTGCTAGTATTTATAAATCTCCATGAAAGGGAAAAATCATCCCTGATGATTGGAAGCATCAGCTCTTGTTAAAATCCAAAGTGTGCACTGAGATCAGTCACTCTGGGCTGCTGATCTCTCTAGTGCTAACCTATCTCATATTCATTACCAGCTTTATCCAAACAGGGTAATATCAGAGCCCTGTTCAAGTTAAAGAGCATAATCAGAAAATTAATACATATTGTCTTCTTCATTTTACCCCAGCCAGCAGCAGCTTTTGTGGGGCCCCCACACAATCAAGGATGATTAAGGGAGGCACCTGCAGCCACGGGTATTGCAGGGACCTAACACTGGATAGTTAGTTAGTTTTAGTGGAGAAAATGACCAACAGCAGGGTTTAACTATGCCTGGGGCACTATGTCAGTACTAAAATATTTAATGGAATTATGATGTCTGTTACTTGATAAAACACTGTTACTATAACCAGAAATATCTTTGAATTATAAAGGGGACATAAATAAAAGGTATTAATATTACTTAATTAATTAATATTAATTAGGGATTACTGTTAATATTAATAGTATTAAAATGTATTCATTTTAAAGGAGACATAATAAAGGTATTATTATTGAGGTATTATCTCAAACCATTAAGAAGGTGCGCAAAAACTAGGTCCTTTATACAGAAACAATTTCTTAGAAGAAACACAAAAGCTGCCATCGCCCACATGCACCTCTTGTTAGCTCTCCTTTATGCACCACCAGTTCCAACCAACCTCAGAAAAAATTATCTAATCAAACTTAAATCCTGCTATGACAAGATTGCCAAATAAACCATAGACTCCTTGTACAGTTACATCACTGCTCATCTCTTAAGCAACTGAACTTGCTTGAACCCCTTCGTCTACTACTCTTTTATCAAATAACCTTTGCCCACAAAATTTGGCATCAACCATAAAAAAACCCTGCTCTCCAGAATCTTATACAATCACACTCCAATAGTAGATTTCTCTGTTCTAGTAATAAACTACTTCTGGACATCACTAAAGCTAACAAAGCAGCCAGAGAATCACTCTTCTCATACTGCATTCCAAAAATATGAAGCACACTACCAAGCCAAATATCCTCTAAGTGCTCTACAGTACAATTCAAAAACTTCTAAAATCACACTTAAGTAACTCTTGGCTCTGTCCCTGTACTTGTCCCGGCCAGATATTTTATTCCCAAATCAATACATATGTGTATTTCTGGGACTGCATACTGTGAATCTCCTTAACCAACTTTAAGGAATTTATGTATATGTCTGGTTTACACCAAGGTTACTATCAAACTATGGCGAAATATATATATCAATGTAAAATACAATCTAAACCATTGTTTAATATCTGTATAATGCATACAAACTTTATCTGCACTGTAGTCAATGCTGTTCTTTTGTTAAATTTGGACTTTGTCAATTTGGGACGTTTGTTAACTTTGGACTTTTGTCAGTTTTGTACATTTGTTAACACTGTACCTTTGTCTATTTTGTACTTCTGTTAATTTTGGAGCTTTTCTCCCTGGGTCTCTGCTGAAAAAGGACCCATGTCCAGTCGGGCTTTTCCCCAGTAAACAAATGTAAAATAAATAAATAAATTACCCACCTAATTTATTAAGTATACACGATTGCTGTACTAGCTTTTGTTGGCTTAACAGACATGTTACAAACTATCAGGATAAGATAACTTGCTGTGGTTGGGGCCCCCCATGTCCACAGGATTTGCTGGTGCCAAAAGCCAGCTATATCTAAAAGGCAATGATCTGAATATTTTCCTGAAGGGAGCATGCATGCATATATTTCTTAAATTTCTTGTTAAAGACAGCTGCACTGCTTGGAAGCGGATTCCTGTCATGATTCTCGGAAATACAAAAACATCACAAAACACATACAGCAGTAGTGTGGATAGTGGCAGATGTCACACTCATATGCTTATTGACTGCCATGAATCAAACACAATGGGTGTCCCTTGACTAAGTAAGGAATATAACAAAATGGGCAGCACTCATGACTTCACTGAAGGTAAGCAGCACAGTCAAACTCACAATAAAAAATGAAAAGTAAAGTTAAGGATGCAGGATAAAGAAGAACTGATCATATTACGGGAGTTTTTTGCATTCCAGTAAATAAAAAGCAAATTCTCTTGCACACTATCATCTCTACAAAGAACCCCAGTATACTGTCTAAGGACCTTCAATAGCATAATGCCCTGAGGAAGCAGTCCTAAAAATAAAAATCATCACAAATAGTCACATTCCTCAAAACTACTGCCAGCAAATCCTTTAGTAGTCTTAGTGTTAAATAAATTTGTTAGAATCGGACTGTAAAAATCATTGAGTTATTCAAAAACAATGTCAATCAATAACAAACAATAATGCAGGAGAACTCAAGTATCTTAAAGCTCTAATGTACATTAGGAGGCAAAAAACCATACACAAAGTTGTATAGAATTTTGACTAGTTTTATTCAGAAATGAACACCAACTTTATACATGTCATTATCAGTTTTGCCCACCTCACTGGCGTGGTCAGTGACAGGGTCTTTACATCATAGTAATTCATAAAAAGTGCTGAATTTGTGTTTTTCAAAAAGTCTTTTTCCCATGTGAATGTTACAGCCTTGCAAACACCTGGTCAGTCACGATGACCTCCTGAGGATGTAGCCAATTCAAGGTTCTCTGATTAGTTCACATACAATAGATGTATGTCTTCCTTAATGCCTCTCTTTGTCTCCCTCGTTCCCAGCTGCGCACTATCAGAGATAGTGTGCACAAGGCTACTCTCCTGGTGGAGGCAGGAAAGAGGACACACATGCGAACAGATTTATTATTTTCTAACTTTGCAAAATAATCTTTACTTGAAAGACATGAGCCAGGCTGTGTTTGCAAGCTGCCAAGGTCAAATTTCTGATTACACTGCAGCTTGTGCTTCAAGCAATAATATGCAGGTTTATTTCTACTATTATTCTAGTAAGACAGAATTAAATGCATTATATACTTTTGTTCTCTATTATGGGTTTAAGTACATTTATTCCTAACTAAAGCACACATTTCTCTATATATTTGATCACACAACTTATATATGTTTGAATGTTTAAATACACATCTTCCTAAGCAGCACACATTGTAAATATATTTTTCTAGGCAGCATGTATGTAAATATATTTTCTAAGCAGCATGTATAGATTTTTCTAACATTCTCCCTCCTGTTAATGCATTTTATTCTGTTGAAAACATAAACAATATTATTTCATTCCTCAGCCTTTCCCTTTCAAGGGCTTTCAGCTAAGTAAGTCATTGGTTTTATATTTCAGAAAGCATCATTTGAAATTAATCTTTTAATTTCAACACTTTGGTAAAAGTTTCAGTAGCAGATATATCAACAAATTTTTGATTAATCTTTTCATGCAGGGAATTTCACAGTAAACACATGTTCCTATTAGGAGTATACCCACACAAATAGCAATTAAATGTTTAATAGGATGGAACCCCACCCCCCCAAACAGATTCTGGAAAAAGTCCGTCAGTGGGTTTGGGCCTGGTTTAGTCATTGCTGATACTTGCTGAATTACCTCTAGGTGGTCATTGATTTCATGTTGGTTGTCTGGAATGTACGCACAGCATTTTTCTTCGTGTACCACCTCTTGCCGCTAGGGTGAAGTAAAGAGCCATTCGATTTTGTAGCACAACAGTTTTTATTGCATTCAGTTCATTGGTCACCAATTCTAGGGTGGAAAAAGTTGCATTGTTTATGACTTTTTGACAGCTTCCTCAGCTCCCAGATCGATTTGACTGCTCCATAGGCTGGTGGTATTTCTGCCCTGGATATAACACTGTTGCCCAAGTTTATAGCACAACAGTTTACTTTTGTCTTTCACTGAATTATGGCCTTTTCAACCAGCTTCGATTTTACCAACTGGATTCACAGGGTTTTTTTTTCACTGGACCTTCAGATTCTCGAGCTGTTTTCCTTACGTTTTGCATTTTACCCAAAGGTAATTCTGCAGTATGTCTTATTGCTGAAACCAGATAACCCAAAAAACAACTGCCGGACCAATTCTCAGGTAACCATTTATATGCCTTTTTCCCACAAATAAAATCATTACTTTGGTACTGATACGTGTTATCCCTGCATGAAACATTTTTCTATTCTTAATAGACAATTGCTTAGTTAAGACTGGATTGTCACATACTGCATTTAATGTAGTTTTCATTGAACTCAGATATGAATCATGGTTAGTATTACAAACAGTACCCCACTTTTGACTTTAATGTAACATTTATAAGACATTGTTATATTACCATTACTCCAGCCCACCTGGAGGGTATTACTCTTGTAGAGACATACAACTCCTTTTTGTGTGAACAGGTAAAAATAAAGCAATTTTGTCCTGTGATCTCACAGTTTCTGTATAAAAAAAACTTTTCAAAGTCTTATTTTATCCCCAGAGGGACAGAGGACGTTAAAGTCTATTATATTTTGTTGGTATAGCTGTACAAACTCAGCAATTTGAAATGTGCATAGTTTCTGTATACACTTGCTTCATGGCCAGGTACGTGTTGAAATTTGGATGCCAGTCTATAAACAGTTCATCACGTCTTCTCACTTTCACTTGTGTGGTTGAGTGTAGGGAAAAACCACAATAAGAGAAAAATTGTCACACTTATAGTTAACAAATACATAGTTAAAATAATTATGCAATAGTTTTTGGGTTGCTCTGCTTTTTTGTCTTCTTTACTCTTGGCCATTTTGCCCTTGTGTATCAGTCACAAAGTTTTTATTCAGCTGAAAGTTCTTTTGTCTGAAAAGAGTTAAACTGCAAAACAGATTTATTGATAACAGTTTCTTTATTTAATTAGCTAGTGAACTGTCAGCCTCCAGCCAGGCAGGCATGAGAGCTTTTACTGAGGCACATAATATGCCCTTCCAAATACTACTTTAAAGGGGATCAAACCCTTTACATTTGTTACTGTTTTCATGCTCAGCAATGCTAGAGGTAAACAGCAAATCCAATTCTTCTGAGTCTTACTCATCAACTTTCTTAACTTGTTTTTTTTTTTTTAAAATCCCATTGTACCTCTCCACCAGTCCTGCTGACTGTGGGTGGTAAGCACAGTGATTCCTTAAGGAAATCCCAAAAAAAGTCTCCCAAGTTGTTGAATTGACAAAATGTGTCCCATTGCCACTATAGATTCTTTCCGGTATGCCAAATCTAGGAATTATTTCCTTTACTAGGGCCTTTGCCACTGTTGCTGCATTCGGATTTCTGGTTGGAAAAGCTTCTACCCATTTTGAAAACATATCTATGATCACTAAACAGTATTTCTTTCCTTCACATTTATTCAACTCTATGAAGTCCATACAAATAGTATGGAATGGATATGGTGGTGTAGGGAAACTCCTTGCTTGTTTTAAATGCTCCTTGTGCATGGTGCTTGTTACAAGTATGACAAGCTGCACAAAATTTTATTGTATAATTTATGTATCCATATGTTTGGAATATTTTATTTACTAACTGTACCATCCCCCCTGTTGAGACATGGCTCTGCCCATGGCTCAACAAAGCTGCATCTCTAAATAAATTAGACGGTAATATTGTTTTTCCTTTGGAAATGTACAGTCCATTCTTAAAAATTGCACCTTGTTTTACCCAGTTTTGTTTTTCTGCTGTTGTAGTAAGCATTTGCATTGTTTTTAACATGTCTAAATCTAAAATCTCAAAGGGCTGTAATTTTTCATTAAAAAAATAAAGTTTCTGAGTCTGAGGCTGCTTGCTTTGCAGCTGCATCAGCTCGTGCATTACCTTTTGAAATCTTATCCTGTTGTTTTGTATGAGCTACACATTTACAAATAGCTACTTTGGTAGGCAACTGAATAGATTCTAATAGCTCCAAAATAAATTGCATGATTAATAGGTTTTCACTGGATGTAATCATCCCTCTATTTTCTTTATTATTGTGCAAACACATGCACTGTAGAAAAGCATACTGATTATCAGTATATATGTTTACTTTTTGCCTTTTACTAAAATACATGCTCCTGTCAAAATTACCAGTTCTGCTGCTTGAGCATACAAGTTGTGTGGCAAAGTTTGTGCTTCTAAATTTTAGTGTCTGTAACTACTGCATACCCCACCAGATTTTTTCCTGTAGGACCCCTTCTGCATGAGCCATTCACGTAATATGTCACCTCAGCATTATCCAAGGGCATATCTGTAAGATCTTGTCTAGGTAAAGCTAACTGTTTATATGAGGTTGACTCAGCAGTATGGTCATACATGAAAGATGTCTAGCAGGAGAAAGGTATGCAACTTTTTCTTGTAGCAGAATTATTGCAACTGCATGAGGCATTCTCAATGTGAGAGGGTGGAATAACACCACTGAGGCTGAAGCCTGTACTGCCATTGCTGCTGAAACTACTGCTTGTACACAGTGAGGCAAAGATTGCACCACTGGGTCTAACTGTGATGAATAGTAAGCTATGGGGCATTGCTTATTCCCATGTTGTTGCTTTAATACTGATGTCATGTACCATTGGAAGTCTTAAAACTAATGAAGAAGCTATTAACTGCTTTAACCTGCAGAAAGCCATTTCTGCTTTTGTTTTTCATTGTAAAATAATTTGGTACCCAGTTTCAACAAAAATTAGTTGTACCTAGGAAAGACATTATTTCTTTTTTAGCTGTTGGTTTGGGTGCTTGCAAAATTGCTGTTTTTTTCCTCTTTTCTCTTTCCCACTATTTAGTATTTTGCCTTTATTGAATATCACATATCCCAGGTATCTAACCTGTGTTTTTTTTCCCAAAGTTGTAACTTACTTTTGTTTACTTTGTGTCCTTATATTACTAAAAATTTTAACAATGCTACTGTATTCACCCTGCACTGCTGCTGGGTGCTATTAGCAAGATGTCATTTACATAAAGTAAAATTTGACTACTTTCTGGTGGGGTAGACCCTGTCAGATTGCTAGCCATTTTTTTGTGCAAATATTATTGGGCTCTCACAATATCCCTGTGGTAGTCGAGTATATGTATACCTTTTACCCTGAAATGTAAATGCAAACCAATATTGACTATCAGGATGTATAGGTATTGAAAAGAAAGCATTGCTTATATCTACCACAGTAAAATACTTTTGTTGTGGCTTTAAATAATTTAACAAGGTATGTGGGTCTGGCACCGTAGGTGCTTTAGGTATTACTGCATTATTCACAGCTTATAAATCTTGTACCATCTGCCATTCCCCGTTTGCTTTTTTTTTTTTTTTTTTTTAACAGGAAATAGGGGTGTATCACATGGTGAATCAGGAGATTCTTTGAGTAATGCTGCTTATTATAGGCTTAATTTTTACTTTTGCATTCTTTTTTAAAATGTATTGTTTTTTCTGTGGTTTAAAAGCTGACTTTGGGGTAATTGTAACTGGTCCTGCTGCTTGAATAAGCCCTACATTTAACTTGCCTGTTGACCACAGAGTTGTTGGAATTTTACACAAGACCTTTTCTTTTTCTTTTAATAAAATGCTAATCAGCTGTCCTTACTAGATTGCAAGTGTACAGCTGTATGTGTCTGTGTCAACCAATTCAGTTTTGTTTTATATCCCTTGTCCTGACATTTTTAAATCAGTCTGTTTTCCCATTTTGTTACCTTTTTTCTAAGTCTGCCCATTTAAAACTTTTGTTTTTGTCAAGCTGACATGTGGCAGTCTATTGGACTTATACAATCTCATGAACTCCTGAGGTAATGAACAGCTTACTACACTGTTTCCCTCAGTATCCCAGCATAAAGTTTGTAATATTAATTTGTCAGCAGGATTTTTACTTATATTTTTATTAGGTCCTGGTGTGCTACAGTAGTATGGAGTACAATGTAACAAGTGCTGCTGATCAGTGTCAAGGGAGGGTACCTTACTGATGGCTACGTTTATCAGTTCTTTGGTTACTGCCCCTGGACCAATCATAACTAGGTCCTGGCTGTACCAATAATAGGCTTCACCCTCTGATCGCACCACAAGAGCATTCATTTGTCTTTGTGCTTCCATACCCTGCATGGTAGGAACTACTGCTATGCCAAATATCTGCACAAGGTCTTTTCCCAGTAAGTTTACTGGATATTTTTGCAGAAACTACAATTTTACTTTTCTGAGTCATACCTGAAACAGGGTCAGTTATTGCTATATTATGGGAAAGTGGTTCCCTGTATAGCTGTCCATTTGCTGCTTTTACTAATATATAATCAGGTGATTTAGAATGTTTTGGTAACTTGGAGGGTGTATCAAAGTCCGTGGCGCTCCTGAGTCACACAGGAATTTGACCTTTCTTCCCTCCACCAGAAGTGTTACTTCTGGTTTTGTATTTGCTAGGTAGAGCTCCAGGCTCAACAATGCTAAATCTAAAATTTTATTTTCATTTTTATTCTCTACATCTGTTTGTACTTCCTCTATTCCTCTACTACATTCACATTTTCTTTTTGTTTATTAACCTTTCCTGATGATTTTTGGTTATTATCACTATTATATAGTCAATCCACATCTCCTTTATCTTCTGTTATTGCTTTCTTATTTTGTTTATAGTCCCTAGCTAGATGCCCTTTTTACCTGACTGTAATACAAATACTTCAGCTCCGTCTTCAGCAGTGAAGACTTGTGCCTTTTTTTTCTTTTTACTATTAAGGTGTCTTTCAGTACGTCTAGCATACTCAAGTAAGGCTTGCAGTCTGCTTGTTCAGTGATTTGTCATATGCCTTGTAATAAAACTACTAACAGAGGCAATGCAACCTTTTAAAAATGTATATATATATTTTTTTTTTTTTTTAATTGTTATTTTAAGCATTTTAATAATCTAGCATAATATCCATCTACTGTCTCATTTTCCTGTTGTAGGCATTAATTAATGCAAGTCCAGTCTACTCTAAGTTTTCATTTTTCAGAGATTCTGTCTGTTAGACCTTTCACTCTGTTGTCTAAAAATGTTTCAGAATTTTTTAAGCTTCTGTTTTTTTTTGCCTGACGCCCTGCATCAGATTAAAGCTTGTTTAAGGAGTTTAACTAGTGAAAGTTTATCTAGTTTACTATCAAATTTATAGTTGTTAACACATTTTGCAAAATATCTCACATTATCTGCTTACTGTAATTGCATATGCTTCACATTATCCATTAGGGGCGGATCTCGTGATCTCTTAGTGCACTGATTTTCCATGTCTTAAAAAGACTGTTACGTAACCCTTCTCTTGTACCACGTGGTATCTTATTTCCCCATATCCACAGTAGTGTCTAGAATGACTGTTTACTTTGCTTTGTTATTCCCTGATCTATGACTCAAGATACAATACTTCGACTCTCTCTCCCTGCTATCACAAACCTTAGCAATAGCACAGTGTAACCTGGTCCCTGATCTAAAACAAAGACAAAGAGGGAAATTCTTCTTACCTGAGCCTCCTGCTCTTATTGTTTCTCCTTGGGGCCCAGTCTTCCGCTTTTCAGCCACAGATCAGAAAGTGGACAGCCTCTTTACACACAACAATTCAGTCGGAGGTCTTTTCACTTTAAGAAGAACCATTCTTTTCGGCAGCTTCTCCTGCGCAGATTTATTAGCACTTATGCACTCTGTGACCTGCAGCTTACCAAGGGAATTCCGGCACGATTAGGACCAAAATGTTAAATAAATTTGTTAGAATCGGACTGTAAAAATCATTGAGTTATTCAAAAACAATGTCAATCAATAACAAACAATAATGCAGGAGAACTCAAGTATCTTAAAGCTCTAATGTACATTAGGAGGCAAAAAACCATACACAAAGTTGTATAGAATTTTGACTAGTTTTATTCAGAAATGAACACCAACTTTATACATGTCATTATCAGTTTTGCCCACCTCACTGGCGTGGTCAGTGACAGGGTCTTTACATCATAGTAATTCATAAAAAGTGCTGAATTTGTGTTTTCAAAAGTCTTTTCCCATGTGAATGTTACAGCCTTGCAAACACCTGGTCAGTCACGATGACCTCCTGAGGATGTAGCCAATTCAAGGTTCTCTGATTAGTTCACATACAATAGATGTATGTCTTCCTTAATGCCTCTCTTTGTCTCCCTCGTTCCCAGCTGCGCACTATCAGAGATAGTGTGCACAAGGCTACTCTCCTGGTGGAGGCAGGAAAGAGGACACACATGCTAACAGATTTATTATTTTCTAACTTTGCAAAATAATCTTTACTTGAAAGACATGAGCCAGGCTGTGTTTGCAAGCTGCCAAGGTCAAATTTCTGATTACACTGCAGCTTGTGCTTCAAGCAATAATATGCAGGTTTATTTCTACTATTATTCTAGTAAGACAGAATTAAATGCATTATATACTTTTGTTCTCTATTATGGGTTTAAGTACATTTATTCCTAACTAAAGCACACATTTCTCTATATATTTGATCACACAACTTATATATGTTTGAATGTTTAAATACACATCTTCCTAAGCAGCACACATTGTAAATATATTTTTCTAGGCAGCATGTATGTAAATATATTTTCTAAGCAGCATGTATAGATTTTTCTAACACTTAGCATCAAGAACCGTTATGACAAATTTTATTAGCCTGATTTAATCAGATACTAGACAGTCAACATGCATTTGCCTGCAACAATTTCAAGAACTGTGTTTGCTTACGTGGGAGAAGCATGGCCTGAAAGTTTCTTTGTGTCATTATCCAGAGGAGTGAGTTATAAAAAAAAAGTGAGAGAGAGCAACACTTCTGAACACTTCATCTTTCCAATGTGGACAGGCAAAGACAAGATATTTGCTTAATACAAATTGTAGTTCTTACAGGCATGAAGGCAAGTGCAGAGTGGCAACATGCTGTATGCGCTCTTTTTTTGTCTGTCACATCTAGATTCCTTTAAATGCAAGCTGCACATCAAACAGTCTCATAAGAATAAAGCACATCAGATAATATTTCATGATGGATTACCCACATTTATTTCTGGTAGACAGTGATGTTTGTTTGGTGGATGCCTATGGAAGGCAATAACCACAAGAAAGAGACAAATTTTCTTTTCACACAGAACTAGTCTACAAAATCCAGCAGAGATTAGAAGGACACACAGTGAAAAAGAGACTCTAGTGCCTAATCCTAGAAGGATGAGAAACATTTCTTGGCAACACAGTCCAAGGCATGCAGTGGCAATTAAGTATACTAATGGAAAAGAAACGATAGATCGTTACAATATTTACTACTCCATTAATATCAGACCTGAGATGTACCTCCCTATACTGTATGAAGAGAAACATCATTGAGCTCTCGGAATATGTGTCCCAGGCTGATATCAGCTTAGTATTGGGCAGCATTTTACCTTCTCTAAGGATGATGCCACAATACAGATAAAAGAAGACTGACTTTAAAATTTAGCTTCTTGTGTCATTCTAAAGGGGTGCAATGTTTTTCAGCATGGAAGGAGCTGATTAATAGACCACGCTGCTTTGTCAGGGATGGTCTGCACCTCTCCTCTCAAGGCTTTCAGATATTATCTAAAACATTGTCTTCCCCCAGAGTGCCTTTATTAGGCAATGCCATACTGAATGTACTTCCAATATAGCAAATCAAAACCAAGAAAATCTAAAGTATTACTGCTCAATGCTAGGAGTCTAAACAAAATACTCTACCCGTAGAGAATGCTGACATCTATGCAGTCACTGAGACATGGTTTAAAGCCGTGGAGAGCACACCAACAGTGCAAGGTTATAATGCCTTCCACACATTTAGACCAGCTACTACACAGACAGGTACTAAAGGTGAAGGTGGCTCAATTTACATTAAAAATAAATATACCTCAAGGATGGTCAAACAGGACAATGCACTTGAGGTTCTGCATGTTCAGATCACCACAGGCAAAATCCAATAACACTTCCTTGCAAGATATAGGTCCCCCTCTATGACCCAGGAAACTCATACCATGTATTTACACTTATTGGGAACACGCACCATCTAACCCAATGCCATATTCATGGGTGACTTTAATTATCCCACTATTAACTGAGAATCCTATATGACACCAAATGTACAGGCACAGAGATTCACGAATTTTGTAAACACAAACTCCCTGGACCAGATTGTGAGCACAATAAATTCAGGGGTGCAACCATACTGGATCTGGTCTTCACTAATATGGGAGAGTCCTGCACACTCCCTAGTGAAATGTGTTCTTTGGTAAGGTCAGTCCAGAAAATGGTCTCCTTTGAAGTAAAAATAAAACCTGGAACCCCAGCTAACCCTGGAATATTCAAGAACTACTCTAAGGCTAACTTCCAGTTATTAAGTGATAACCTGGGAAAATGTCAAGTCCACGTAAACCCTGAGAGCATTACTGCCTATGCAAAACTGTTCACAGAAACCCTATACAAGCATATTAATAGTACACAGAGGCAGCTGTACCCATCAGGAAGAAGTACAGAACTAACTTAAAAAATAAGCCACTCTGGCAGAATCACAAAATCAATCAATGGGCTGTATAACAGAAGGAAGAAAATCATGGCAAAAATTAGGAGGTGCAGCACCCAACAGGATAAAAGCACTTTCATCAAACTAAACAAATAAAGTCCACCAAAGCCAAATTTGGCCTCACAGGCCAAGGACAACCACAAAGCATTCTTTAGCTATGTCCGCAACCTCAAAGGCAGTATACAGTTGTGTGCAAAGCTCATTGTAAATGGAGCCACCTATATTGAGCCAGAAGATATAGCACACCTACTGGCTGAAAAATTCACCTCCAACTTTACCCCTCTCTTCCTCTCAACCTTCCCTCAGGAAATACCATCAAGTATAACACCCTCTGCTATCACTAGGGAACAGGTCCTTAATGTTCTTTCTAAGGCCAAGAACACTGCATCAATGGGCCCAAACAATATCCCAGGATGCCTTCTAAATAGCTTCAAACATTACCTGTCAGGTTGTCTGGAAATGCTATTTAACTGTAGCCTCCAAACAGGCTTTGTGCCTCATGAATGGAGAACAGCTTCTATCATCCCTCTGCACAAAGGTGGCCTGTCTACAGACCTATAAGTCTCAATAGTCACATGTACAAAGCCATGGAAATAATTATCATGGAAATTATCAGTAATGACATAGTAAACCTACAGACACTGTATCCAACCCAGTCTGGTTTTGTCAAGGGCAGGTCATGCCTATTCAACCTGGTAGACATCACAAAAACAATGGATGAGGGCAAAATGGTTCATTTTGCCTACCTTGACCTGGCCAAGGCATTTGACACAATACCTCACTCAGGTATTGTTGACAAACTCAAGAGATTAGGTACAAACCCTTATGTCACCCTGTGGATAGCCAAATGGCTCACAGACAGGACCCAGGAAGTTTGAATTGGGGACTCCACCTCTACAAAGAGGCCAGTCACAAGCAGAGTCTCTCAGATATCATTCCCGGGGCTGCCCCTTTTTGGCATTATTTTCTCTGAAGTAAAGGTCAATGTCAGTGGCCTCTGGCTGACTAAATATGCAGATGATTGCAAATTAGGAGGCGTCACTGAATCCCACACCAACACAGATGTTCTCTAGGAAGGGCTGACACAGACAAACAGTTGGTGTCAGAGCCATGGACTAAAACTAAATGCTAAGAAATCCATAATAGTATCCTTTGGGAAGTTATCCAGCCCTGGTAACTATCATATTGTCAACACACCCCTAAGACTCGACCCAGTAGTCAGGGAGTTGAGGATACACACAGACAGTAATCTAGCCTTTGATCATCACATGTCTACAGTAGTGACAAAATCATTCTATATTGTGCAACTTATAAACAAAGGTATGATATCTAGGTCCAAAGAAGTGATTTTTTCACTGTGTCTGGCATTCATTAGACCTATCATTGAGTACAGTACCCCATTTGGTATGTATGTAACAAGGCATATCCAGCAATTGGAATGTCCACAGAGGTTCCTCACCAAAAGAATACAGTGCATAAGTAACATCTCCTATGTAGACCACCTGAAGGCCCTATCCCTGTATTCTGTCTCCTACAGGATATTGAGGGAGATCTATGCCTGGCATACAAGGCATTGTCAAACCCCACTCTGATGGACCTCCTGCATATCTGCAAAACAAATAGCGCCAGAATTACCAATTCTAAAAACTTAAACCTTGACTATAATATAAATAGGACCTGCTGGAGAGACAGATATGCATCCCAGAGACTACCCCCATCTCTGGAACAGGCTCCACATCCATGTGAAGCAGAGTTCCTCCCTAACCCAATTGAAATGTAACTTTGACAACTGGATGAGGAACAGGAAATCCATCCATGGTTTGGCACCTATGTCTCTAGTGATCACAGACATCCTGTAAATGGTTCATCTCCCGGGCCTCTGCTTGTAAATGTTTCATCTCCCAAGCACCTGCTTAAACTATTAAGGGTACCAGAACTTGTCAGAGATTTGGGATGCATGACTAGGCTTAAAAAGATCCTTGAGGTTGTTAGCCTAGTAAATATCTATGAACTTATGAGTCAGGGTGTTAACATATTTGCTCAGGAAAAAAAAAACAGCTTTCCTAAATTAGGTGCACCTCTGTTTAGGAACTAGATATTGATCTCCTCAAACATTGCTGCTAACACCCAACATACACTGCTTCAAATAACACTGATGTCATATGTTCTTATTTGGAAAAGGGTCAAGTATGCTAATCCCAGTGTACCCTAAGATGTTCATACTGATCACTGCTGCAGTAGCCTTAGCTATGTGGGTTATATCCAGACAGTTTCCAAAGGTTAAGGGCACCTTTAATGCACCCAAACTGTGAGGTGGCTTGAGCTGAGCTGACTGAAAAACAAGTTTGGGAACCAAGCCCTTCAGACCTATACAGCTGCTAAAGAGTACACTCCTTTAAGGCTTTCTAGATATTCAGTTGGCTTGTGCTAGTCCTTTTCTGGGCAGATAAATTCCCTTGGGGGGAAAAACTTTCATTTAATAATTTTGCTTTGCTTATTTTACTCTGTGGGGCTGGCAGAGTGTTATAAAATGCCTTTTACTGTGCTTCTCTTAGAAAAAAGTGACTTTTAAAGACTTTATTTTTACAGGCATTTGTTGCTTGTTTTCCCATTTTCCCCAGGAAAGAAGCACCATTTCCAGCTTGACCATGGAACAGACTGTCAGTCCCATAGTTGGTCCTTCTTCCAGCCACAAAAAGAAAAAGTTAAGCAAACAGCTTTTGCCACCACAGCAGGCTAGGAATTTGCATAAGCCACAGATGTGTGACTCTGCTGCGGCCATTTGTTATACCTCAGACCACTCATCTTTTACCCCAAATCCCTGTGGTATAGCACCTATGGCCACTACGGACCATGGATTGACCACATCCTCTGTAACTGCTGGAGTCCCCTCAGTGGGCAAGGGAGAGTCACTCATCAGTTCTGGGAGAGGGAACAGGGAAGGCTTCCCTGTTTTGTCACAATGTTATGTCCAAGTCTAGGGAAGCTCCTGCTGACACTAATAAAACTGCTGACCTCATTTTTCTTGTCAAAAATTAGCAAACAAAAAATAACTGTGTGTCTACTTCTCAAATTTCCTTAGAGGAATATCAGTACCAATACATACTTGTTTAAGCACATGAGTTTCCTGTGCATTTGTATGGATGCCTTTATTTAGTAAGTGGGTAAGCTCAATCTAAGGTAATTCAATAGATGGAGACGGCAGTCTGTAGAACAACCAATGTTGTATCTGAAGACCCCTCAGTTCAGGAGGAAGGAAGGAACATGACAACACAGATTTATTGTAATGGTAAGTACATAACTTTCATTTTCTACGGACCATGGATTGACCACATCCTCTGTAACTGCTGGGAAAATACTTTATCTTCCCGTCCCCCAGTCACTAGGTCCCAAGGAAGGGATCATATTAGGCCCATTTTCTCCTCCATCTTTACAAATGACCTTCATTCTGTAAAATGACCTTTAGTACAGTTGAAAACTGGGCTCAAGACGCCTTATATTATCCCCCCCAAAAAAAAAAAAAACTACTATTACCCCCCACCACCCAACCTCCCCTTAACTTTTTACTATTACTTCAAATGATGGAACTATAATATCTCAGAACCAACCACCAAACTACCCTCCACTAAAAATGGGCGTATATCCAAGCTGGAGCCCCCGGTCAACAAATGTAAAATAAAATAAATTCTTGTTATCCATATGCTTTTGCTTTCATACAGGTATCACACCATTTAACTTTGGCATTTTCTTGTTTGACATAGATGGTCCTCTGCAAACCTGATGCATCCACATTGTCTTATGTTTGTATAATCTTTATGTCAGCTTGTTTTGTTGAATGTTTTGCTTTATCATAGGTATATTGTGGATGTTTGTGCTTTTCCTGCTAAACTTCTTCTCATTAAGAATTTTCCGGTTTGCTCCACTACATACCACATGCCTAACACTCATGTTAGATTCCTCTGCCGTTTGATTTCCCACTCTGTCATTCTGTTCCATATTTGTTGTTCAGAGAAATATTTTATCCTGCCTACAGGGCTCTCTGCTGTTTCTGTTTTAGCTGAAGCATATAAGCCGTTTAGGACCCTTTCTTACTGCAGACTTACTTACTCTGTGTCCCATATCATTTCATAACTGAAAATGTGTGTAAAAAGTAGTAACATTTTGTTCAGCATCTTTTCCTACCCCTGCAGATGTATTTTTCCTTTGTCTTTTCAAAATGTCAAACCCCTACTCTGCCGTCTTAACATTTAACTGGCTTAGCTGAAAGTCAGCCTGTTGTGGAGTTAACTTAAAATCTGCATATCATGAGTCAGAGAGCCCTGCTTCCCCACTTACCAGTACAGGTAATTATTTCACTCTTAGCTTGAGTGGGAATTTCACACTTCCTGATAGCTGGAGAGTTCCTGCCTGGATAGCTTTTGCCTGAGATAAAATTCTAAGAATGCAGTCTTTTAAACTACCTATAAACAAAAAAATATATCACAAAAAGTAAGTTTTATAAAAAAAGTTAAAATACAAAAATTTCCCAGGATATGCTCCCGTTTATAATGGTGATATTAAAATGTCAGCCAGACCTAATAGTAATTTGATAATAAGTAAAATGGATTATTATAATTATGCAAATATTAATATTTCCATAACCATACTCAATAGACCTTAACTATCAGAGCGCAGATGAACTTTTCGTTTCTCTGCAAACAGTTTTGTAGATGTCACTCCACTTTTGAGAAATTTGCATAATTATGAGCAGTATGCATATTTTCATATTTAATTGGCAGATAAATGTAAATATCTACAAAAGAGTGGAAGTAGGACACCAACTATCTGTACAAAGTTTTTTCAGCATTCTGTATGCTTTCACATGATAGCATGGAGTACCACGTAAACACATTCTGGTTTAAGTTATTGATATAATTATTGACAAAAGACACACAATCTTAATATTGTCTTGAAAATAACCCCATTCTTTGGTGGCACAGAGTACCCCACTTGTGTCAGGAGCAATTGCTGACACTTGTGATGACTGGGCATGTCAAATGCCATTCTGCAATGCGTCTAGGTAAACAATGCCTGAGAAATGTATATGATATTAATGTATATATGCATACTTTCTTAATAAACAAGTGTACATATCTGCAGATTGGTGGCAGGTAGAGAGCAATTGGTGACAACTTTTGCAGCATTGTGAATGCTTTCATGTGATACCATAGCATGCCATATAAACACCTTCAGGTTCAAATTATTAATATAATTATGAACACATGACATATTCATAATATTTTTGGAAAATAACACACATTTTCTCTGATACTTCTAAATTTCGAAGTTTCAAAACTTCGAATTTCTTATGGTCGAGACCATGAGATTGAAGTTTTGAAACTTCGAAATATAAATTAAAAAAATAAAATAAAAACAAAAAAAATCTTTTTTTATGTTTTTGCAGGGGAGGCAAGCTCCCAAGCACTCCCCACACCCCCTGTTAATTAAATATACCAACTCTGAGATCCCAGTACAGCGAAGAAAACGGTAAATATACCATTCCACTGTGTATGGTGATGTCCATTTAAATAGCTTGAACTTTCAAAACTTCGATATTATGGCCTCAACCATAACAAATTCAAAGTTTTGAAACTTCGAAATTTAGAAGTAGACCCATACATACAAACACACACACACACACACATATATATATATATATATATATATATATATATATATATATATATATATATATATATATATTAGCATTGTCACCTCACAGCAAGAGGTTCTCCCGTTCGATTCTCAGCTGGAGCACCTTCTGTGTGGAGTCTGCATGTCCTCCCCGTTGTCGAGTGACATTTAAAGACATGCAGGTAGGTGCATGCATGAATGGATGTGCCTTCTTTGAAGATTGGGTGTCGGGCTGGCAACTCGGCACCGTAAAAATCCACTGCCAGTCATTAGCAGACCGGAGTTCCGCTGTGGCGACCCCTAACTTGGAAAAGCCAAAAGACATTACTTACATAGTCAGGAATGTTTCTGTTCTTCATCGTATTAGACTGTATTACCATAGATGCATGTGCTGTCCAAAGTATGAAATACATGGGAGCCATCTTTGTGTATAACATGTAGATGGGCAGAGAATCAAACAGGTGACTAGAGTCCTATATATCCCAAGTGCCCTGATGATTGACAGAACAGGTTTCTTTAAATAAATAAAGCATGTGACTAGTCATGTACTGTTTTCATGATATGATATTTTAGGCCTGGGGCAGTTTTGTTGGTCAGGCTTTGCACAGGAATCTCTTTGCAAAGTTCAAAAGTATTATAATAAAATGTCTAGGCTGCATTAAAAATGATTAAAATTTGATTCTGTACATCTTTTCAACAGTTGAGTTAGTATCCCCATACATTGCTACAGTTTAAATTTGAATAAAATAATACAGTCATTTTCATCTAAATCTTTAGGTCTGATAAAGATTTCTTAAATTATTTCAAGGGGATGTACTCTCGAAACAATCTGCACTGTTTCAAGGAAATCACATGTTGAAAAATAAGTTTACATTTCTAGCCATCTCTGACTTTTGATCCTTGTTGGTTCTTTCATTTTTAGCCAGTGTGATGAGTAAATTGCTCTCAACATGGTGTGGATTGAGTCCTAAAAAACTCTCTACAGGGAGATAAGGAGGAAAGGGACCTTTAACAAGCAGTTGACCATTAATTTCAGCACACAGTGCATTAGGGCAGCAAATCACTTGGGCAAAAACCTACTGACAGTTGTTATGTATATGCTTTGCCATATTCCACTGAGGATAGCCTAAAAGAGAACAGATAATCACTACTCAACAGGGTGTTCATTTTGAACTTCTGACCACTTGGCATTTTCTATTTGTCATGATATCACTCTAAATAGCTTCCAAACGTTTAATAATGTTGTGTAATATTTTGTCTGTTAATAGTGTCAAACTGACCAATATTTCAAAATGCTACAGTACTGTCAGCATTACATCTGTAGTAGAACTTTGAAAATTAAATAACTGTTTATATCATTGCGTGGCCTTTATCTTCACAGGCCTACATAAAGCATACACAGACTCTCAATGAGCTGCTGCTGAGGCTTTACTGATACACCAAGCTGCCAAAACCAGCTAGCTCAAATTTGCTTGCCAGGTCAGCAACACCTTTTAATCTTTGAGTTTTATTGCAATTATAGGGAGGAACTCTGCTGGAAACAATATGAAGGTGTTCTTGCCATTTAGTCTAGAGAGAGTAGTATAAACACTGTAAAAGTCAGCTACTCTGTAAATTTAGCAACATCCATGTTATTGCAACATAACCATGAAGATTTCACACTATCCTGATCATTATGACAATTTATCTTGAGACGTTCTCAATGAAAGTAATCTGAGACTACTTCACTTCACCAGTATGTGAGAAATTAAAAATAACTCAGAACAGACTTTTCAATTTAACTAGCACTGTGTATATTTTTCTATATGCTATATGTGGTCTGAACATTACATTGTTATATATGCTACCTCAGTCTATACAATGGCAGCAGCAAATGTCAAATACTTTGTTTTATTCTTGATTTTATATGAGCTGCAGCTGAGGCTTTACTGATATTGATTTTATAAGGCCAAGGCCTTTGATACCATTCCCCACTCAGGAATCATAGAAAACCTCACTAAGCTAGGCATCAACCGCTATATCACTAGGTGGCTCGCACACTGGCTCACAGATAAGACCCACAGTGTGAAAGTAGCTGACTCCAAGTCAGACTGCTGACCAGTCACAAGTGGAGTCCCACAGGGTGCGATCCTGGGTTCTCTCCTGTTTGGTATCTACTTCACTGAAGTCCAGGCCAACACGAAGTGGCACTGGCTGACAAAGTTCGCAGATGATTGCAAGTTGGGAGCTGTTATTAACTTCCCAAGTGATGTTGACATCCTACAGAAAGGCCTCACTGAGACCAATGACTGGTGTCAGAACCATGGCCTTAAGCTCAATGCTAAAAAATGTGTCGTCATCCCCTTTGGGAAAAACCCGGTTCCCATGAATTACCACATCAATGGTAGTCCACTGAACACAGAAGGCGTTAAAAGAGATCTGGGAACACAGGTTGACAGCAACCTCTCTTTCAACCACCACATTGCCACTGTGGTCAGAAAGTCTTTCTATGTGGCACATCTCATTACTAAGGGTTTTGCATCCAGGAAGAAAGAGGTCATTGTCTCCCTCTATTCTCCCCTCATTAGGCCAATCATTGAGTACAATGCCCCATTTGGCATGTACCTCACTAGACACCTAGAACAACTGGATTGGCCGCAAAAGTACCTCACAAAGAGAATTCTAGGCCTTAAACACTTGTCCTATATGGACAGACTAAAAAAACTCCAACTATTCTGTCTCATATCGCCTAATTAGAGGTAATCTCTGCTTGACTTACACAGCCATGTCTGACCCAACTCTGTTAGAAATGCTACATCTAAAGAAATCCCAATCCATCCGCCCCACACGTTCCAGAGACCTAAACCTCATAACCACAATCAACAGAACGTGCTGGAGGGACAGGTTCATAATCCAGAGACTGCCCATGCTATGGAATAAACTTCCCATACATGTCAAACAGAGCACCTCACTGGCTCTGTTCTAGAGAAATCTTGATGAGTGGATGGGAAATAGAAAATTCACCCCAGGGATCACTCCAGTAGTTCTACTTGACAGAGGCACTGGGAACTAAGGTCGGATGGCATGATGCCAGGGTAATCCTATGGGCTAGGCTTGTAAAGGCTCCAGGGCCATTAGCCTAGTACACACCTATGAACCTAGATATATATATATATATATATATATACATACACACACACAAAAACACATAGCACACAACATAGACATATTTTTATGAATTGCTTACTGCCATGGAAGAAAAAAAGATCACTCAGGTTGGTGGCATTGCCAGGGAACTTGTGACAAAGACGCAATAGCAATTTTTAAACACTGGTGAAAATCACATGGTGAGAAATTGGGAGAAAAACATTACAGTCACACCCCATAAATACCAAAAAATGACTGGATAACCTCATCTAAGCCTGAAGCCCTACAACAGGGCATTTCCTAGGGAGCAACATGAGTTAAATTCATATATATATATATATATATATATATATATATATATATATATATATATATATATATATATATATATATATATATATATATATATATGTGTGTGTGTGTGTGTGTGTGTGTGTGTGTATATATATATATATATATATATATATATGTATGTGTGTGTATATATATATATATATATATATATATATATATATATATATATATATATATATATATATACAGACACACACACACATATATATATATATATATATATATATATATATATATATATATATATACACACACACACACACACATACACAGCATTACTAGCATGAAACATACATTATTATACTGCTCAGGCAAACTCTACACAGCTAGGCCTTAACAAATAAAAATTGGTGCCTTCCACAGACCAAGAATATAGTATTTAATTACACATAAGATTTAAATTAAAGAGAACAGATGCATAGAATAATTATGCACTTCAGTTACAGTAAACTACAAAAAAACCCATTCCAGTAGTGGCAAACAGTTTGTGAGTGTGTTTATTTACAGCTGTATTGGCAAACAAGATACTAAGTCAAAAAAGTTCAAGGATTAGAAACTGACTGGGAAACAAATCACATGTGAGAAGCCTGTGACAAACCTCTTGAGGAAGTAGTGTGGCAAAAGAGTAGAAACATCAACCTGGAGCTCATTCACAGGAGTGACAGCTGGAGAGAACCCCCCCCCCCCCACAAGGCATTACATACAAACCATAACAGTGTGAGGAAGGAGAGTTGGTGATTAACTTCTCAATGGAAGAGGATGTAAAAGGGAAAATGCCTCCACAGAGGCAACAGGAGCAAGCCCTTGCCCCTAACTCTAATAGATTTTTTTCTCATTTTTATGCAAACAAATAATAAAGTATCTACAATTCTAAATAAAATTATGTAAGAATTTTATTTATTATATACTTTGTGGGAAAATGCATACTGGCCTAACAGAACATACTTTTTTGTGAAACCTGCTAAAGCTTAACTCAAGAAGACATGGTCTCTTTAGGTTCACTTTTACTTGCCCACAACAACAAAGATTCAAAACATTATTCAGGATCATAGCCATGCAGAAAAATAAATCAATGAACAAATAGATGCCTTGACAATTATTGCAGTATGAAAAAACAGTAGGGTGAGTAAAGTCAATGAATGAATTAACTAAAAGGCATTGCATTTAAACAAACAATTAATCCTCCGACCAAAAAATGGGACGTACTTCAAATGGAAAATAAAAAAGAACTAATAAGACAGTATAACAAATTAAAATATAACAATAAAATATTTTCCTAGAATGCTTTTGAGATGATAAAGAAATGGAAGGAAAAATGTATTTGTTCAGAAAGGTACTACAGAATTTAGCTATCATGGATTTGTAGAGAAATACTGTATGTAAGAAGAAAAATACATGAAATGGGAGACCAAGTACATTTATAGTTTCTGGTCTGAGGAAACAATAACAAGAACCAGAACCTGCCCTTGCCATGACCCTACCTAGTCTTCCTTCCCTTTATGTACCCTCAAAAGGACCATACTTAGTACCTCATTACACCTCTCTCTCCAGTGTGTCTACTATGCATTTGCACAATTTTATACAAACAAAAAATGTTAATTGTTGACCTATTGAACTATATCAATGTAAAATTGTTACTTAGCTTCTTTTTAATGCAACTTTAACTTTATGCATGTATCCCAACATATGTGAATCATTTTGCTATAACTGCTATTATATCAATATTGTTTAAAATTGTACTTGTTTTAAAATGTATTACTAGAGCTTTTCTCCTCGGGTCTCCACTAAAAATGGGCCACAAGACCAGTTGGACAAACCTGGTTAACAAATGTCAATAAATAAATAAATAATAAATAAATAAAGTAGTAGATAACAACTGTGAATAGGAGAACCAAGCCACCTACAACATATTCAAGTATTCTGTGCATAATCATCTGCAACAAATAACCAAACTTTAGGCAGCTTCCAAAATAAGAACAGAGCAACTCTCCAAATACTGCTTAGAAAGTTAAAAATACTTGCTGCAGTAGATGTGCAAGCCATAAATGTTCAAGCTCTGCTGTCACCCTCCAAATGACAAGCATGGAAAATCTACTTTGAAAACTCCAAACTCCAGAATCACTAACATGCCAGAATTCTAAACGCTTCCATCTTCCCAAATCCACTTCCATCATCTGACTGGCTGACAGTGATGCAGCACATATGTGCCTACAGTTGACTGGCTATCAGCGACATAAACAGAAGGGATATCTGTGCTGTAATACTTCTGGCTAGACAAAAAATGTCACATATCAGTTTCTAAGAAGTTTTCAAAAAAAAAAAAAAACAGCAACACTTTATAATGTTCACCAGTGCATCGACCATTTCGTGGAGAAGCATATTTGGCAGGACAACCAGATAAGTAGCTGATGGATACTGTGATTTCTTAAAAATCCTTTAACAATATTTTTTTCTGTGGAAACATACCTATTTTAGCATTTCATTGCACTTAGAAAACTAGGGTATGTAGCAACCTTGCTTTTGCATGTATAGAGTAATCATAATTAGTTTATTTTTTGTAGTAATGTAGGGAGTGCATGGATATGTTGTAGGCATGGTAGGTAGGGGAGAAAAAAATGCTTGGTGTTCTAGGTGCTGTACAATGCAGTTTACAAGTAATACTATGGGCACTAATAAGTTAACTTTTCTTCAAGAAAAGGTAACTGACAGTATTCTTAAGTGTCATTTCCTGTCTCTGCCTAATCTAATTTGTCTTGTCTTGTTTCCTTTCTTTATGACCCTGAAGTATAGAAACCTCTTCCTTTTGTGTAGTGCTCCTGTATTTTGACTCAGATTTGTTTCTTGATATACACTTCTTCCTTCTTTTCCTCTTCTTTATGTGGCACAGCGTGTGTGTCACAGTGATGGAGCACTAACCTCTCAACACTTTACTTCTGTGGGATGCTCTCCCTTTGTGACAGTATGACTGAGCACCAGCATCTTAATTTCTTTGTCTCTTTAGGGTGATATCTTTTTGTTTCACTGTTACTAAGCACCGCCCTTTACATTTCGTTTTCTTCTCTAGGTTGTTCTCCTTTTGTCTCAGTGTGTTTGAGTCCTACCACCTCAATTTCTTTCTTTTATTTCTTTAGGTTGATCTCCATTTAAATGGTACCTTAAAACAGAATTTATCTTCACTTTTACTTTCCTCCTGACTTCAGTTACCTGTGGGATGCCCTTGCACTGGCCCAGTAATCAAGGAGCCTCAGTCCTCATCAATGGCAACAGTGGGGGACATAAACAATGGAAGGATGACAAGTACACACACAGTAAAGTGCAATTTCCCTTAAGAGCATACAGGGACCACAGTCATTCTGGGGCTTGTTTCTGCCTCTTTCACCAGATCCCCAGTAAGACTTCCTACTGGCACAGCTATAGAGTTGAGACCTTAGCCAGGATTCCAAGCCAAGTCCTCTACCACTCTCTCTGTCCAACCAGGGCTTCGTGTCCCTGCCCAAGTAGCTGACACACACACATTGAGATTTGTTTTACACACATGCACACCTGGGGAAGGCTGGCACAGGTTTACTAGCTATACCCCCTTCTGTCCAGACTATAAGATAGTTATCACTGCCACTAGAACTCCTACTTATCATATACTATAATGCCCTTACAAAGGGTGCCCAGTCCCACTGTGTAATGTTATTATTAATCCAAATGGTAGTCTGACCAAGCAAGGCTATTGGAGTGGCCTGCACAGTGTCACCAAATAGATATGCAAGTACTCTCAGAGCTTAAATATGTCTCACAAATATCAGCCACAAAGATAGGTTTAAATATATTTTATAATAAATAATAAAAGAACAAGACAATACTCAGTACACAGACACAGTTACTTCAGAGTTCAAAATCACAGGCAATATTTTAAAACAACATTGCAGGATAGTCTCAAATAAATACAGAAAACATCTAAACTAATCTTTACTACATTCTGATCTATATCTAAAATAGATACTATGCCCTAAATCCTACGTACAGCAAGGCAAATGCAGATGGTGATGGTGAGTGGATGTTCTTGCTAGGTCCTAGACAAACTACAAAATGCCCAGTCTCTTTCTTCATAGAGCTCTTAAATTAATATCAAATATTACTGCTGGGTTAGCTTGGATGACATCACTTTTTGTCACCTGACTTTAGTTCCCAGGCTAAACCCCCCATTGTAGCATTTGACATCTCCTGTGAAAAATACATAGCCTTTAGATGTTTGAAGTTGCTAGAAGACATAAAACAATAAAACACTTACAAAAAAATGCAGAAGGCACCCTAGTTCTAGACATCCTGTTCCCTTGCTGCATTGAAACTAACTTTTATAACACAATCGTAAAACAATTTAATTTCAACTTATTTTCTTGAAGTTTTGTAAGTTAACTCTGTATGTTCCAGTGTCTACTATTAAAGCATACATTTGCACAGGTATATAGTTTATATACATTTCTGTTCTTTTCCAGTAGGGTACACTGTAGACACATCCTTGATGCTCAGTACTATACAAACACTAAGTCCAAGAAATATCACTCCCCACAGGACTAACACTACCTGTGCCAAACTCAGTCCAAGCACATAAACTAACATAAAAGGCACAGTAGCGATGCAGGCAGTAAGCACAGCACTAACCAAAATGCAGGAAACAAAGCTGAAAAAAACACTGCTTCATGAACTTTAAAATTTGGATTTATTGTGATACAAATAGGAGACGTGGTAAGCGCTTTAACCTGGATAGGCTTCTTCAGACCAAAAGAACCTCCCCTCTTGTACACCCTTATATGGCAAAAAAGGCGCCAAAGGCAGATAAACCATTAAAGGCACAATACAACTATCATGGTATACAACATAAATGAAGTGCTTACTCTAAATTACATTAACCATAGTAAAATAAAAACACATATACCACTCATAAAACAAGAATAGAGATGTATAAAAACAAAAAAACTGCATAAATTCATACTAATTGCACAACACTAACAATAAATCATCTCATAAAAATGCTCTAATAATATATGTAAAAAGCACAGTCATACATATCACTTCAATCTCCTGGACTTCAGGAAAGGTCTCAGTGGTACTTTCTCATTCAGTCCAGGAAAAACATCTGCTCTAAGTCTAACAATCCATTTAGATTCAATACTCTCAGTTCTACCCCTCACATCCCCCCCTAAAACTAGTGTGTGTAAGATCTATCTAGTTTAAAAAAAAAAAGATGTGTGGAATCATTAGACAAGACATGTTTGGACAGAGCATTGACAGTGGAATGAATCCTGTTCTGTAGAGATGTTCCCTTATTCTGACCCTCAGCCTCCTGTCTGTCTTGCCTACATAAAATGCAGCACAGGCTCCACAGGAGGCCAAATAAACAACATGTGTAGATTCACAGTTTGCATGAACTCTAACTTCATGGTTAGTGCCATAGACAGGGTGATAGAAATGGACATCAGTGTCTATGGAACAACAATAGTTGCAACTACTACAGGGTACAGTACCAGCAACCCTATCAGCTCCACCATACATAACAGGATAACACAGCAATTTCTTTAGATTCAATCTATTCTTATAGACAAAACCTGGGGCAGCACCCACAATTTCCCAAACATTTGGGTCAAGTGTTAACACACCCCAGTGTGATCTAATCACGTCCTTCAACCTACCTACATTCTTACTATACTATAGGGGAAGTCTGAAACCATGGTTTCTACTCCCTGCCAGAACACCCTGGGAGGGACCATCATGGTCCACTACAGTCTCAGATGAAAAAGGGTGCAGCAGCTTGTTCCCTCAAATTAATGAGGTCTGCCAATCCTCTCTCCATATCAGATGTCTGATGTTCCCTGCTCTTAAACCTCTCACATAAATCCCTAACATCTGCCTCAAAACCATCCTGACTGGGATTATACCGTGACGTCTTATATACCTGACCACTCACAATATTACCAAAGATGTAACCTGGATGCATACTGCATCTATGGAGACAGGAATTGCGTTGACACTCCTTTCTATACACTCCTGTGTTCAATAGGCCACACTCCAATCTCTGAACATAGACATTTAAAAAGGAAATCCAATTCTCAGAAACCTCATGGGTAAATTTCAATTATTGCATTAGACCATTAACTCTCTCCAAGAAGAGAGATACCTCATCTTCCGTGCCCTTCCAAATGAAAAACACATCATCTACAAAACGCCTATAAAACATCACGTTCCTCGAAAAATCACCTATACCAAACAAGAACTTGGTCTCCCATGCAGCCATAAAGAGGTTGGCATAGCTACTGGCACAAGAAGTGCCCATAGCCACACCATCCATCTGTAAATAGCACTGAGAGCCAAAACAAAAAATGTTGTTCTCTAACACAACTTCCAAAAACAAAGCTAACAGATCCACTGCATCACTACCTAATCCAGATTTGTCCTTCAAGTAATCAGACACCAACTGCACCCCATCTCTGTTTGGTATCACAGTGAATAGGGACTGAACATCCATCGTGACTAAGTAATATGGGAGATCAACAGGGACAGATCTCACAGACTCATACAAATCCAACAAGAACTGTTTCATGTCCCTTAAAATATAAACATTTGTGTCAACCACTGGGCGCAGGAACCTCTCCACATACAACGAAAATGGTTCCATGATCTACCCCCTGCCCACAACAGTGGGCCTCATGGGTGGACACACACTGTCCTTATGGATCTTAGGAAGACCCTGTATCACTGGCAGGAGGGGATCACTAACAAACAAATATTCATACAACCCATTCGTAATAACATTGGTCTTAATCAAATCATCCAAAACCATCTGTATTCAATGGACATGTATATCCACCATCTTACGTTCCACCAAATGGTAAAACCTTTGGTCTGATAACATAGACCTCATTGCCTTATCATAGAACTCAGAGTCCATAACTATCAGGGCACCCCCCTTGTCAGAAGGTCTAATGACAAGGGAGGGATCACTCCTCAGTTGTTGTAGGGCTCTCCTCTGTGCATAAGTTAAATTGCCCTTTCGTTTACTAGACTTACCCACTCTCTTTTCCATGTCATACAGATCATTCTCAACTAGCTTACAGAAGGTAGCTACTAGCGGTGGTACCACTGGCATGTACACACTAGGCTTCTTAAACAATTTCCCATCTAACACCTGTATTGTATCCTTAAACTCCAATCTAAGGCACAGATTCCTAATAAATAACTTAAACTGTACTAGGGTATCAACATAATTACTGTCACAACTAGGTATAAATGTCAATCCCTTTGATAGTACCCCTAACTCATCTGACGTGAGTGGGCGGGAGGAAATGTTATGCACTAACGTCTCCCAGTTTTCTCCCACATTTTCTTGAGGTTTTGGTTCACCTGGGCATCTACTGACAACTTCCTCTTCGTCCTGCCCCTTCTCATAGATCTTGATCTCCCCCCTCCCCTGTGAACTACATTGATGGGGAAAGGGCGATTGACAGTCGCAGTGCCAACATTGTCATGACTAGAACTATGTGCAGCATGCATAGTATGACTGGAATCCTTCCTCCTAACCACCGGTTCCAGATTTGGATTTATTTGAGCCACACACCCCAACAGGTCAGTACTAATGACAGATTGGCCCACGGGGGGGGGGCAGCAGTAGAACCCACCCCCACTACAGTCGAACCCTTGAGCTCTGACTCAGCAGAAACAACTGCATTAGAAAAAGCCCTATCAAGGACATTCGAACCCTGGGGCACATTACTCATAGAAAATACATTACTAGAGCCATCACTCATACTTGCATTAACAACAGTTACACTCTTAGGCATATTACCATCCACATTAGTATCATGAATTTGTCCTTTAGTGCATCAGTCCGTTGAGCAGAAACAGTGGCATTAGGTCCATGCACATTACTGTATGTCCTCGGCCAAGAGAAGACCTGGCCTAACCTAAAGTCATTTCTGTATTACACTGCCAAAAATGGGTTTAGAAATTTGAACAGGTACTGTTTTCCCTCTTTAGCTATATTTGTGAAATATTTTTTTATTCTTCCTCTCAACACCTACCTGGTACTTAGAAGTCTCCATTTCCAGAGATTTCTGTTTATTTGGCAGAACATCTAGAGTTCAGTTCAAGTGGTAGTTACACATAGTTGCACATATGATTGATGCATTGAGCTGTTAATGAGCTGCTTCCTATAGCCTAGGGTACAGAGTTTATCCACTTCAGTTTGCCTACTGTGCTCATGTTAATTTCATTTCATTATTTAAGCTGATCTTTTGTTACTTTTGTTTGTCTGATGAAGTTCATGTATGTAAACGAAAGCACTTACATAAACTTAGTTTTTGGAGATTACCACTGCCTTATTGTTGTTTTTATCAGTGAAGTCTTTTGGTTTCTTACTGTGTTGACTCTGAGCAAGTTACTCCACCAGACAGTCCTTACAGGTCACCCCTAAAATGGGACATTTGGGTCTAGTAGATTTACTTGGCCAGCAACTAAGTAAAATAAAATAAAAAAATATATAATACTTGCTAACCTCACCGCCTTAGAATTTCCCTCTCAATGACTGACTATCTTCATTTCTGATGGTTACTTCTTCTCTTTGTTCTATAACATTTTCAGGCTGTACTAATATTTGTACTCTCTGCCTTCTAATATTGTCATGGTATTTTAAAATGCTTTCAGGATGTTCAATCACAGTAGGCTGCAATATTTTAGTGTGTAAGTTCCTCCTTTCTACAGATTCTTGTTATTCAAGCTGCATTTTATAGGGGTATACGGGCATATATTTTTACATTTCTTTAAATGGTAAATGCTATTCTCTCTGTGTGTCCTTACCCAAGTTTTTTTATCTTTATGGTTTTCTGAAAGTATGCCTTGGTCTTTTACTTTTATGGTGACTCTTTTCCCCCATGGCCTGCTGAACATCAGACCTTCCATCTCTCTGTCAGTCATAGATTCATAGGTGATGACTAGATTAATGGCCCTAGGAGGCCTTTATAACCCTAGCCATGTTTTCCTGTTTGTTAATGATAAGATAAATTACCCAGCGGCATCT
Organism: Protopterus annectens; assembly: GCF_019279795.1. NCBI lineage: Eukaryota > Metazoa > Chordata > Ceratodontiformes > Protopteridae > Protopterus > Protopterus annectens. The sequence goes on from NC_056744.1 coordinate 616,012,857, forward strand.
TGTTGGGTTTGGGTGGCAGAGAATTTGCAAGCTGCCTATGTCTAACAGAGACATGGGTGCCAATCTAGGGGCAAATTTCCAATTTCCCATCCACTGGCACATTTGAATAGGGTCAGGGATGAACTCACATGGATGGGATGCCTGTTACATAGTAGGGGTAGTCCCTGAGACACATACCTGTCCAACATGTTACATTTATGTTCCAAACATGGTTTAGACCCTTCAATCTGGTATTTCTAATGCTTTTAGACTTGTGGGCGTGCAGGAAGTCCTTTAGTACTGGATCAGATGAAGCCTGGTTAGCCAGGTACAGATGACCTCTAAGTAGTCTGTAGGAAGCTAAATATAAAGATAAGGCTTTGAGATGGTCTGTGTATTCTTTGTAGTTAATGCCTTATATTCTTCTTGTGAGGAACTCTGTGGATGTTCCAGTTGTTGAGTATGCCTGTCCAGGTACATACCTAATGGAGCACTGTACTCAGTGATTGGCCTAATGACATCCTTTGACCTGGATGCCATCTCCTTGCTTGTAAGTTATAGAGTAAGTTATGTAATATACAATGATTTCCTTACAGCAGCAGCTAAATGATGGCCAAAGTCAATGTCCACATTTGTTCCCAATTCCCTAATCAGTGGCTGTGCTCTTAGAAGTGTATTTTCTATGTGGGAGTTCTCAGGGGTGGCCAAATTTCCAGTGGATACTACTATACATTTTTTTGTCATTTGGTGTTAGACTGTGGCACTGACAATGACTAACAGTTTGTGACATGTCCTCTTAGAAAATATTAATATCCCTGAGGGATTTTGTGATTGTCCCAAACATGCAGGCAAACACAAACTTGGTCTTTGACTTTAGCTTTAACTTCTAAGAAGTAAATGTCAAAAAGGAACAGTCCTAGCACATATCCCTGTAACTGTCCTATCTGTGGAGGTTGAGTCCCCTATCCTGACTTCCTGTGCCCTATTTTTGAACCAGTCAGCTATCTGGTGGATGATACAGGGGTTTACTCCTAGTTTCATGAGTTTGCTGAAAATGCCAGAATGGTGAATAGTGTTGAATGTCTTGCCAGGTCAAGACAGGCAGTGTATACCATTTTGCTCTAATCCACAGCTTGGGTGACTTTCTCAAAAAAGTCCATCAGGTTGAGTAAGCATGATCTGCCTTTTAAAAACAAACTGGGATGGATAAAGAGCCTGAAGATTTCATATGTTGTTATTTATAATATCCATAATAACTCTTTCCATGACTGTTAGACTTATGGGTTTGTAGTTACCTAGGGCAGGACATACTCCACCATTGTGCAGAGGGATAACTGCTGCAGTCTTCCAGTCACTAGGCATGAAGCCAGTTAGGAAGCTAAAGTTGAACAGTGATTTTAGAGGGCTTGATAGGTCATGTTTCATAGGTGTTTACTACACTAATGACTACAAGGGCCTTTTTAAGCCTAGCCATGCATCCCAAATCTCTGACAAGTCCTGGTACCTTTGATAAATGTAATCAGGGGATTGGCAGATGAAACATTTACAAGCAGGGGCCTAGGAGATGAAACATTTACAGGCTGCTTGTGTCCATTGGAGATAAAGGTGCAAAACCAGGGATGAATTCCATGTTCCAATCCAATTGTCCAAGTTACATTTGAATTGGGTTAGGGAGGAACTCTGCTTCACATGGATGGGTCTCCTGTTCCAGAGAAGGGGTGGTCTCTGGGAGACATATCTGTCTCTCCAGTGGGTCTTATTTAGATCACAGGCAAGATTTAAGTCTTTAGAATGGGTAATTCTGGTGCTGTTTCTTTTGTGGGTATGCAGGGCATCCATCAGGGTAGAGTCTGACAATGCATTGTATGCCATGTATAGATCTCCCCTCAACAGCCTGTAGCAGACAGAATACAGGGATAGAGCCTTGACGTGGTCTGCATAGGATTTGATACTTACGTCCTGTACTTTTTTAGTGAGGAAGCTCTGGATGTTCCAATTGTTGGATTTGCCTGGTTAGGTATATACCAAAGGGGACACTGTGCTCAATGACAGGTCTGATGAATGCTGAATATAGTGGGAAAAAAATGACTTCCTTGGACCTAGATGCAATACCTTTGTTTATAAATTGCACAACATAGTATGATTTCCTCATTCCTGTACTATTAGAACTGTCTGGGTATCCTTCTTCCACATTGTCCTCATTTCTGCCTGAAGTCCTGGTATTTTATGACTTTGTGTCTCTCTCTCTCTCTCTGTAAGACACTGTATTCACTGGATGTAGCAATTTCAGTGATCAATGTTACTTTTGTCTTCTTTTCATGGACTACTACATCTGATATTCTTACATCTAATTTTTGATCCCACGTGATATAAACCATCATTTTCTATAATGCTTTGTGGCTTATGCTTCTCAGCTACTTCAATATTGTAATCTTTGCACAATTCCCAATGCAACATTCTTAAGACAGTATTATGCATTTCAGTGTACAGGGCCTCCACCATTAGTGTGTCATAGTCAGCAACAAGATGTGCAACTGTTTCCAGTTATGTTGTACAGAGTTTGCATTTGTCTGTTTCTTCCACATGCTCAATGGACTTTGTAAACCATGTGTACATAGTCCAATATCCTGGGCCACCACTATTAGTCTTTCATCTTTTGGTCTAAATTCACCTCTACTTAACTATTCCTGAATCAGATCCTAATCAACATGATTAAGGAGTTTTCTGTACTTACAGCTATATTTATGCCTTTTCCACATTTCTTGCTTTCTCATCTGATCCTTCTCCTTATATACTTTATGTTGGTTTTTGGCACATTCATTTGCTGCCTGATTTTTGTCTACTTCTGGTTTGGTTTCCATTCCTACTTGACACCAGTATGCTTCTGCTAAACTAAGCAGAGAAGTCATCTTAAACTTGTTCTCTTCATGTTTCAAAACCTTGACTATGTTTGGATCTGATGAGATTGGCAGATATGTATGCAGTCCTGTGATTGGAGATCTAAACATGCAATCAATTTCGAGGAGGCCCATACCTCCTTCAGAATGAGGAATATATAATCTTTGTATACACTGATTTTTATATGTCGTTTGATAAGCATGAAGTATTTTTCTTATTTTCCTGTCCAACTGATCCAATACCTTTTGGGGCCATCAATCACCCCAAAACTGTAGGTTAGAACAGAAGAGCAAATTGGTTTATAGCTTGGAATTTGTTCCTAGAAGTCAAGGCCATTTTCATTCTTCTAAAATATTCCTTACTGAATTTTGTTTGCATTTGTTCATGTTTTATTATTGATACTTCGTCATGTTCCAGATATTTATATACTTCCTACTGCTCAGATTCCTATATATCACATTCCTGTCCCAGACTATTGTTTTCTTTGTGCTGCAGCTTTCCTGCTTTAAATGATGCTTTTGCACATTTATCAAGACCGAATGGCATTCTTATACCGTCTGAGAAAGTTTTGATCATTCCAGTTGTGCTTTCAGTTCCTCATCTGTTGAACTATAAAGTTTTAAATCATCTACAAAAAGAAGATGAGAGGTCTTTATGCTTTGTTGTTTTCTGAGAGCCAAATTGTAACCATGACCTAATCAGTTAAGTAGACAGTTTAATGAGTTAAAGGCAAGACAAAAGAGCAATGGTGACAAAGAGTCACCCTGGAATATCCCCCTTTGAAATTTTATCCCTGGGGATAATAATTTGTCTTTATCATGGCTTATCTGTAAAATGATTTGCCATTGTTTCATGGTCAGTATAATATAACTGATCAATGTAGTGTGTATATTATACATCTGTAAGCACTTCTTTATCCATAAATGTGGGATACTGTCTTCTTCTTTCGGCTGCTCCCGTTAGGGTCGCCACAGCGGATCATAGCTGGTCTCACTACCCTCTCGACCTTCCCTTTCACTCTTACTTACTGGTACTGTCACAACAAATCACTCCTGACACCACCCTCTTCTCCCATCCTGCCTGCCTGCTCTTACTCCACCCTCTTCGTCTGTCAACCTGTCCATCACCTTTTAAAATAAAGAAAGGGCTCAGAGATGATTGATGTAATACTCCCCCCGCAGACCTCACCGCTGTCACACTACCCTCGTACATATCCTGTACCACTCTTACGTACTTCTCTGACACTCCTGACTTCCTCATACAATACCACAACTCCTCTCTATGCACCCTGTCATATGCTTTTTCTAAATCTACAAAGACACAATGCAACTCCTTCTGACCTTTTCTGTACTTCTCCATCAACACTCTCAGAGCAAACATCGCATCTGTAGTGCTCTTTCCTGGCATGAAACCATACTGCTGATCACTAATCATCACCTCCCTTCTTAACCTAGCTTCCACTACTCTTTCCCATAACTTCATGCTGTGACTGATCAATTTAATTCCTCTGTAATTACTACAGCTCTGCACATCATCCTTATTCTTAAAAATTAGTACCAAATGTGGGATACTGTCAAATGTTTTTTTTTTCTACTCTGTCCATGCAGTACTTAGATTCTTCCCCTTTTAACAATTCTCCATTATGACTTTATTTAACAACAAATGGGAAAATGGGTAGAGGATGGATGCATGTACCCTCTGTTCCACCTGACTTCCTTTTGTTACCCATTTGTTCTATTGTCATGACTGTGTTTTTTTCTGAATGATCATAAACTCAGTTGGCATCAATTCAAGTATATAATTTATACATCTTCGGTAGGCAAGTTATTGGTATATAGTTTTTAGGATAACTTGCAGGTTCATTCTTAAAGAGGAGTATTATTTTTTTCCTGTTGTTAACCAGGCTGGTGTCCATTCAGGGTGTGCATATAAATAGTTCTTAGTCATGGCTAAATATTCATGTTAAGATGTTATTAATTTTAGCCAGAAGTTACATACTGCATCTGGACCTGGGTTTTCCACTTAGGAGCATTTCTTAATTTTATTTCAATTCCTCTGGCTATTAATTCATCCCATTTCATATCCTGTACATTAGAACTTCTTACTGTTTCTTTTACTTCTTCTATCCATTCAGCATCTTTTTTATGTTCCACGGGGTCTTAATAGGTATTTCTCCAAAATGTATCTATTTCTTGATTTTTTTTTGGTGTTTCTGTTCCTTTTGCTGTTTCCCAATTCTCTATAAAACTTTTTGGGTATTTATTATTGCAACCAGATTTGGAGCAGGAGAAGCGGCTCATTTACAAGCCCTTCTCCTGCCGAAATATGTTGTCCAAGGTAATGGGGAAGTGTTGTACTGAAGTATCTTGTGTTGTAGTGTTTTTTACTTGAAAAAATTTAGCTACTTATTAGTTTATGCTGTCCAACTGACAAATGACACAGCAGCACACAAGCACTATTCACAGAACAGTTAACGTTATGGTTTGCGAGTGGCAAATGAAACAGCAGCACAGAATCAGCTTAGCCACAAAAAATGTACATCTTTCCTATCTTAAATGTTCACTGGAACCCAGCTACCACTGCTTAATAGCACAGATCTGACTAAAGGGTTGAAGTGAAATTCACACAGGCAATACAACTGTCACCCAATACATAGGCTGTGACAGAACATCCAGATGAAAGAAAGACGGCACTTAACGTGTTTTCACAAAATCTTGGTAAGCAAGACAGGCTGACAACTGTAATTCTTCTGACGTCTAAATTTATGCTGTCCACATCACAAAGGAGACAGCATCACACACCCACTTTCCCCAGAAAAGTTAACATGTTCAATGTCTGAGATGTCCAGCTACAATTGACTGCAGGAGCTTACCAGCACAGAGCCGAATAATCTCTACATGGACAATCGAGGCCAGCTGCCCAAGTGCTGCAGGATACATAGCTTACAAGGGAAGATCCATCTGAAAAAAAATGTACTAACATGTTATCGCATACTCAAACCAAAAACTGATCGCTTTATACATAAATGAAGTAAATATCCGAAACAGCACGAATGCTGACAGGTTTGGAATTTGGTTGTGATAATATGTAAGTACCACTTTTTGGGTCATCGTTGAATTGCTTATTTTGTACTTTTCCTTTATATTTATTTGCATATCTTCTAAGTTTTTCTGCCTGTGCTGATATATTTAGCTTATTATTTTCAATAGTGTATGATAGATCATGGTCTGTTCTAATGCTGTGCATTGCTTTTATCACATCTGTCTCTCTAATTGTTTTTGTTGATCTATTCCTTCTTCTAGAGTCTTCTAACAGCGGCACTTCTTTTCTTAATTGCTTTATAGTTTTCTCTATTCCATACTTCCATGATGGTATTTGAGTTCTTCCCTTCCTTCCCTTATTGCCCTGTGTTTTTGTGGTAAGACTTTATTTGTTATTAATTTAGACGCATGGTAATATATCCTATTTACTTCTGTTATATCCCATGAATTTCTCTTAATAGTCTTGATTACTTCTGCTCATTTGTTTTATCAGACTTCTAACATTTTGAATCTTATTGACTTCCCGTAATCTCTTTCATCAACCTTAATATGTCTATCAATCTCTGTTAAATCAAGCAACTCTTCCCTTAGATCATTTTCTTTTAAACTGAGGGTCATTCTTTGTTCTGCTTTTCCTAGTGACATTCTCTTCAGCTGCATCCTGTGTCACCCTTGCTCTTTCATATTACAACTGACTGGCCTGTCACTCCACAAAACTGACTGTGTCCGAGTTGCCACCTTTTCCTGTTCCTTCCCTTGCTGTGCAACTCCAACTGAACTTTTGTATTGGTTTTCTACTGAAGGCTTCAGAGTATCTTCATGTGGCAACTGATCAAATGGGGACTCAGCTATTCCATCATGGTGTAATGTCACCAGAGCTGGATTTTCTATACTAAATCCTTTACTTCACAGGTAACCCATAACTTCATTTTCTTTTAACTTCTCCATTATTAATCCACTTTTGTACTTTCCCTCTTTGTTTTCTTATTTTTATATTGTAAAATGTTCCATATCAAGATGCATTTGCCTGTATTTCTCTGCAGATATCTTTGGTGCTGCTTTTTTGTATTGATTAGTTTTGCTTTCTCCTTTGCATAAATATTGCACCATAGTAAATCTCTTTTTCTTTCCCATGTCTACATTTCTTCTTCAGCTGTCTCCTGTTCCACCTGTTTATCCTTACTTTGGTGACTCATTGTTCCATCATGTTGTGACATAACATGTGTTAGACTTTCTACACTAAATCCTTCACTTTACAGGTATTCCATAACTTCAGTTTCTATTTATTTAAATTCTTTACTATTCTTTTATTATACATTTCCTCTTTGTGATCTATTTTTTTTGTATTGTGAAATTTTCTGTATCTAGGTGCCTTTGCCAGTATCTCTCTTCAAATATCTTTGGAGCTGCGGTTTTGTACTGATTAGTTTGGCTTTCCCCCTTGCAAAAATATTACACCATATCATATCTCTCTCTCTTTCCCATGTTCATGTTTCTTTTTTATACCATTCAAAAATCTCTAGGTTTTATCGTTTATATTTTTGCACTTCCTTAGTTACTTATTTTTCCAAATGGCCCAAAGTTTCTTGGGCTGTATAATGGTTTTCATGAATCTGTTGTATTAATGAACACAAATATGCATTTGATGCTTTTGACAGTTCTTCTTATGCAAGTATTTTTTTCTCTTAATCTTTTTGAATATCTTCTGTCTGGAAATTCTGGGATTCTTGCATAATAGTAACAATACATAATTCCTTTCATATCCTGAACAGTCCACTCTATCATCTCTATGGCTCTTTGTTAACCTGTCAGTTTTTGTGGTTTGTGTGGACTACTACATTCTTCTTCAACAGAGGAACCATCCTCTCCCTGAGCCATTTCCTAACCCCATTGTAGGAATGTTTCTGTGTTTTGAGGATTCTACCCTGTCATTTTTTCCAGTTCTGGTACCAGTGGGCCTAGCAGGATTGGGCACTTTTTTTATTCTGGGAATTGTGCACCCAGCTGTCGTTATTTTTCAACCCACTTGTGTTCATGATATATGCTACAGAAAATATAATCTATACATCAGTGTCATCTTGGTGGTATTTTTATTAAAAACAGGAACCAACTCGTGAAGGTACTCACCAGTATTTGAGTATGGATTAAATTCCAACAATACTACTCTTCTTTACTTGCTGATTTTATCATCTATCCATCCGGACCCCAGCCTTGAGGCGTTTTTGATGTAATTTGACACTCCGTTACCTTTTCACCCAACTAGTGCAGTAGCTGGTCTAAATGTGTGGAAGCTTGTACTACCAGGGTGCCCTCTGTTGCTTCTAACCATGTCTCAGTAACTGCACATATTTCTATATTCTTCAGGATGAAGATGTTTTGTGGGAAGTGAAATTTCTTGTTTAGAGTCTTGGCGTTGAGCAGTAACACCTTTAGATTATAGTGGCTTGGTTTAGCTATGTCTTAGGCTTATCAGGCTGGCACTGCCTAAAAACAAACTATGAGAGTGGGCAAGGTTTTAGCTAATATTTGAAAACTTAAGGGAAGGAGGTGCAGACCATCCCTGGCAAAGCAGCATGGTCTGTCTACCCAGTCTTCTCAGGCAAATATTGTACCCCCTGGTGTGACACCAAAAACTAAGCCAGTTTTTAAAATCAGTTAAATTTGTTGGTAGTTCAGCACCATCCTTCAAGAAGGTAGAATGCTGCTCAGTGTTAGGCTTATATACCAGTCCAAGAGTTCTATTACGTTTCTGTTCATATAGTCCAGCGAGGTATGTCTCAGGACATTTACACTCACCTGGACTATGTTGGAGTCATACTGATACGTGTGGTACAGTGACTTGAATGCATCCATGATCTGGTGGATCCTGGCCCTTGACACATGGAACTACACACAGGTGCAGAAAAAATAATTCACAGCACACCACAAAACTTGTTTTTGGAGAAATATATTGGCAGTGATAGCTATCAGGGATTTGGAAATAATGACTGATGGAAAAAGTGCTCACCAGAATCAATGAAAAGTGGAAAATACATTTCAGTTGAGTCTTATATTTTTGGGAAACAGTGCCTGGTAGTAGCTGTTAATACCAATACACCCAGGCACCTATCCATTCCTAAAGCAAAAGAGTTAGCAATCATCAGACATATGCTGAGTCATGTATATTCCACTATGGAAGACTTTGCTACTCACTAGAGCACTGAACACTAATAGTGAACTAATGTCTTAGTCCTCCAGAAAGTGAGCAGACTGTTCAGTAGAACATGTGTTTCCCGAACTATATATTTGATTAGAGTTATCCGTTGCTTTCATCTTCTTGGCAACAAGCATCCAAACAATAAATGTGACCAATGGCAATTTTGTAATGGATTTATTTGTTTTTAGAGACTTATCATTTTTCTAACTGGAGCCACACAAACGGAGCTTGTGGCCAGTGTGATAAACTGTATGGACTGTAAATGTTCCTTTTCTCCATGAGATGGCAGACAGAGGTGCAAACAAAAGAGGGTCTACAGGTCCATAAGCTTAACCTAAATCCGTGTCTGAAAGACTGTGTTCTGTTGTTGATCAATGACTTTAATTGGCAGGTCAAAAAAATGAGCCAAGCTGTATCCACAGCAGCTGCATCATTTTATCTGCTTTATGTGACAGTAAGTGAGTTATTACTAGCCAATAGCTGGAAGCAAGCAGAAAAAAGGACTAACATTTTCCATATGCTGTGGGGCTTACATTTCCTTATTATTATGACACAGTTTGTTTTACTTTTTTGCTTTCATTTTTATCCTTAAATAAACCAGTGGGTGGGGGGAGGGGTAAGAACAACCCTACACTATGAAACCTGCCAAAATAAATAAATAAAATGTCTCATATGTAACTGTGCAGGTGCCCACTTATGCCCTGTAGATGTGATGCTTCTGTAAGCAAAAGGAACCTGCTATAAGCTACCGCAGGAACGTTTCAATGACAGAAAACTAAGGGAGTACATGAAAAGTCCTAAGCAAATGCAGTGTCAAACTACGTGGTCACCTTTAATAATTCTGACATATATTATATGGAGGAGAAAGGAAAAGACAGGAAGTAACAATGTATGTTATACTATCAAGAAACAAATTCTTACTTCTGTACAGCTGGCTGGAAGTCTCTAACCAGAATCATATAAGCATTATGTTCAAAGACTACAGACACATCATTTGTACAGTTTGGAACCAACAATGAAACTCAGTTACAGCAAATCATTTATCCAAATGAAAGTTGTGGCTGAAGACCAACTAAAATTGGGCTAAGTAAAAAAGGAGTGTACTTCAGGGACAAACGCAAGTAGAGAAATGTCTGTCATGCATGATGAAGGATGCCTTTAGTTAAAAAAATAAAGCGGAAACAAAAACACACAGAAAACTGTTCATAGTGAAACAGCAAAACTCGAAGGAAAATGAAAACAAGCACTTAAAGCCAGTCTTTTGCCTGAAAACAGGATATGAAAAATATAGAAAAAACTCTATGAGGTTACTGACGCGTATATGTTGCTAAAAAATGCATTAATCAGACTCAAAAAAGAAAACTCAAGTTAATTATTATTTATTTTGGATTAGCCTCTGTATACATACATCTGGGATAGTATGTGTTGATATATGCGCATGTGTGTATGTGCCTATAACTTTATATACATACACACAAATATATACATATATATATCACACTATTGAAACTCATAATCCTGAGACCAAGACATTGAAAGACCAGCATACCGAATATCAAAATATCTAAAAATTTCAAATACAGAATCCTCCTACCACTGTGAACCCAGGAATGAGTTTTAAAATGGGTTCTGTATGGGAGCTAGTCCAGGACTTCAGTATTGTGGTCTTAAGCATTTTGGTCTTTCAGTATTATGGACTCGAGATTATGGTTTTCAAGACTGACAGAGTAAACCATAGATAGGTAGATATAGCTTCTTTTGAAGTTAAGAGATTACTTCTGAACTTTCCTTCTAAGCATTTCCCAGGGGGTGAAAGCATGAAAAGTGAGAAAGTAAGAACTTTAAAGAAATAAAAATGTAGTGCTAGGATAAAACAGCACATTAAGCAGGCTCACAGTGCCAGAGCCATAGCTAGCTTTTCAAGAGCACTGTGTGGTTCCCCGATCAGGTACACCCCTCAACTCGAAACTAAGGACAAAAATAAAAAATAAAAAAAAATTCTAACAGTTGCAAATTGCTTGCTATAAATGTAACAAGTGGCTTGCTATAAATAACATTGAGTGATTCAGCCTGACAGCAAATGAAGTTGTTCTTCTTCTTTCGGCTTTTCCTGGTTAGGGGTCGCCATAGCGGAACTCCGGTCCACTAATGATTGTCAGTAGATTTTTTCGGTGCTGAGGTGCCAGCTCGATGCCCAACCTTCAATGAAGGCATGCCTATTCACGCATGTCTTTCGAACGCCACTCGACCATGGGGAGGACATGCAGACTCCACACAGAAGGCGCTCCAGCTGAAAATCGAATGGGAGAACCTCTTGACAGCAAATGAAGTAAAGACATTAATTTATGAATGACAGTATTGCACTATACCATGCACATAGAGCTGAAGTAATACTGGCAGTCATGCCCCCTTAGCCCCACCCTAGCTACGTCTCGGCATATTGAAAAGCATTAGCATTATCTTAGAATTCATCATAAAAAATAAATACGTTTATCTACTGTCTGACACAGTAAAAAGAGTTTGTGTATGTGTGTGGGTGCGTTCGCATGGGAACCCCCCCACATTTTACTCTGTCAAATGATAAACAGGAGCATTTATGATGAAATAGCGTGTGTGTGTGTGTGTGTGTATATGCATGATCCCTACTGAGTCAGAGGCAAAGAAAGCATAGGTTCATAGGTTCATAGGTTAGTACTAAGCTAACTGCCCTTGCGAGCCATTTTTAAGCCTAGCCGATTATCCCTTGTGAGACTCAAACCCTGCACCTTGTGTTTGTAAGGCATCTCTGGTTAAATACTGAGATTATGCTGTCTGAGTTACCCTGCACTGAGAATGTGTTTAATTTGCTGTTTTACTGTAGTACTATATTTTTATTTCATATAAGCACTGAGTTTCTCACATTTCATCAATTGGGCCATGGTTAGAAGAAGACTTTCTACTTTCTATCTACATATGAGTGTGTGTTATCATCTCACATATATGTACACACACACACACACACACACACACACACACACACACACACACACACACACACACATGTACACACGCACACACACACACACACACACACACACACACACGCGCGCATGTGATACAGGGTATCCATTTAGTTACTTAACATTGTTATGTCAAGCACACACATTCAGAGAGTGAGTATATATGTATATGTCTGGTTGTTTAAACAGTTACTGCTATGTCATATATACATACACATGTATAAGTATGTATCTATTTGTATATGTTTGTGTGTCTCTGGTCACTTAAGCTGTGATGGAGAGAGAGAGAATGTATGTGCGTTTGTGTGTTTATGGGGAGAGAGAGAGAGAAGTGGTTTGCACACACGCATGTGATACAGGGTATCCATCTAGTTGCTTCATATTGTTAGGTCTAGCACACACATTCGGAGAGTGAGTGCATATATGTATGTATCTGGTTATTTAAACAGTTACTGCTATGTTATATATACATACACATGTATAAGTATGTATCTATTTGTATATGTTTGTGTGTCTCTGGTCACTTAAGCTGTGATGGAGAGAGAGAATGTATGTGCATTTGTGTGTTTATGGAGAGAGGGAGAGAAGTGGTTTGCTGCACTTGCAGTAAAAAAATGTCTCTGTAAGTAGCTTTTTAGTTTTATGTTGAGTTTTATTGTCATGGACAAACAGACAGAGGAGTAACAGAAAAAAGTTAATATGTTTCCGCACCTGCTGTTGTAAATGCAAGTCTATAAAATCCATTCTTCTTAAAATGGGGAATATGAATTATTTCCAAAGTTCAGTTCACCATGATCACTTTTCAGTCAGTATGAATTCAGTATTCCTTCATACTGAATACACTGGGTTTTTCAGAAATGCTAGTGTGGAAATTAATGCACTACTCTACCAACTGAGTGGCTTCTTCCAATCATGCCCTGTAACACCTTAAGCCCAGGGTGTCTGCCTCCTTTCCCAATCCATGGCTGTACTTCTATTTTTTTAAAAAACTTGTAACCTTGGAAATAGAACAGCCAGGCAGGGAATATCAGAGGAACATGGTTCAAACTGAGGTGGCCTAAGCTGTATATGCACTTAAAAAAGTAAAGAGGTACAGCCTGGACAGTTATTTTATTGCAAAGAAGACTGAGAAAAAAGTATAAACTATATTTGGTACTTAATGTATTATCACAACCACATTACAAATCGGTCATACTATTTGAAATTATGGAAAACTCAGACATTTTGCATAATGTCATGAATTCTTACGGATTGGTAACCTGAATGTGAGATTTGACTCTTCTGTTATTCGGAGCTGAAACGAGCTGAGCACCATGTGAACAAAATGCACTGGCTTGTTGTGATAGTTGGTTGCAAAGAAACAGAAATGCAGTTTCTGAGCTTCCTCTTTACGTCCTTCACATTACACGACCTTCGTTAAATCTGAAACTGTATATTGTAACTTACAACGTGTGCACTATTATGAGCAGCTTTAAATGAGGTGGTTAACCGTAAAAAGAGGGAAGCTTATTATTTGGATATGTGAATCTGTTATAGTAGTGTAGGGTAATGCAAACTTCACTGACTCCAGAGTACAATGGAATGTACACGTTTCCAAGTACGCCTAAATATTACAGTACATAAAAGTTTGTGGACATGCATAAAATAAGTAATAGGTGCATATATTCATATCTAATACAACTGTGTTCTACGATGTAAAAGTAAAATGACAGCTTTAACTATAGGAAAGCACATGTCGACCACCGGCCAATTTTCCAGCATTGCGTATGTAATAGAGATGATTCACATATAATCTAGCAATACAGAAGCTTATGGGTCACAAATCTTCCATATTTACTTAACTTAGGTTTCAGGGTTCATCACTGCACTGTATAGAAAATGCCGATTCTGCTTCAGGACAGTGTTGAGAATGTGGTTGCGATAATACGCAAATAACCTATATTTTGAAGAGGAATTGATGTAGACAATTGATAAAGGTAAAACATGTGATGGGAAGGCACAAAAGAAAATAGCTTTATATATTGCTTTAAATAGAAAATTGAGAAAAACAAGAGTGGTTGTATTAAATGGAAGGACTAAGGAGCACATGTTAAAATAAAGGAAGAATGAAAGCATTAAATCTTTTGCAACACTGGCTATTGTAGAACAAGATTAGGCATTGCTAACACTAAACACCTTATCTGTGGTTGTTTTTCTTAGTGACTGAAAACTAAACTTAAGTATTGTATTCTGGTCAATCCAAATGTTTAAATAAAGATTCATGTTTGCAAAGGATATTATTTCTTCCACAAAAGTAGTGCAGGGAGAACAAATATAGATTGCACAATTCAAAGCCCATAATTTTGCATGTTCAGTAAGGAAATTAGCCCTGTTTATACAAGCCATATTTGAAATGGTTGGAAATTATTAATCCTGTGATAGTACTTTTAGAATATCATGAAGCAACAATATCAACACTGATGGGGACTGTATCAAGGAAAGGTTAAATGTTGCAGTGAATGAGTGTAGTTACTTCTGAATCTGCAGTGTATGACCTAAAAGTAGAGATAAGTGAAGGACTATACAAAGTCACTGAAATGCTTTACAGCTCAGATTGGAAGGTGTATAATGTGATAGAGATTGCTGTATTATTACATATTTCTGTAGACATAAATTCATCTGTAAAGCAAAAAAAACAAACTGGAAGATTATTTTTAAGTAATGGAAAAAGGTAAAGGAGTATACATGTACCAGTGCCTAGCCAACTGAGTTTTACTGTCTTGTGTTCTAGAGACATAATAATAATATTTTGAAAAAAACACATAATCAGCAGTGTGTTTTGACCTATCTAGGTGATGAGGAGTACTGCAGGGCAACAGTAGACAACAGAAACCTGATTAGAAGTGAAGTAGCATCATATTGTGAAAGCTGCTGAGCAGTGTGCTTCTGAATACTAAATTAAAAAGTGTAATATTCCTGCAGCATAAAAGTGGAAGTCCTTTGCATGGAATTTGTGTGCAGTATCAATATTAAACAACCAAATGTGGGTGCCAAAGAAGGCACCTGAAAGGACATTACAGAAATTAAAATAAGCACAATCTGCAGATGGATAATTAATGTTTTTATATGGTAGTGCTATGCAAATTGAAGCAAAGTAACTACTGCTAAAACAGTTAAAATATTTTAGTAAGTTTTATAAAAGTCTGCAGCAACTTTCATTTTATACCAAGTTATTAAGTTCTATCAGCTGTCATAAAAATGACAGTTGATTAATTAATAACAGTATTCTGGAAAATTAAAGTGCTTACTGAATATAAGATAATTCTGATCTTCCGTAAGGAGTTTTCTTTGGATGACAATCCTGACAGCTGGTCATTGATCATTCTAGACAACATTCAGTACCTGTTAAATACTGAACTGCTCCTTCAGTTAGTCAGAATGCATTTGTGGAGCAGAGCTTAGAATACTCATATCACCCCAATGTTGTGGACATAAGGTTTTCTTAAAACGTGAATGATTCAGAAAATGGTCTAACTGTCCACTTATGCTGTACTGGAAGGCCCATAAAAAGGGCTCAATGTGTCATGTATACAGAGACTGGGGGGTTATTGGCCTGAAAACTCCAAAAAAGACTTAGAAAAAAGTAAAAAGTCAGTGGGCATTCAGAAGCCACATAGGTGAAACAGTTTTATGTCCTTACAAGGTCATTTGCATGTTTCCTGTGGGCCTGGTTCAAGAGAGGTTTAAAATACTGCACATAAAGTCTCTGGTTTGCTGGCATCCTTATAAAGTGTTGGTCTATACAGTGGCGGCTGGTGACATCAAATGAAAGGGGGGCTGCAGGAGACAGCTGAATGGGTGGGGCCAATGGGGTGTGGCCAACTAGAAAGGGGTGGAGCTATGCTAAAAAAAACACAAACACTAGGACTTTAATAAAATACGCTGCCCTGGGTGCCACACCATCATTATGAGAGTCCAATCAAGACAAAATGAATTGTAGAAGAAAAATATTTCAATGCATTGGCTACATGACAGCTTACTTAATATCTAGATGGAAACAAAAAGGTTGTGAGGCATGAAAAAATAAATTACTTTTTAAGTATAATACTGGAATGCCAGTCAAAATCAAGTATTAAAAAAAAACAAGCAGTACTCAACTCAAGTCACTTCTCCTTGTACTGCAGTTCTAATTATAATTTATATTCAGCTTTATAAGAAGTACCAAGTAACATGCTGAAAGTAGCAATCTCTGTGATACCCCCACTTGTAAAAATGTTTCTTATCCAAAAAGACCTGCTGCCTGACCACAACTAAATACTTGTTTCATGGGGAAAATATGATCAAAGTAAAAAGTGAACAGCAAACAAGAAACAAGCTCAAGATAAATTGCTTTAAGGATTACTGCACAGGTTATGGACCACACATGATAGACTGGTATTCTGTTTAGTTTATGCGTAAAGCCTGCAAAGATGACTACAAGTCTCCAACAAATGTAATGAGCTTCTGAAAATACTGTAATTTTGTCCTTTATTACAAATACTGTCATATGCATTTCAATACCTAAGGCTTATACGCTATCTAGTTATGTAAATGTTTTCTGTATAGCGACAACGAAAAGGCTTTCAGTGTTGGTAATTCTTTAACAGTATGCTTATTAAAGCTTACTTGCATCTTACAGTCTCGGACAAGCTTACCTGAATGTCATTAAAGCATTGTTACTTAAACACAGAGCAACAGGCACTGCAACAACATGCATTTTCTGAATAAGAAGAAGCATAAATCAACAGTATAAAAATATGATGGAAAACAAGAATATTCTGCAAAATCAAGGACAGATGAAATGCCACTGTAGTACTTGTGTCTACCTTGGATGGGGGGATACTCTTCACACTTACACTGCATAACTGGTCCTTGCCTTGCTTGGACACATCCAAAGTCACTACATGGGGAAGTGGGATGCAACAAGTATGTCACAATTTGAAATGTCTCTGGCTGACGGTGATGGCCCTGACACATTTGTCATACCTCTCAGCCTCAGAGCAAGAAATCTGGACAAAGCCATAAACAGAAGTGGGACAAAGGGCCAAAAATAAGGACAATTTTTAAATATTGCTCTTATAAACTTAGAAAGATAATAGAATAGTAAGTCTTGTATGAAAGGTATGAAATCTGAAACTCAAATATCTGTCATTATTTTCTAACTTCAATCTTTAATGATTTGCCACTAATTTGTCAGAAAGCCACAATTTTATGAAAAACCGACCAAAAATGTCATGCAAAAATATATAAAATAGCCAGACAATACAGCTGGGAACCTGTCAAAGAAGGGACGCTTTTTTTTAATATTAGTACTGTTAACTTGAGCAGCTGACAAAATAAGAGAATCTACATGCATTTCTGAAATTAAAAGTAATCTATAAATGATCATTACAATTATTTATTAATTGTAAACCCACCAGGTTTTCTTCCAAATTTGCCATTTTGTGGAGGGATTATTAGGGGGAGAGCAACATTTTGAGCCAAAATCAGGGAACAGTTGAAAGGTTTGGATATACCTAATTCTATAAATTGATTTATTTGTGCATACCACTCAACCTCTTAATGCAAGAAATCTGGGCAAGGCCAAATGTATTGGGAGAACATACAAACAGTACTAAAAATTGCTCTTGTATAAACTTAGACAGTTGACAGAACAACAGGCTTTGCTTTAGCATGCATTTTTCTAAAGAGTATGAAGTCTGAAACTCAATTTCTGTCATTTACTGACTTTATTCCTAAATGATTTACCAGAAAACCACACATTTTATGAGGAACAAACCAAAAATAAGAAGTAAAAATCTATTCATTCTGCAAAAAATCTGGACAGTTAAGAGGTATAGTTCAGCCGGGGCTGTCTGAGTTTGCCACGCTTCTACCCTCACAAAATCATGGTCGAATGTGGCTTCCCCTGCAGCTATTCCAATGTCCCATTACTTGGCTGTTTTGCCCCATTTACCATAAACACTGTAATGCGCATACTGCTTTACTTCTACAATGTTTTTGATTTCAGTTAAACGTTTTATTTTACATTTTACAGCAAAAACACTAATAGACATCTACTAAACAAAGTAATGCAGTCTCACAATGAAAATAGACATAGCATTAAAATGTCTCTGCCCTTGAAACTCACAGTCATTGAAACAGCATTGAAACCCACATTCAAAAAAAATACATCTGGCCAGTGGCAGATAAAGATTAACTTGGGCTGTTTTCAAATCATAGACCCCTTGCGCAAGAAACATACATGTGTTCTTTGATACACCTTCCTGATTGTATTAAATTATAGTCCTTGTATAATACAGTACAGTTGTTAGAGGGCATTTTAAATGTATTGTTTTGAACATTTTGCCAATAAACAATGAAACAAAATGCATGCACCAATAATGACAAAACTGCCCAGTTCAGAACATTTCCATTATAAAAGTCTACTCAAACTTCTACATTCCACCAGTATCAGTAAATATGCACAATCTTTGCAGAAGTAAAAGTCATCTAAATAATTCAACATTAAAGAGATCTGTAACTAATGAAGAGGTTGCTGCTAGCAAACAACTTTATATTTCATTGTTTCATCTACAAGTAAAGTGCCTGTTGCCTTGAGGAATAAATTGCCTATGTTACATTAAAAAAAAAAAAATGATACGCTAGTAATATTGCAATAGGGAATGGATGGCAAACTAACAAAGTTTTTCTCCCCTTACAGTTTTTCATTAAATTACCCACTTACCTTAGTATTGTACTATAGTTGCTGATGCCTTTTCTGCTGCACTCTCTCCATTTGCTCACCTCCTCCCATGACTCATTTTCTCCCCACCCACTTTTACTCCTCTTAAAGCCTAACACAACCCCTCTATATATTCCCTCCCCTATCAGCTACCCCCCCAGAGTTTATTTCTAGACATCATGAACTGTGGCACCATCTTTTAAACCTATTCTAATAGTGGTCACGTCTCCCTGGTGCCGGTCCTGCAGTCAGGCTGCTCAAACTCGCCTCCCGGTAGTTTTTTTTCTATGCAATTGTGCTGTGTTTAAATATGAGCTCGTAGAGCACCAAATGTGCTAAATACTTGTTTAACTGCTGGTGTATGTGATTTATGTCTTAGAACGTTTTTCCACGTGCTGTTGTATAACACAGCTGATTTGGGTTTTACCTTTGAAACAGCAATAGGAATATTTGTGCACCTTGGAGTTTAAACAATCACGGTAGAATAAAACTACCAGCTGCTCTTTTGTGTCCTCTTGGGGCTCACTTTTTAGTTCAGGCAATCAATGTATTTTTTATGTTTTGTAACTATTAGCTGCAAAAACTGAACAAGCTGACTAGCTAAGGTGCGCAAACCATAGGGCGTCGTATATGCCTGTTTGTCTCTCTTAAAGGGGCTATAACTGCATGTGATACACACACCCATGTAGCCAGCTGAATCAAATTAGTGTTTTATATGCAAACAGTATCAGATGAAGTACTAATATGGTTAACCAACGCCATATGTACTTACGTATTTTATAACTGTAGTGATAGTGTTTTTTTCTGTTTGATACTATTTTGGCCATATCATAGCTGGTTTTCTCCATTACAGTTAGCGTTTACGGCTCTACTGTATTGCGCAGTTACTGTTAGACTATTCTTATATAGTTCATAAGTACTGTTTTAGATATTTCCATATAATTAACTTTGCTTTGTTTGGTAGAACATTTATGATTGTCTTTCTTTGTCTACTGATGCCAAACCCCGTCCTTCAAACCTCGGACTTGGGGAACTTATATCTGGTTGGGCTGTAGAGTGATTGTCTTTTTCATAAACAATACACTGCCATACTGCATTTTTCCATGGCTTGGGCTGTAGAGCGAATAAATTGTCTTACTTGAAATGTATTACACTGTAATGTGAGTGTTTTATTAGTCGTGTCTTATACTGTATTGTCCTGTAGAGTGAGTATTTTTTACTCGTGTCTTATACTGCTAAACTTGCATTTTTTCTTCTGTAGCTTGGACTGTAGAGTGACTAAATTGTTTTAATAGAGTTTCTTACACTGCCTACCTCTGCATTGTACTTTAGCCATATCTGCTGCTTTTTACTACTACCTCTTGAACCTACTCTCCCAACTATTTCTACCCTTCACCTACACTCTATCCCTTGTCTTTCCCTACTTACTGTATGCCTATAGACAGTCCTCCTCCTCTGGCTATAGCCTTACTTCTGCCTTATTCTTTTATCTCTTCACCCGTAGCTCTTAAACAACCTAACCCACTATATCTCTCTCTCTTTTTTACAGTAATCCACTCCAGATGCTCCCTCCCTGCCAATAAAAGTAAAAGAACTACCTCCTGCTTAACCCAGAAGACTCCCTGAACTTGCCTGGTAGCCTGGGTCACCATGAAAGCTACTACTGTGAGGACTACCCAATACAATTTTTTTGTGAATGTATCTAGCCAAAAGAAACTACCTACAGACTAACTAATTAAGCTACTTCTTAATACCCATGTTGTGCTTGTCTGCCTTCCCGAGTGTGTGTCTTTAGCAGCCTACCGCAGACCGCCTGCTACTCTCCCCCCCCCTCCAGTTTCTAAACCCTAAATAATCATTTACTACCAACAAAAAAACTTACTTAACTCTTCTGCTTGCTATCCTTCTTATGCCACTAGGTGGCAGCACCTACCAACAAAATAGCTAGTACTACACTATTCTCCTGTGGTTTTTAGTACCTAAAGCTGGCTAAACTTTTTTTTTCTAATTCATACTCTCTATCTTCCTAAGTGTTATATATCCTCTCCCTCCTTGCTAAAACACAAACATTCTTCCAGCTTGTTAAGTTTTTCTCCTCTTACAGTTTTTCATTAAATTACCCACTTACTTTAGTATTGTACTACAGTTGCTGATACTTTTTCTGCTGCACTCTCTCCACTTGCTGTGTATCCCGCTCCGTTCGCCCTACCCTGCCCCCAAATCTCACCCTCCCCCAGTGATCCTATACTTATTGCAGAAATACACACACATGCACACACCCCTCTTACAACTACCAATCAGATCTCCCTCAGGTTTTTAAGACCACTCCCACTCATACGCCACACCATCCTACTATCATACTTTCTCCTCCCCAACTTTCACCCTCTTCCACCTCATTCATTAATTAAACCCTATATTTACCAACCTCTTCCACACAGCCACTTCCTATACCTACCTCCACCCCCTCTCACTTCCACCACACCTACTCTTCCCCACCTCTTCTCAATCAAACTCCTTTCTATACTCTTTCCTATATCTGATCTCTCACTATGCATACCGTAATGCTTACCAACCTTCTACTACTTCATCTTATCTTCTTACATCATCTCACTGCACCCTATGCATCATTACCCTCCTTCCATAAACACCCCACCAACCCACTGACAAATGATCAACCTAACTCAAAGATTGACTTCATTATCTCTCCCTCATTCCTACCCTCAAACTTTCAACTCCCCAAAATAAAAATACCTCCTTCTTATTCCCTAACTCCAAAAAACAAGACAAATCTTATTAGATACTACCCACTCACATCAAAATCCAAAAGTTTCCCCACTACTATACTTATAGCAGGTGATATTCATCCAAACCCAGGTCCAAACCCAAACCATACCTCTGTTCCAAACACTCCTCCCACCTCAGCCCCTCTAACTACTCCTCAAAAACAAATCTCCTTCTATTCTATTAATACCAGAAGCATTCTCAACAAACTTAGTCAATGCCATGCATGGGTAGCAAATCATACCCCTGATGTCATTGCAGTAACAGAAACCTGGCTTAAACCCCACAACGTATATAAAGATATCCCCCCCTCCTGGCTATAACATGATGGACCGAATGAACAAAAAGGGTGGGGGAGTTGCCATAGTCTATTCTAGTAATCTCACTATTTCTCTCCTCACACATCCAAGGTCATCTTTCTCCCCTGCAAAAACACTGGCAGTTAACCTTAAACTAAACAACTATACTACAATCACTATAGTAGCCACCTACATTCCACCAGGTGAGAATATTCCAATACTGGAAAACATTCTCTCCTATTTGTCCCTGAATATCCCAAATGAAACAATCCTCCTTGGTGACATGAACATCATGTGGCTAACCCTTAATAACCCTCGATCCATGCACAATATTAATCTATATGGATTTACTCAGATAATTACTAAGCCAACACACTTTAACAATACCCACACTACAAATACCCTCATAGATTGGATACTTGTCTCAGCTCCATCCAAATATCACAATCCTGAAACTCTCCCTGATTCCCTGAGTGACCACTCACCCATAAAAGTGCTAAGATATACTAGTCACCTCCCAAAACCACACAGATTTTTTACTAGGCATAAGCTCTCCAATTTTAACCCAGAAACTTTTAACACTCTGATATCTAGGGTAAGCTGGGACTTCCTCACTCAGCTTCCCTTAGATGAGGCTGTCATTGCTTTCAACTCTACTTTTCTGGATATCGTTAACTCACTAGCCCCACCTTGTAAAATCAGGACAAAAGCTAAAATATCTCCTTGGCTAAAAAAAAACAAAAAAAACACAAGAACTCTCATGAAGTCTGGAGATAAATCCTGGAAAAAATGGCTGCAAACAAAAAATCCTTATGATCTACAAAGAACAAAGAAACATGGTCAAAAGAGTAATCAACAAAGACAAAAAAGAATTCTACTATAACCCCCTTACAACACTAAAATTAGACCCAAAAAAATTCTGGCACACAATCAATCAAATGCTCCCTCCAGGAAACCCTACCTCACCCAACCCTGCCCCAGAAAAGACACCAGTAGAAACAGCCAACACCTTCAACACTTACTTTGTGGAATCAATATCCAATCTCTTTAACTCAAATAGCTCCAATAGAAAGAACCCCACAAATCCAGCTTTCTCGTCAACAACTCCTTCCAAAATCTTTTCTCTCAAGCCCATCCCCACAACACACATTCATACCTTACTCTCCAAACTTAAACCCTGCTCTGTATCTGCAGATAACATCTCATTCTACTTTCTCCAGTCAGTTGCCCACTCACTTGCCTATCCTATCTCTATCCTCATAAACCGTTCCATCTCAGAATGTAAAGTACCTTCCATTTGGAAACACTTCTACACCATACCTATCCACAAAGGAAGCAACTCCACTGAAATATCTAACTTTAGGCCTATTGCCATCCTCTCCCCTCTATCTAAAGTTCTTGAAAAGTGCATTCATACTCAAGTCATGGATCATCTCTCTCAGGAAAACCTACTTACACCTACTCAACATAGGTTCATAGGTTCATAGGTTTATACTAGGCTATCTGCCCTAAGGCATTTATAAGCCTAGCCCAAATTTTTGTGGCTTACGCCACCCCTTATATGAAAAAATACTGTGCCCATTAGTTTGTTGTGCCTCTTTCCAGCAGTGACACAGAGATGATTCCCGGGGTAAACCTACGATCTCCCATCCACAGGTCTAGATTTCTCTTGAACAGAGTCAGCGAGGTGCTCTGCCTCACATGGACCGGGATTCTATTCCACAGCATAGGGAGTCTCTGAGTGATAAATCTATCCCTCCAGCACGTCCTATTTATATTCGTGGATTTGGATTTTTTGAGGTGGAGCATGTCCATTAATTCCGGGTTGGACGTGGCCTTGTATGTCAGGCACATGTCACCTCTGAGCAGACGGTATGCGACTGAATAGAGCTGGAGTTTCTTCAATCTGGCAGCATATGACAGATTTTGGAGTCCCTTTATCCTTTTGGTGAGGAACTTTTGGGGTCTCTCCAATTGCTGCAGATGTCGGGTGAGATACATCCCGAATGGGGCATTGTACTCGATCATTGGTCTGATAAGTGAAGAGTACAGGGGAACAATGACCTCACTAGATCTGGATGTGAATCCCTTCATGATCAGGTGGGCAATGTAGAAGGTCTTTCTAACCACTTTAGCAATGTGAGTGTCAAAAGAAAGGCCACTGTCAACCTGGGTCCCCAGGTCCCTGATAACCTCTTCTGTGCTTAGTGGATTGCCACCTATATGGTATCTTGGGGTTACCTTGTTTTTCCCGAAGGGTATGACTATACATTTTTTGGCGTTTAACTTCAGGCCATGGCTCTGGCACCAGCTATCTGTTTCCGTGAGTCCCTTCTGAAGGATATCCGTGTCCGATGCACTTTCCACTATGGCGCCCAGTTTGCAGTCGTCTGCAAACTTTGTCAGCCAAAGTCCTCCCATGTTGGCCTGTACTTCTGAGAAGTAGATGCCAAACAATAGGGGGCAAAGGACCGAGCCCTGTGGGACACCACTTGTGACCGGCTTGGAGTCTGACATAGCTCCAGCAACTCTAACCCTGTGGGTTCTGTCCTTAAGCCAGTTTGCAACCCATCTTGTGACATATGGGTTTACATTTAAGCTGGTAAGTTTTTCTACAATACCCGAGTGGTTTTTGACCAAAGCATAGTACCTACACGGCACTCCTATCCTTTCCATATACTATTTCCCTGCCCAGAGATGACCATAAACTTATCTCCTGTCTCTTCCTTGACCTCTCTAAGACCTTTGATACCATCTCTCACTCTCTACTATTAAACAAACTGTCCAACCTCAATTTCTCTCCTGATGCAGTGGCATGGTTTGAAAGCTATCTAAGAGATATATTCCACTCTGTAAAATGGGATACTGCTCTGTCTGCTCCACTACAAATACAAATGGGAGTCCCTCAAGGATCCATTTTAGGGCCATTACTTTTCAACATCTTCACAGACTTGCTCTATACCTCCTGCCCACTCTCCTCTATTATACAATATGCTGATGACTCTACAGTCATAACTATAACTAACTCTCACTCAGAACTCTTAACAGCTACCCAGTCATCCTTTCACTTGGTAGAAACATGGCTCTCCAACAAGCAACTCATACTAAACCCTAAAAAATCAAAACTCCTACTCTTCCTCCCTAAAACAGCTAACCACATTAAGACCTCCTTCACTATCCAGTCACTCAATAAGACACCAATCATAGCCGAATCAGGCTCAAAACTCCTTGGTTTTACAATCCATGGCCAACTAAAATTCGATCTCCACATAAATAACTGTATCAGGAAAACCCACCTTAAGCTAGGTCTGCTATACAGAAATAACAAATTTCTTACTCAGGAAGCCAGGATAGACCTCACACATGCCTATCTTCTTCCCTGCTTAACATAGTGCTCTCAAATTCTTACTAACCTTAACTCCTCTCCCATTGCTAGACTTCAGAATACATATCACAAAGTAGCTAGATTCGCAACCCAACAACCCTACAGATATCACCATTATCCCTCACTAAGATATTTAAACTGGCTCAAACTGCCCCAACTCCTCCTTCTCTCTCAGCTACAAACCATACACTCAATCCTATATCAGCCATCTTTCTGTCCAGCCTTACACTTTATCATCTCCCACTATGCTCCTACAAGAAACCTTCGTGGCTCTTCCCAAGACCTTCAAAAATCTACAAGCCCAAATCTAAAGTAGGACAAAACATACACAGCTACCACCCCTCTACTAAATGGAACAAACTTCCCCTCGAGATTTGTACACAGGCACATACCAAACAGTTTAAGCTAACATTAAAGGAATATTTCAATAAGAAATTGATCTGCCACTGCTCAAATCCTCCTTGAAAACTTTCCATTCTCAACTTTTCCTAAGTTATGTACTTCTCTCTGTAATACTCATATAGATTCTGGTCAGATTTGAAAAAAAAAAATCACACACCTGATTTTTGTACTTTATATTCCTCTCAGCTTCCCTAATATATGTTGCTGTATTCTGCTTGTATAAAATCTGTATTAACTACT
This sequence comes from Protopterus annectens, assembly GCF_019279795.1. Taxonomy (NCBI): domain Eukaryota; kingdom Metazoa; phylum Chordata; order Ceratodontiformes; family Protopteridae; genus Protopterus; species Protopterus annectens. Next base: position 616,038,819 of record NC_056744.1, read on the forward strand.
TAATGTTATATTTGTATGTACTGGAGGTTTTCTCCCCGGGCCTCTGCTGAAAAAGGGCTTCGGCTCGGTCAGACATTCCTGGTCAACAAATGTAAAATAAATAAATAAAATAAACTGATAACAGGTTCATCGTTACTAGGTATCACCGCCAAAGAGGACATTCTTAGGACTGCAGCATCCACCTCCTTTAAAAGTACAACACAGTACAGTATCAGCAATGCATCTATATACTGTGGGAGTAGAACCCACCGCCTTCTGCATCAAAAGCAAATACACTACCTGTTGTGCTATTAACAATGCAAGCAGACTCACCCTAAGCAGCACTAAACTTCTCTTCAAGTTCTCGGATCCTTGTAAAATCCATTCGACATTCAACTTTATCTCTCAGCTTTGAAGCACAAAAAATCTGGAAAAAGCCAAAATTTATTGGGGGGGGGGGACAAAAGCCCCAAAACTAGGGACACATTTTGCTTGTATAATCATGGAAAGTTGTTAGAATAAAATGCTGTGTTACCACCATGCATTTTACTGCCTAGTGTTGAATCTAAGACCCTGTGCACTACAGTCAGAGCAACATACCACTATGGCAAATCGGCTGTTTCTTGAAAGACAGGTAGACTGAAACTTAAATGGCTATCATTTAGTAAATTCAGTTCTCATCATAGCTCTCAGCCTCTTAGCACAAAAAACCTGGACAAAGCCAGAAAATTGCTAGAATAAAAGGCTTATGTTGCCATGTACTTTCTGAAGAATATGAAGTCTGAAATCCAAATGCCTGTAATTATTTAGTGAATTCAAAATCCAAAAAAAAAACAAAAATTTCACAAAAACAAAAATACGAGCAAGAATTTCACAAGTGGTGGAGGGTAGGGAATTCAAGCTCTCGCTGCCTGCTCCCAAGGTACAGTGTTTGAGTCTAGCCACCAGGTATATTTCCTGAGTTTTCTGTAGCCACCAGGTATATTTAACTGGGTAATTTCTCTCACACACACACACACACACACACACACACACACACACACACACACACACACACACACACACACACACACATACACACACCCTACCTGAGTAGGAGTCCCTTCCTTTGCAAAATGCTAGCCCAACATCTGCACTCAAAGCCCAGCTTCAAAGTCCGTCCTTTCCAAAGCCCAGTTTCCTTTCCTTCCATTGCTGCAAAGTTCATCCATTCCTGCACTAAAAGCACATGAGGGCAAAGTCCTTCCCCCAAGAGCAAGCTGCTTCCCAGCCTCCAGATGATGCAGTCCGATCCCCTTCCAGTCTATGCAGTTGTAACTGCATAGACCTCTGGGATCTCTGCTGATGAATGCTGTCTTCCTAATCCAGACCATCTTACCAGCAGCCCGGATTCTATGCGCATGCTCTGGACTGGTTCACCAGCAGTCCGGATATTGGGAAACGCCGCGAGCATGCATGCATGAAGTTCCAGGACTCATGTTGGTTTTTATTTTATTTTATTTCTTTTTACAGCTGGGGGGGGCTGCAGTCCAATAGCACGAGGCGCCCCTGGGTCTATATGATTTTTCTGTGTGACGTTTTTACTTGTTTTATTCTGCATTATTCTTGTGCACAGCACTGCCTTCAGAAGAGTTTATTGCTTCAGTTGCACAGTTTACACAAAAAAAAGAATGTAACAGATCATAGGAGAAGGAAGAAACCTGACAAATTTTGCAGAAGGTTACTGCAGTAAAATATGTGTTAAGGCTCCATGATTCTGCTAAAGAAGCAAGAGTTAGCAGCAGCTGCTTGTCAGATAGGCTTAGATTCCACACTGCTGGAGTAACATGCAATAATGTAACCTGTTACATATGCCTCCAAGGCTCTAACTATCAATAAGACATGGAATGCCTGAATCAGAAAATATCTACTAGTTAATTTATGCCTATTAACATTTTTCATCAATACCTATCACGGAATTGTAGATTTATAGAATATACAAGGTAACTGGGCCTCATGGCCATTTACACTTGGCATTATTCGCTCTTAGACATTACCTATTTTTTCAAGGAGCGACAAGATGGGGGTTGTGGGTTGGTATAAAGGTTAAGGCATTCACTTCACAAACCCAAGGTGCAGGGTTTCATTCTCACCTTTGTGGGAAATTGGCTAGGCTTAAGGTGACCCACATGGGCAGTAAGCCTAGTACTTACCTATGGACCTATATTGTGGATGAATTTATAACTATCCATCCAATTGTCTAATTGCTTCTTGAAGGAATATAGTATGTTACACTGCTTGATCTAGAGAGGAATGTTGTTCCAGAGGAGCAGTAATTGTAGCATGATGACTCTGTTTCTCCACTACAGTTTGTTTATTTTCTGAAGTAGATTCAGATCTTTGGTTCTATTGATCCCCAGACTGCTTGATTTGTGGATGTATGAGAGGTTTTGTCTTGCTGGATCCCTAATGGGTCAGAAGGCAAGACACATATCACCACTGATGAGACTATGGGAGTCCTTTGAGGTTTCTCTATCTGCTTGATAGGTTTAGAAAGATATATCCCACCTATATTAATGAGCCTCTTCAAAGATAAATCATAAACCTTTAGAGGGCATGAACCACATATCTTTAACCCTAAGTCCACTGAAGGAATGAAGAATGCTAATAAGTGTACAGAATCACAATATGTGGCTGATGTACAGTTCTTAAACATCCACAAGTAATGCACTACTATGTGTAGTTTACAAAAGATAAATATTGGCTAGACATGGCTGTGAAGATTAGGTGAAGATAGATGAAGGGTGCCATCCTAGCCATATAGAATTTTGGAGATAATTCTGTCATCTGTAAATACTAATGTAAACCATAGGCTTGTTGTCTTAAATGGTAAAAATAGTGTTAGATGTGGAACTGGAAAAAATGTAACAACAGTGCACTCTACTGACCAAGTAAAACATGTTGTGACCCTTTGATGTAAACATGGCTCCTGCCAGTTTAGATGAAATAATTTTTGCTATTGTTGTAAGGCCCGAGTTAATGGATAGAATTTGCATGCATAAATGTCCTGTATTGCTCTGGTTTCTGCCCAGAAGGGAAGAGTGTAAATGTACTTTCTGTTAGCCTGGGAACCCAGGAAAGTGTGAACAATGATGTAATGTGAGCCAGGAATGTGATTTTAAAAACAGAGAGAATCAGAGGCATTAAGCATTTTTGTCTTGACCATCCAACTCAGCACTGTCTTGCTCTGTATGTAAGTTTATCTTAGATTTGTGTTTTCTCTTAGAAATAGCTTGAAGCTAGAAAGATTAGACTAAGTGTTTTTCTGTGATGTCGGAACTGTACTACTGAATCATTTTAAGTATTTTGCTGTGATCTCTGAACTCTTGACTAGCCCTGTGAAGTAAAAAGTATTGTCTTGTGTTTTGACTAGTTGTTATTAAATATTTTTAAACCCTTTCAACTGTGGCTGTTTTTGTAGAGATAATTTAAGCTGTTTAGAGCACTTGCAGGCCTTTGGATAAATTGTACAAAGCCACTGTAATAGCTTTAATAATAATATTGCACAGTAATAATTGGACACCCTTTTAAGGGCCTTTGAGTTGCTGATAAATATTATGTCTAAATATTGATGTCTATATATATATATATATATATATATATATATATATATATATATATATATATATATATATATATATATATATATATATATATATACAAACTGTGATAGGTATGAAATCTTTTTCAGGTCTTCAGGTTGAAAACACTGATGAAAAGCTGACTCTCTCTTTTTCTCCTGCTGTTGTCTCCAAGTTACCAGTAAAGGGATTACTAGATTAATCTTCATTTAAACCAGCTAAATGTATTAGGATTAAAAGTATACCTTCTTTGTCTGACTCTAAGATGTGCACAATTTTAGGCTCAAGACATTGTCAGCAAGGTCTCTTAGATGCCATTCAGTACTTCCTTCTGAGTTTAAGGAAAGTTGATTGAAGCCTTTTTGATGGTTTTGTGAAGGAAGACTCTTGTCTCTTATTTGGTAACAGAGTAGAAAAAGACTGTCTGTACCTGGGGTTTAAGATAAATTATTTCACATTTCCTGACTGGCTTCATCAGAGTACTGATCCTAAGGAGGCCGGAGTCAAACCACTTGACATCAGTGTTGACATTAACAGATTTGTTAGTGATGACTGGGACTTGTTGTTGGGGCCACAAGTCTGACTTCTGTGTTGTCGACTTTTTCTCAGTGTAAGTAGCAGTGCTGTCAATCTCATGAAGTCCTTTGCCACGAGGCTGGAGAATGACCTATCTGGTTCGGAGATTGACCCATCTGGTTCAAGTGGCAAGCCTTGCACTAACCTTTCTCAGCATGAATGCTGACCTCTGACGAGTCAGTTTTCTTGCCTCCTGCCTTTGGAGCTGGGGATCTTGATATTAGATCCATGGTTCATGGGTTTGCCAGTCCCATTGTCAAGGGTCAATCAGGTGGGTCTGTGCAGTCAGCACTAGACTTGACTGGCTTTGACCCTTGGCAGATTATACTGGTATCCTCTAGTGTAGCACATACATCAGTGTCAGCACCATCATTACAGACTGACCTGCACATACCACTGTCTACCACCCTCACATTAGCTGCAGACACTTCTTTGCATGAATCTTCTGGTATCCAACATTTCAGTCAGCAAGACAAAGGCACTAGGGAAGACTTGCAGTACCATTACCACACATATGGACCATACCTAGTTTCTTACCATTTTGGGTCTGTTACCTCCATAAAAAACATACATGCAAAAAGGAACATGCAGACTCTTCTCCAGTGTCCCCTTCCCCAAATGTCAGTATGAAGGGGTTGTATATGCTCCAGTATCCCCTTGTTTGGTGATGTACTTGAGATGATGAAACAGAGATGGATGGCTTACAGAACCCATGATCTATCTGCTAGTGATACTATAAATGGCTTTCTAGACTCCAACTTTTTATGAGTGGCCCAACTTTATAGGAAAAATAGCTCATCTGGAAATAAAGACTGCATGGGACCACACTGATGTTGTGGTGCCTTCCCCAAGGATAGTGGTGAGATTGTCCATCATCCCAAACACTGGACCTGATGGATCTAGACTTCAAAACCTGATTCTTCTGATGTTTTGACTGCCCTTAAAAAGAGTCTGACTCTATAGAGTCCTGCTGCCTCTCCCCAGATAAGGAAGCAAGGGCAATAGGCAGAAATCAGAAATGTATTTTCTCATTAGGGTGGTAAACTCTCTCTTTTACATGTTAAGGTTCTAGTGAGACTTAGCTGGTGAAATGAGCCAGTCACTGGAAATGTTGCCAAATGGAGAGCTTAATGTTAATCTTCAGTCACAGATGGCAACCTTGTTCTGTGTTTCTAATTGCCACTGTGAAAAACTGCACATAATTCAACTGAAGGTGCAGCTTGAGCAGTAAATAAAGATATCAGTCTGCACTGTCATGCCTGGCTGCATCTGACTGACTTCACTGACAACACCAACATAACCTTTCCAAATCTCCCCTTTAATAGGTCTGCCCTCTTTTTTTTTTTTTTAAAGAAACATCTTTATTAAATTTGCACTTAAAACAACACATGCAATTATACATTTATATAAATGAAAACAATCGGTATTGACATATTTTTAGTTGCAAACATTATACATCACTTATAATCTCAGTCAAACATTAAATAACTCATTCAAGTCCCGCATTCTTTTAATAATTGTTCTGCCTCCAAAATGTTATTCTGCATGTATTGTTCCTACAATTCCCATTTTTCTATGCAATTTGCCCCTGCCCTTTTCTAAAGATCCAATTTCCAGTTGTTTTATCTCCATTACTGTATGCAACACTTCTAGTACAGTTGGTTAAGACTTTGATTTCCATTTTCTAGTAATTGCTTTTTTGGCAGCCACCATAATTAGACTAAGCAAGGCCTTATTATGTCTAGGCAAATCTGATTCTGTTGTCATAGCTCAAAAACTTATTTCCTTAGTTAAACTGATTTGCTCACCCACTGTTTCTGACAGAGTAGTCTGCAGGGAATTTTAAAAGTCTGCCAACTCATTATACTCCCAGAAAATATAGGTTCATAGGTTCATACTAGGCTATCTGCACTAGGGCATTTATAAGCCTAGCCAGAGTGTGTTTGGCTTTCGCCACCCATTTTAAATGAATTTTGCTATGCCCTTTTTCGAGGTTAGTATACTGTGCCTCTGTCTAACAGTGACACAGAAGTGATACCCGGGGTAAACCTATGATCTCCCATCCACTCATCAAGATTCCTCTTGAAGAGAGTCAATGAGGGACTCTGCCTAACCTGGACTGGGATTTTATTCCAGAGTGAAGGGAGCCTCTGGGTTATGAATCTGTCCCTCCAGCATGTCCTATTTATTTCAGTGCTGAGGTTCAAGTCTCTCGAGCGCGTAGCTCAATGGGATTTGGATTTTCTGAGGTGCAGCATGTCCATTAATTCCGGGATGGACATGGCTTTATACGTCAGGCACAGATTGCCTCTGAGCAGGCGGTATGCCACTGAGTAGAGCTGGAGTTTCTTTAACCGGGCAGCATATGGCATCTGTTTGAGCCATTTGATCCTCTTGGTGAGGTACTTTTGGGGTCTTCCCAGTTGCTGCAGGTGTCTGGTAAGGTACATTCCAAAAGGGGCATTGTACTCAATTATGGGCCTGATGAGGGATGAGTAAAGAGGCACGATGACCTCCCATGATCTAGATGTGAATCCCTTCATGTAGTGCTTCCTTCTTTATTGCATGCAGTAGTAGGTTTTTTTATCATTTTGGACGTTGTGGACTGCTTTCTGGTTTTGCTTTTTACTTGCCATTGCTGCTTAGTACTACATGCTGGTGTCTGCAGAGGAGTGCAATATTTTTGTAACTTTGTGAACAAGCAGTGTTGAGTTTTACAAGCCCTCACGTTCCTGTACACGAGGTTTTTATTTTTATGCTACATGTTTTAACAGGAACGTGGTCTCTCTGTGCTAGCCTTTTATTCTTGATTTGGGCTATATAAAATGTTTTTCTAACCACTTTGGCCACGTGGTTGTCAAATGAGAGATTGCTATCAACTTGGGTCCCCAGGTCCCTAATTACTTCTTCCATAATTAATGGATTACCACCTATGTGGTAATTTGTGGGCACTTTGTTTTTGCCAAAGGGGATGACTATACACTTTTTGGCGTTTAGCTTGAGGCCATGGCTCTGGCACCAGTTGTCTGTTTCTATGAGGCCCTTTTGTAGGATGCTTGTGTCGGCTGGAGAGTCTATTATGGCGCCCAGTTTGCAGTCATCTGTGAACTTGGTCAGCCACAGTCCTTCCGTGATAGCCTGTACCTCCGAGAAATATATACCGAACAAGAGAGGTCCCAGGACTGAGCCTTGTGGGATGCCACTTGTAACTGGTTTGGAGTCTGACATGGCTCCAGCAATTCTAACCATGTGGGTTCTGTCCTTGAGACAGTTTGCAACCCATCTAGTGACATAGGGGTTTATATTTAAGCTGATGAGTTTATCTATAATGCCCGAGTGTGGTATTGTATCGAAGGCTTTTGCAAGGTCCAGGTAGGCTGTGTGGACCACCTTCCCCTCGTCAATGGCCTTGGTGACTGTTTCAAAGAAACTGACCAGGTTTAAGAGGCAGGATCTGCCCTTAACAAATCCGAACTGGGTAGGATCCAGTGTCTGTAGGTCCCCAATATCTTTATTTATGAGGTCCATGATGATCCTTTCCATAGCTTTGCAGACCAAGCTAGTCAAGCTTATGGGGGCGATAGTTTCCAGGATCCATTAAGGCACCACCTTTATGGAGAGGGACCACTGTTGCTGTACGCCACTCTTTGGGTACATATCCTGTAGTAAGGCTGAGATTGAACAGTAGTTTTATGTTTGGGTTTAGTTCTTCTTGGAGTTCATGTAGGATGCAGCCCGGGACACTGTCTGGTCCCATTGATGCTGTGTTTTTTGCTTTGGAGAGGGCGGCTCTTACCTGAGCATCTGAGAGTTTAGAGGGGCAGCACTCTGCTGGGATATATATTTGCCCTTTTGGTGGGGAAGGGGGGGAGAAGTTTGCGCTGAACCTGTCAGCTAGGATGTTGGCAATGTCTGTGGGTTCGGTGTATTTTTTGTCATTTTGGACTAATTCTGAGCATATCTGGGAATTCCCACCCAGATTCCTAACATAACTAAAGAAAGCCTTGTGATTATCCTTAGTGTCCTGTGCAATTTTTCTCTCGAAGCTGGCCTTAGACGATTTTATGAGTGCCCGTAATTTTTTGCTAATACTGATCAGAGATGCCTTCTCTTTTTGGGATTTTGCTCTATCATGTAGTAGCTTCCTCCTTCTGTTGTATAGTTTGTTTATGGCTGGGGTCCACCAGACAGGACGCCTAACTTTGGAGGATTGGGTCTTGGTTTTATTTGGGATTGCATGATCCATGCATTCCTGAAGGTGTTCATAGAATGGGTTTATAAAGGATTCTGCAGTCTGGGCTGTATTTTCCACAGGCCCGGGGGCTTTGAAGGATTCCACCTCGGTTTTGAGGAGTGTAAAATTTGCTTTAAAGAAGTTTTTCACTGTGGTTTTCTGGGCAGGGGCTGGGGTCGGGATGTTAATATCTAGTGAGATTAGTTTATGGTCTGATCTTACCAGTGAGGGATACACTTCTGGTCTGGAGCATAGAGTCCCCATGTTAGTGATGATCAGGTCCAGTATGTTTTCCCCTCTTGTGGGAGTGGCAACAAGTTCTTCCATAGCATTTGAGTTTATAAATTCTAGGAACCTTTGGGCTAGGGTGTTGGAGCTAGAGTAATGCTTCCAGTCTATGTTAGGGTAGTTGAAGTCGCCCAATATAATGGTGTTTGGAGAGACCTTCCTATTTTCCAGTGTTCTCAGGAAGGCCGAGTGGGGTTCCTGGGTTTGGGAGGGTGGTCTGTAGCAGGCTATAAACTGGAAGGCAATTTTACCCACTGTTAGTTGCACATGGATAGTCTCTGATGCTTCGTGCTGTGCCACCAACCTGGAGGTGTGGGTATCTTTGACGAATATTGATACTCCCCCTCCTTTTGTGGTACGGTCCAAGTTTTGGGGCCGGAAAACATGGCATGAGGTATAACCTGGTAGTGCTGGGGTGCTCTCGGGAGCCTTGAACCAGGTTTCTGTTACTGCACAGATATCGATGTTCTCCATGCTAAGGAGAGTTTTGAGTGTGTGCATCTTGAGGTTTAGAATTCTGGCGTTGAGTAGCATTAGTCTTAGTTTCTTATCCCTTGTGATACCTATGGAGGTGGGTTTGTCTTTTGAACCTTGCCTAAAAAGGGCACTATGGGGATGGCAAGAGCCTTTGCCAATATCCGAAAGCCCAGGGGTGACATGTGCAAGCCGTCCCTAGCGAAGCATCGTGGCTTGTTGAGCATGTCATCCCAGGCAGACAGGCATTGGATCCCCTTTGAATGACACCAATACTTAAGCCAATTGTTGAAATTGATCATCTTGTCTTCATATTGTGGCATCATTCTTGGTGAGGGTAAGATGATACTTAAGGTCAGGGTCATACCGGCCTGGGCTACATGCTCAGAGAGCTTCTCTATGTCTCTTTTCATGTAGTCCAGGGAGGTACATCTCAGGTCATTCACACCAGCATGGACAATGACTGAGTCATATTTGTACTTGCCTTGGAGTGACCTGAGTGCTTGTGTTATGTGGCGGATCCTAGCCTGGTGAGCGGGACGTCAGTGTGCCTGACGATAGAGTCACCTATTACAAGTGCATCAGGTGTGTTGTTTAGCCTTAAGGACTGTGACTGTTCGGCACACTGGCTTTGTAAGCTATGTGTTGCACGTGTTTTGTTTTGGGGTAGCGGTTGCTTGGGTGTCTGCTTTGGAGGTCTCTGCTGCTTAGGCAGATTTTTATTTAGAGCCTCCGAGTATGTTTTTGTGTGTTTATGTGTTTGGTTTGCTGTCGTGGTAGGTCTATGTGAGACTGGAATTGTAGTGAGTCTGGTTTCCTTCTCCTCCTGACTGGTTACGCCAATACTGAGTTGAGAGAGCTTTGCCTCCAGTTTGGCTATATGGTTGCATCTCTCACATGTGTTGGAATTTGTTGGGAGGAGGAGAGGGTTGTCTGTGTACATGAGGCAGTTGTAACATTGCTGAACGATTCCCAGATTCACCAGCTGGACCGGAGAGGAGATTGACAACTGACCTTTGGACATGCTAGAATAGTATTGGGAATTCCTTTATAATTGAAAAAAGGGCCAATGGGGAACAAAGTACTCAAGGGGAGTTTGTGAGGGTGTAGTGCTTTTAATTTTTTAGTGCTGACTTATATAATTGCTTTAGTGAGCAAGTGTCAGGCTTTAGAGTGGGAATAGGGTGTTTATTATGAGAACTAGATCAGTTCTAAGGGAAAAAGTGAAGAGCAGACTTTGTGGAGCCGAGAATGGTTTAAACCCAATTAGGTGGCGCTGCCCGATGCTGCGCTATGCGCAAAATCGTGCAAAGCCGCGCTAAAGCGGGTTTTATACAGGGGGACTTAAAGGGACTTAAAAGAGCTAGAAATTGGCCCAAAACAGCCAATAGACTACCAGATTCTTGTGCTGGGAACACTCCTCCGGGGATAGATAGGCTGCTCCAAGCTCCCCACTGCCACTGGTGAACAAAGAAGCCTCCCTTTATCCAAGAAAGGAAATGGGCAACACAGAAACTTTCCAAAAGTCCAGAATACAGCAAAGCCTGTATTTGGACTACTCTAGGTCAGGAAAGACGGGAAACAAGGATAATTTTTTTTTTTGCAACAAACAGCAGGAAAATGCAATAAATATGTAACACAGGCTAGCGCACTTGAGTGTGTAGCCTCAACAGGTAAAAGCAACAAACAGGACAAACTTTAAAAGTGCAGGTGCAAAAACAACTTTAAACAGTTTAAAACAGTTCAAGAAGCAGAAATACTTGCAGTTTAGCTAGATCGGACAGTCGCCCAGGTAGTAGCAGGAAAACAAACACTTTTATCAGGTTAGCAGTCATTCTTTTAGCCTCTCTGCTGCTAGCACCACTCTATTACCACTTTCTTCCCCATCACACCTCCAACATTCGCTATCTACTTGAGGAAAAATTCTTTAGGGTCTATTTGCGTTATAAAAATACCAATGTAAACACTTCCAGGCAAAGATCTTAACTTTACTAGACTTTGTTGCATATTTGGGAGGCATGCATATATCCCCCTGTTGTTTCTTTGTGAATTAGGTTCATAGGTAGGTACTAGGCTATCTGCCCAAAGGCATTTATAAGCCTAGCTGGAATGTGTTGGCTTTCGCCACCCCCTTAGATTAGTTCCCTGTGCCTCTGTCCAGCAGAGCCATTGAAGTGATACCTGGGGTAAACTTTCTGTTTCCCATCCACTCTTTAAGGTTTCTCTTGAAGAGGGTTAGCAAGGAGCTCTGCCTAATGTAGATTGGAATCTTGTTCCAGAGCATGGGAAGTCTCTGGAACAGGAATCTATCCCTCTAGCACATCCTATTTATTGTTATGGTGAGGTTTAGATCCCTGGAGCATGTGGCTCGTGGGGATATGGTTTTCTTTAGTTGGAGCATGTCCATCAATTCTGGGTTGGGCATGGCCTTGTATGTCAGGCAGAGATCACCTCTGAGTATGCGGTATGCAACCAAGTACAGCTGGAGTTTCTTCAGTCGAGCTGCATAGGGCATCTGCTTGAGGCCAGTGATCCTCTTGGTGAGGTACTTCTCTGGTCTTTCCAGTTGTTGCAGGTGTCTTGTAAGATACACCCCAAATGGGGCATTGTACTCTATGATGGGTCTGATGAGTGATGCGTAGAGGGGCCCAATGACCTCTTTCGATCTGGATGCAAACCCTTTTGTGATTAGGTGGGCCACATAGAAGGATTTTCTAACCACTTTGGCAATGTGATTATCAAAGGAGAGGTTACTATCTACTTGGGTCCCCAGATCCCTTATTACATCTTCCATATTTAGGGGGCTACCACCTATGTGGTAGTTTGTGGGTACTTTGTTTTGTTTTTTCCAAAGAGGATGACTATGCACTTTTTGGCATTTAGATTGAGGCCATGATTTTGACACCAGGTATCCGTCCTTGTCAGATCTCTCTTCCCAATCCTTTGTAATCTCCTCTGATTGATTCTTGTAGTTATTGGTGCTATATTTTATGTCTTACTAATTTTCCCTTTTTTAACAGCAGCTTACATTCTAGATTCTACTAAAAACTACCAGTGCTGGTGTTTAGCTTAAGGATCCCCCTGTTTTTTTTTCCTCTTTGCCTATAGTCTGATATCAGTCCTTGATAGGGAAAACAATCTGTAGCCTGCAGTCCAAATAAATTCTTGGCCTCTTCCCAGTCTATTACCTTTGCCTCTCTAATTGTTTGCTCCCAGTATCTTGGTTCTTTTACCAGTTTTCTCCAATAAATTCCAGCCCCCGCTTGCCTATTGTCTGTATTCCTAATTGCAGTCATCCATATGGGTAGAATTTCCTTTCTCCAGTCCTGTGTTGGCTTAGTTCTTAGAATACTTTCTACTACATTATAAATCTAATATTTTGTGTGGTTATTGTTGTTCTCCTTAAAGATCTACATCCAAAATCTCAGTCTCTCTTGAGCTTTCCCCCTGTTTTGTCATCATCCCTTTTCAATTTGAATTATAGCCTTATGCTTGTGCTATGTATAGGAGCCTTAACTTTATAACTTTGAAATACCCCTTTAAATCAGATAATCCCAAACCACCTTGTTCTGTTATAAGAATAAGCTTATCCCATTGACTCTTGCCATCCCCCCATAATAAAATCCTTCAGCTCTTTATTAACTGCAGTCCACAAGTGTGTGTGTGTGTGTGTGTGTGTGTGTGTGTGTGTGTGTGTGTGTGTGTGTGTGTGTGTCAATATAGTGAAATCGAGAGCAGGCTTTCAAAAAATGCAATTGTGGGCCTAAGATCCTGCCACAAGATAGACACAATTTGTGCATGTATTGCTTATGGGAACATCATTTTTAGCTTAATGTGACATTTGGAAGTCCTTTACTCCTTCTGATATTAAGGAAAGTAAAAATAATTAAAATTATACAGGATGGAATAGAGTTCTTCTCTTGCTTCTGTTGTAGCTTCAACTTCAAACATTACTTTGGGGTTGGCTCCTCCAGCGTTCACAGCTGAATACAGAAGTAAAATAGCAGAGATAAAGATGGTAAAAAGAAGCACAAAACTGTCAGAGCTTATAAAACAAGATATTTGTGTACAGACTTTAGTGGCAAAAAGCCAAAGTAGAAGAAAGGCGTCCTGTTGCTCATTCTCCTTGTACTTTCTGAATGGCATAGAAGGTACTGCAAGTCTTCCCTAGTGCCTTTTGTCTTGCTGACAAGAAATGTTGGATAGCAGAAGATCCATGCAAAGAAGTGTCTACAGCTAATGTGAGGGTGGTAGGCAGTGGTATGTGCAGGTCAGTCTGCAGTGATGGTGCTGACACTGATGTATGTGCTACACTAGAGGGTACCAGTATAATCTGCCAAGGGTCATAGCCAGTCAAGTCCACTAACTCTAAGTGGATAGCCTTGTCAAGATTTTCTGTGGTTTTGCTTTTGAATGGGGATGACCACACTGACATTGACCATGCCACTGTTGTTGACTGCTTGGACAGTGATGCTGTTGATGTTGGGAGTATCCTCAGCCTCAGGGCAGGTAGTCAAACTGCCTGGGTCAGCTTCATCATTGATTTTGCTGGTGTCAGCAGCAATGTGAGTAGACCCCACCTTGAACTCATCAGCTCATGGTTGGCCCCATTGCCATGTGTCTGACTTTTGGGTCAAATTTGGTACTGATTTTCTGTGTGCCAAGCTTTGGTAATGGGCAGCAGGGGCTAATGCTGTTGGTCCCAAGCATGATGTGTACACTGATGCTGACCTTATCAATGCAGAATTTTCTGCATATGCAACCCTCAGTTTCCTGTTACTGGTCTTGAATGGAGACATTGTTTTAACTGCATCTTTAGGTATTCATCTCTTCCTGCTGCAGGACACAGGGTCCAAACATCTTATGCAGTATCCATCGAGACTCCTCTTCATTCTTGGGTTAATCACTGTCAGAGGATGGAAGGAAGAAAACCTGCAAAAGAAGCAACTTGGACAGGCTGTCCCTGTGCTCTCCACATCAGATGGTGTTGATTCCCACTACATACCAATCACTCTGGGTTTTTTAAGTTTTAGAGATGATGAGGGAGGAAGAATGGTGACCCACAGATCCTACCACCTCTCGGCATCAGATCCAATGGAAGCTTTTCAAATCCCCAACACTCCCCTGGTTAATTCCATCCATGGATAGCATGGCATGGCTTGTACTCAAGACTACATAGGACAACCCTGATGTGGTTGCACTTGTCCAAAGAAGACCAGACAAAACATTCTCCCCTTTCAAAGAATGGAACTGCTGGAATGAGACACCTAAGGCCAAATTCTCTGTTAATAAAGCTGCCCTTAAAATGCAGTACAAATGCAGAGGCCTGTTGTCTATCCCTAGGATAAACAGTCATGGGCTATGGCCAGGTTTGGAATGCTCATTCATACATCCTCAATGTTTACTATCTGTTTTATACACCTGTTAAGGTTTGTGCAAGAGTTTGTTGTTAAGGTGGACAGTGACTGAATGGGTTGCCAGATGGGCAGCTGAAGTCAAAGCTGCAGTTTCAAATGGCAACTGTGTCTTCCATACCTTGCATCTGGTGCATGATTCAGTGATGGCTTTACTTGGGCAGTGGTTGTTGCACTCATCTTTGCCTTCACATGTGACTACATTTGACTAACATGGCAAATGTTATCAAGGAACTTCACTCTCTGTTTGGTTGTTAATCACTCTTTAGACTCTCAGCAGTTAAGGCTTATTTTAGAAATGATAAAATCAGAATGTGAAATTCTGACCACTGCGGGTATCAAACTCAAACTTCACAGTACATCTTTGTGGGGATACAGAAAAGTTCATGGCAGCTCTCAATCCACAGTGGCCAACATCATATAGCTTAACAACCTCTCTTCTTCAGAGAGAGAGAAACCAAGCAGAGACAGAGACAGTGAGCCATCAGTCAAGAGATATCAATGGATACCTTTCAACTTCTTTGATAAAAACTCTGGATAGACCCAGGAAAAAGAGGTAAAACACTTCAAATATAACCCCAATTCACTTGATACATGCAATAGGAGGTTTTCCATCAACATGCATTTTCTGAACAATAAGAAGTATAAAACTATAATCTCTGGCTTCATTGACTGGCAATAATCTTCAGGAATTTATCAGAAAATAATGCGTTTTCGTGGGACAGAGCACAACAAAGGATAGTTAAGAGGCATGTGGAAGAGGGTTGCAGTCCCGTACACTGTATTTTTTTTCATTCATTTGATCAAAATGAGCCATATGAAATGCACTTAGTCAAGAAGGCAGCTGCAATTGGTACGTGTGTGTGTGTGTGTGTGTGTGTGTGTGTGTGTGTGTGTGTGTGTGTGTGTGTGTGTGTACATTAAATACTTCTACAGCTTATATTATACTTCCTCCAACAATTACATATGCTGCACATTTGAAACATTAGGTGGAATGATTATTACACATCAAAATATGTATAAATAAACAGTATATAGTAAAAAAAGGAAAAAAATACAGAACAATTTAACAGATTTAACAGATAGTCCATTATCTAAGCATAGTAATGCCCTCCATGCATTATTAGGGAAATAATGCAGTTCCAGGGGTGGTAAGGCCCTCCGTCTCAAACGCTGGACCTCACTACAACCCTGGGTGAGTGTTATTAGGCTAATAAAGCCTACCATGGCAGGTATTATTGCTTGCTTTTAATTACCTTCATTTCTTACAATTTTTCCCTAATAATTAACTCATGCTGTCTACAGCTGTTGCACACTCTCATGATTCTTAATGCCTACTTCACTTCATTAGAATAACTGTACTGTACCACTGTTTATGTTGTGCTTGCACACAAATCAAATAAATTTTAGTGCAATGTTTCCACTAGTGATTCATGTACTCTACCATCCAGCAATTTACTTCATCTGAGCAAATGTAGAATATTCCAATACAAGAACAGTGACTTCATATAGTGAGTATCTTTATATGAACAATAACTTCAAATAGAGATACTCACTATATAAATTGTATGCAACGACACTGTGATGAAATTAATGCATGCTATGTGATCTCACCATATCTTCTTGTTTACCTAGAAAATGAAAAATACGTAGCAGATATAACATTCTATGCGCAGTATTATATGTAGCACATAAAATACTGTGCAAACTGCAGGTATAATTTAACCATGTTGTAAATGTACCAGTACAATAGTAGAAGAAAAGGTAGTACTTCAGATGTTAAAAGTGAAACTGGGACTATGTGCATTGGAAACAGGGCCATTAGTAGCTAGTGCAGCCTAGTGACCCACATTTAGTAATGATTTGGGGATGCAGGGCTTGGATGGGGGGAAGGTGAAAAAGCTTCTATCCCCTAGTTTACTACTAAGCCCAGGCTGGAGGCTTCTGCATCCTCAAGTTACCATATGGTTCTGGAGCTACAGACAGATCAAATATATTTTTCTATAAAATTTTACTTATTCTGAGTATATTACTAAAATCCTATTTGGCTAAAAGCAGAAATGATGGAACATTCATCTGTTGATAAAACAATGGCTAATATTCTGCAGGCCTGCATTGGCAACCAGATGCTAGACTTGTATCTAGTGTCTGATTCAGTCAGGCTGCATCTTGTATTGAGCATCGAGTACAGCAAGCTACAAGGGAGCAAGGAGCATTTAAAATAGAGGCCAGTTAGGGTAGCAAAGGGATTATGGGGCAGTGCTTGTTTTCAGTTGGTCATGTAGCAGATGGAAAACAAAACACAGCATGTATGTAATCATAGTTACAATAACTGTAGTTAGAAGTGAGGATAATGCAAATCTGAAATTATTGTACTACCAGAGTACTGTTCTGTGTATCACAAAGCAGAACTTATCAAACCAGAAACAGCTGCTACCAATCTGCACAATCCCCATTTCTTTTGCCATATACCTTTGTACATTTACAGTGTGGTTATAGTATGCCTGTAGTGTGCAAGGTATGGATTTTTATCTTGGAGACAAACAATAGAGCTTACAGTCATGACTAAGTAGGAAACATGTATATATTTATTTTCTATTTGTAACTCATGCCATGTAGCATGTTTTATAATGTGCATTTTTTTTCCTCTGGAGTTGTTACTGAAACAGGTCTTGGGTGATCTGTCCACTATCCTGTTTACAAAATAACAAATACATTTAATAAATCCATGTATACATCCGTTGTGTACCTTTGTATTAAGATGAAGTCCCCACAGGTGACAGCTGATGGGGAATATAGGTTTATATTCTGATACCCAGGAGTCTGCTGATGGTAAACAGTAGCATCTATTGAGAAGCAAAACAAATACTGCAAACCTAAATGTGGAATCACAGTCTCCGTTTTAACTGAAGAAGTCTAAAAGAATGTGTGTGTTAAGTAATTAAAGTCTGACTTCACAGCATAGCTCTCAACATCTTAGCACAAGAAATCTGGACAAAGGCAAAAATAATGGCCGAAAAATAGGGACATATTTTAAATATTGCTCCTATAAACTTAAAAAGTAGTTAGAATAATAGAATGTACATTGGCATGCATTTTCTGAAGGATATGAAGTTTGAAATGCAAATGTCTGTCATTATTTAGTGTCTTCAATCCTCAATGATTTTCCAGAAAACCACAAATATTTTGAGGAAAAGACCAAAAAATATGAGGCAAAAATCTAGACGTTCTGCAAAAATCTGGACAGTTGAGAAGTATGCTTTGCAGTAGCCATTAAGACAAGTATAACCCAAAGTAAAAGAAGGGTTATAAACAAAATCTTAACTGAAAACTCATGTCTACTTACAGTCTGGAATCCAGCTTCAAGAGAAAACCTAGTCGGTCATATTCTGAAAAACAACAAATGAAAACAAAAAATGATTACTAGGTGAGAATATAACACATTGCATGAAAATGCCAGCATTGTGGTTTGAAATCTGGAACTAAATCACAACTAAATGATATTTATATTAACTCCCTGGATTAGCCACTATAAAGTTACGTTAAGTACACGCTTTACAGCAGTGTATAAGTCACTATGTAAATCATACTATTGTTGAAAGAAATTAAGTTTTCCAGCCCACAATACCACATTTGGTTAAAAAAGGGGGGAGGCAGGAGGACAACATGAGACCATTAAAGAGCATTAATGCAAGCAATTTCCACAGCTGTGTTATAAGAATCTACTTTAAATGGAAATCACAAAACATTCCTTCATATGCCTTTGTCTTCTGCTGCGAAAGCAGAAACCATTAATATAAGCAAGAGAAAAATCACTTCAAACATTTGCTTTTCCTCTTACTCAGTGTGTGTGAATTGTAAGGCAGGATATTTATGTGTATTATTTTGGAAAATCACAGAGAAGGAAAACAGAAACAAAGTAGGTGAAACTAATGAAACTAAGAAGTCTATAATGCAGAATTTGTTCTAGCAACCCACTCGGGGACCTGCATTCAGGTTTTTTTTTTTCTGAATGGAGTTGTATTATGAGGTTTTGCCCTGCATCATTACAAGTCATCAAATAATGTTATTTGTAGAAATGAAAGGGTAGAAATATTTAAATTACCTTAAAGCTGTATTTAATTAGCATCTGAGTGCTTCATCTGTAACAAAGAATGTTTTTCCAATGTACTGTAATGCCACTTTAATTAGCCAGTATATATTAATAGATTAAAAGCATCAGGAAGTTGATAAAATCCAAGAACACTTACACAGTTGTGCATCTAAACTCAGTAATAAATAACTTAAGAAGAAGAATTTAGCTAATGTGAAATCTAAGATACTTTGTGTCCAGAAATACAGCTAATAAATCAATGCAAGATGAATATACTTTAATTGGTGTATACATTTTCCAAATTCTGCTGCACCCCTAGAAAAGCATATATGATTTTTGGATACAAGCATATAGCTCCACGATGCTTCCATGCAGGACAAGAGAAGGGGAATAACAATTAGAATTGCTGAGCAAAGACGTTGTGAAAATGTTAGTGGAATTTGTGTTGGCCCTACAGCAGATAGTTTGCTTGGCTTTGCTGTGTGACAAATGCCACATTTTTATACCAGAAGGCATCTAAACTAGTGCCTGTGTTCTGTCTTAAGGGATCTACCTGAAAAGAACGAAAGCTGAAAATGCCGACAACGAGAAGACCGACACCAGAAGACCGACAACGTAAATGATCGACAGTCCAGAATCCCAACGCTGAAAACACCGACATGCAAAACAAGTGCGACTGTGTAAGTATGCAATAGTGACGGACTTTAGGGTTAGGGTGGGTAAGGTAAGTGTGCGATAGTGATGGACCTTAGGGTTAGGGTTTAGGTTAAGGTTAGTGCATAGATAGTTGTGTATGTAAGTTTAATGTAGGTTTGTAAGGTTTTTGGTGTGCTTGTGTTGTGTGTGTGTTTTTCAGAAATCAATTTGTTTTGTTGAGTTCTGGGATTGTGGTTTGTCGGGCATTTAAACTATCAGGTATTTCAACTGTCGTTCTTTTCGTGTTGGTGTTTTTGTTGTCGTGCTTTTAGCTTGTCGATCATTTCAGGTAGGTCTGTCTTAAGGTAGATCTGGGTAAATGTAAATGGTAGACAGGGGCTTTAAGTTCCACTTTCTTCCATACTTGAGGAGGAGATGCCAAGAGTGGCATAAGCAGTACTGTGAATGCATCAACTATATACTTTTACAGATCTGGCATGCCACACTTCAGTGAATAAAAGTAAAGTAATGTTATTTCATTGCTGTGTCCAAAACCAGTTGCATATAACCATAAGATTATGAAAAGTTAACTGCATAAGGGATCAGCAATGTAGCAGTCTATTTATTTACTTATGGACTCATGTTGAGAGGGTACTTTGGACTGTGTATAAGCCATATCAGTGGCTGCAAAAGATTCATTAACTAAATTATATATACCCATTATATGGCTACTGTAAAGTTTAAACAGACACTGGAGACAGAATGTATATAAAACACAGGTTTCATTTTTAGAGGATCACAGGAAAATCAAAATAGTAGACCATATGGCTTGAAACAAAACAGAACAGCACCTGTGGTTTCATTTAATCAGTAATAGCGCACAGTCTGTCACAATCCCTCCTGGACAGTCTCTCACAGTCCCTCCAGGAGTAGGCTATCTTTAAAATTCCCAGGCTATAGGCCTTGGCCAGGCATCATTCTCACCTCTAGATTCCAGGTGATTCTAATCCATAAGTAGTATAATTCACAAGTAAACCCTGACTGGGTTGTCATACTACAGGCCTTTTGGGTCTTCTGGGTAGGAGACAGATAATCACTTCTGAGCATCCAGTTGAGGAACAGACTTCTTTGATTCCTATCCTCCAAGCTATTTCCTTTTTATAAATATTTTGGTAATTAGTGCCTTGTTGGCTGGCTAATACAGAGTGCCCATATAACTGTTATGGAAATGTGCCCATACTCGATATTGCAGCACACATTTTGCATTCTATACTGCTTCACATTATAAAAAAGAACATATTACAGCCATTACCAGAAACAATGTGTTGCATCTATCCTAACCCAGCACATAAGCAAGGGTTTTGGACACAAAGCAATGGGTCGTAGACCATCAACAACCCAGACGCATTTCTGTTGGCTAAACTGGACCTGTGGGTCACTGTATATTGAAAGAGTGGCAGGATTGTGCCCATCAGCGCAATTTTGTGTTGCCATCAGTTTGTCTACTTATTAGTTGTAGTGTAGCATGAGCTGTTACTACATTTAAGTGTTTGCTTATAAACAGTACTTCAGGGCATAGAATGCCCACTTTATAGGTAGGTACTCTCTTTTAGTATTGGAATATCTCTTATCTGCATTGCTCAACTTTTCTGAGGTAGTAGGCAGGGTGCTTCTCACTCTGAATATCTTTAGATAGCACTGTCCCCAGACCTACCTTTGTTGTGTTGGTATAGAGAGTAAAGTATTTAATAAAATCAGGAATCACTAACACATGTTCAGATCACAGGATCTGTTTAAATTTATACTGAAAGAGAGTACCTAGTTGTAAAGTGGGCATACTAAGAGAAGCCGCGTGGTACAGCGGTAGCGTTGTCACCTCACAGCAAGAGGTTCTCCCGTTCTATTCTCGGCTGGGGGAGCGCCTTCTGTATGGAGTCTACATGCCCTCCCCATGGTCGAGTGGCATTTGAAAGACATGCGTAGAATGGGCGTGCCTTCGTTGAAGGTTGGGCGTTGAGCTGGCACCTCGTCACCATAAAAATCTACTGCCGATCATTAGCGGACCGGAGTTCTGCTGTAGCGACCCCTAACCGGGAAAAGCCGAAAGAAGAACACCTCTGACCTGAAGTATTGTTTATAAGCAGACACATAAATGTGGTAACAGCTCATGCCACACTGCAAGCAATAAGTATGCAAACTGATGGCAACAGAAAATTGTGCTGATGGGCATTCAAGGGATGCAAAGACTAATTTTTTTTTTTCTTGAGAAGAGCGGAAAAGCAGTACCTGCCAGTACCCCTGTGTCAAATCTAGTGTTGTCAAGGGCCTGGTCTTTGCAAAAGTCTCTATCAGCTTGTCAGGTCTGGGCATGGGATAGCTTTCAAACTTTGAAATGCTATTCAGCTTCCTAAGGTTGTCACATAATGTGGTAGTTTTTTTAGACTTGGGAACTAGCAATAGCTGTCTCCTCCAGTAACTCTGTGACTCTTCTATTTCTCCTAATTTGAGCATCTTTCAAACATCTTTTACTGACTGTTTCTTTAACTCTGGTATTCTGTAAGGTTTCAATCTAGCCTTCACTCCAAATGTTTTTGTTGTGCATGTTCTATCAGTTTAATTCTCCTAAGCATTTCTGGAAACACTCCATTATTTCTCAACAGAAATTCTGTTATTTCCTGTTTTGTAATTTTGATAATGATTCCTACCAATGCACTTCTAGTAGAGTTTTTTCTGGTCTCTCCTGGTTGAACTTCAGTTTACAAGCTAACCATGGAACTTTCTACTTCCTTCCATTAAATTAATGTTATAGATTTGGTCTTTCTTTCTCTTTCTTGGTTGTCTAACTTTGCAGTTCACTGCATTTAAGGTTTTAATCACCTCAGAGGTCTTGCCATTTAGCCAGAATAGGTGTGTGTGTGTGTGTGTGTGTGTGTGTGTGTGTGTGTGTGTGTGTGTGTGTGTGTGTGTGTGTGTGTGTGTGTGTGTTGTGTGTTGTGTGTGTGTGTGTGTGTGTGTGTGTGTGTGTGTGTGTGTGTGTGTGTGTGTGTGTGTGTGTGTGTATAAGGTATTAGCATTAAAACATGATCCTCCAGGTTAAATTCTTTCAATTGGCATTCTTATTATACATTGCTGTTTCTTCTCTTGT
The DNA here is from genome assembly GCF_019279795.1 of Protopterus annectens. NCBI lineage: Eukaryota > Metazoa > Chordata > Ceratodontiformes > Protopteridae > Protopterus > Protopterus annectens. The sequence continues at coordinate 616,061,278 of NC_056744.1, forward strand.
GTTTTTTGAATGTACTCTTTTAGTACATGCATAGTGACACCCTAGACTATTCTGCAAATTAATATAATGTTTTACTGTGCTCTTGAGCAGCGTCTTTTCTTTCTGCCAAGTTTGTTTAGCAATATCAAGCAGACCTTTGGGATGCCTGCTGTGCTGGAATCCTAATGGGATAAACCCATTTGAAACTCATGGCACCTCTCTTACTGCTAACAGCAAATAGAATAACAAATGACCACATTTTTTATTATCTGTATCAATTACTTTTCCTAACACGGATTTCAGTATTTCAGTGTTTAAATGAATCTCTTTACTAAACCATCAGCCTGACATTTTCAACTGCTTAACTTTAAAGTACTGTGAAAGCTGATGAAACACCCTTGGCTTGCCTGTATGTCTTGCTCAGTTAAGTATTTCTTTAGGGATACCCACTCTAAGGCATAACAGTAGCAGCTCTCTGGCACTAGACATAAAAATGACCTTGTGTTATGGTAAGGCTTATGGAAATTTTGCAGCATAGTCCATTATTATTACTACAAAATTTAGGCTACTTGTTGTGAAGTATATAGGCGCTCCTGTCATATTGTGCCTCTGTCTCTTTTCACATCTTCCATAATGCCTTTCCTATTATAACATCGTGAGTCAAAAGAGATACCACAGCTACATGGTGCAAAAGTTTTCCTAGAAATGTTTGAATTTCCAAATGCGTGACTGGGTATTTCCTTCTGTCATTATGAGTACATATCTCTTCCAGCTTTTGTTTCTTACTAATCTCATGTTTACATACTTAAGGCCTTTTGAAATAGGTAATCATACAACCAGAATTAATTAAGGCTTGAATGTCTGTCCTTTTTAAAAAAACACAGTAAACTTTATTTAGTTGCAATGCAATAACAGAAGGCTGATTCACTAATCCTAGTTTTAATTGTATCACATTTCATACAAACAGTTTTATTTGTATCATGCACATTAATTGAGATGTTGCTAATAGTGGTATTCTCAGTACTAATGGAATAGACTGTAGCTGTATGACCACGTCCCTCCACATCTATAACAAAGTTTGTTTTATTACTTGATGCTTTTAATGTCACACAGAAGTGCAGATTTCTTAAAGAAGCTTTAGTTTTAGAAGCAGACAGTTCATAAATCATTAACTAATGAGCATTCTATTATAGTTACTAACTTGTCAGAGTTATTGACTTCATGTTGCAACATCTATTTCTTCATATGACCAAGCATTTTATTTTAATCTTTCCACTTCTAGAATTTTTGACATTTTCATTTTACTGCTATTATTAGGATCTAACCATGGCTTTAGTGTATGTTTTAAGTTATATATCTGTACTGTAACTGGTCTGTCAGCATTAAAAGTCCAGATGTAGAATTTTACATTTTACACTTCAGACGTTGCTGCAGCTCTAGCTAGTAATTCCTTTCTGAGGTTTTCATAGAGCTTGTAATCAGTCCTCTCCATGTCTAGAAGAGTGCACAGTGCTTCCCCTACCACCTAGGAGGATAGAATTTTGGCCCATTCCAATATGCCTAGTGTTCTTGGGCGGCATAACTTTTCAAAAGTTACTAAACATGACATGATGTCACCATCTTTGCATGCTTTATGCCAGGTATAGTTCTGGGATAGAAGCTATACTGACCAATCTTACTGTTTTTGCAGTTGAATAGTCTTATAGTCAGTCTCCACCTTAAGAGTCTACCAGTGCTTTCAATAATTCTTCTGTGCTGTGAGGGGTGAAAAAGAGAAGGTAAAACACTTTGTCAAATCAGTCATGGAAACATCAGGAAAAGGTCGCTGGTTTATAAATAAATTTCACAAGAAACCAACTCAAACAATCCAAGCACTTGGCAGCAGAGGAATAGCAAAAGGCAGTATGTTGGCAAGCCCCTGGCCAAAATGCATGTGTGCAAACCACCAGTATTGAGTCTTACAAACACACTGGAGGCAGATATACTAAATACATGTTTGTTTATTTGATAGACAAAACAAACAGTAGCTCAATTGGCTGTCCTCATTTCTTTTCAGAAATATTTAGAATAGTTAGAATATTTACTGTACCTTTTATGCAAGGTTTACAGTTCTAGAAGTAACTCTGCCACTTCTACTTTCCACAGACTCATTCCCACACAGCCCTTCCAGCAATCGGCTATAAGATATCGGTCATGGTTGCAGGCTTTGATTAGACCCTTCTGTCTAACTCCACAAAGAAAGACTGTTCACTTGATCTTCTTTCAGTACACATCAGGTCTGGAATGAATTATCCCATTCTAGGAACCACAAATGTTCAGGCAGAACCCCTACTCTACTCATGGTGATTCTTCCAGCTGTGTAGTGACTTACTGATTTCTAAATTTCAGGGTACAGCTGTTTATTCTGTAGTATGCTCATTACTCTCTTTAGTCATAGAAGATGTTATTTGTAGGTAGTTACAAAGCCATACTAACAGTAAAACTCTTCCGCCTTTTTCCCCGGTTAGCGGTCGCCACAGCGGAACTCCGGTCCGCTAATGATTGGCAGTAGATTTTTACGTGCCGAGTTGCCGGCCCTGATGCACAACCTTCAACGAAGGTACGCCCATTCACGCATGTCTACACACAGAAGATGCTCAAGCTGAGAATCGAACAGGACAGCGTCGTACTGTGAGGCGACAACACTACTGCAGCACCACCACTGCAGAAACAAAGCCATACTAACAGTAAGAGAGGTTTATGTGCTTCTATTAGCCCATGCTTGCCTGCAACAATGCCCAATAACCCACAGTCAATAAGCTACTGGATAGCTGGTGTCCAGTTACCCAGCTTGGGTTACCTGGGATAGCTCTGTTCACTGAAAGCTGGACATAAAAATAATCAACCTACTACATAAACTAAGGATTGCTCCTCTCAATATAGATTCAATGACAGGATGCAGCTTGGAAGTGGATGACATGATGGTACAGATGAGGATAGACATCCTATGTATCCATTGACCCAATGACACAAGAACAACCAGTGTTCAGACTTACAGAGGGTCTACTGGTGGGAGTACATCAGGGTTCAGCTCAGTGTCCACTGCTGTTCCTACTTGTGATGGATAACATTAGCAATCAGATTGTCGGATACAGATCAAGAAGGCTGCTCTATGCAGATGATGTGGTATTATAAGCAAACTGTTAAAAAGAACTTTAGCAAGTGACAGAGGAGAGGAATGCAAAACTGAAGGCACACAAAATGAAAATGAGTACCGACAAGACAGTTGTCATGTCAGCAAATGGGGGAAATCAGAAGATGCTGAAGATGAGAATTGAGAGAGAAGTTTTGTCCCAGTTTGACATTAGAGAGGTACACAGAGGGTGGCTGTCTATCAGTGGTAGAGGTGACGAAGCAGTATGTATATACAGCAACAACTCAAAATATGTGACTGTGACCATTTGTGCCTTAATTTTCATCCCACTCTGATACCAGAGGAGGGATACACAAGAGATGGCATTTTCTTTGAGTAGGGAGGCAAGTACTATTTCCCTGTATATACTATATATACACATGTGTATGTAAAAAAAAAATATATATAGATATATATATATATATATATACATACATACACAGACACATATATATATATATATATATATATATATATATATATATATATATATATAAATTATGTATTTATACAAGCATTTGTCTTCTCAGTATATTGTAAACTGCTGTGTTGACAGCTTTGAACATTAAGCTTTTGATGCAACTTGTTTCTTCTTGATGTAAAAAAGTAAGACTGAATTTCTTTTTTTCTTTATGCAAGATTTTTATTAAGGCCATGACTGGATTAAAAAGATGGAGAAAAGTCTAAAATGCCCCTCAAAGCATCTATGTCACCATGGCTTCTGGGTGCCTAGTGACCTCCCAGACCCGGTAGGTGCATGCGTGAAAGGGTGTGCCTTCTTTGAAGGTTGAGCGTTGGGCTGGCAACTCGGCACTGTAAAAATCCACTGACAATCATTAGTGGACCAGAGTTCTGCTGTGGCGACCCCTAACCAGGAAAAGCTGAAAGACAATTATTATTATTATTATTATTACAGTGTGTTCTTGGACAGTTAGGATGTGTTGAAAGGCTGTAGGAAAAAGGAGAGTTCAAGGGTAAGACTGAACTTTTTCCTTAAACATGATGTATGTTCAAGCTATCACTGGATGAAAAGATTAAAAAAAACTGTAAAATGCACTTCAGAAACATCTAGAACTGTCAAGGAATGAGGAACATAACTTATCTTTAAAAAAAAAAATACTCTGCACATGTCAGTATTGTTTCCTGCCTCATGGCATAAGAATACTTTCAGTGTTTAAAGTATAAAGCCAACATCTTGTCCTTTTCTTAAGTCTCCATTATCTCACTTACATAAACACACACACAAACACACACAGAGGAAGTGCATCTAATTTCTGTATAGTTGTTTTTGTTTGTCTTTTCCCGGTTAGGGGTCACCACAGCGGAACTTCGGTCCGCTAATGATTGGCAGTAGGTTTTTACAGTGCCGAGTTGCCAGCTCAATGAACATTCAATGAAGGCACACCCATTTACGCATGTCTTTCGGAATGCCACTGGACCGTGGGGAGGACATGCAGACTCCACACAGAAGGCACTCCCCGCACACCAGCCGAGAATCGAACGGGAGAACCTCTTGCTGTGAGGCAACAACGCTACTGCTGCTGGCATAAAGTGATGGATGCAATTAGTGTGCTCAAATCATTTTAGCACTTTGATATTTCAGTCAAATGCAGCATTTGCAAATACTTGGTTGATTGTTACTTTGAATTAAACACCATTTAATCCGATGCTTTAGTATATGTACAAGTCATTCCCTGGGATTCCATAAAGCCTACACTAAGTGTACACTGTTCTGAGTGAACAGACAACACACGTATAACTCATACCTTCTTCCTTCTAATTTCAGTTTTCCTACTGATTTTCTTGCAGCTTTAAATACTGAGGGAGATTCATAAAGGTTACCACAAAGTGTAGACTACATGTATAGTTAGTATAATCTTTCTGAGTGATTAGAAAGCACAGAAAATGTGGTAGGGATGTTCTTGAATACAGATCATGTACACTTAGTGTAGGTGTTACTGAATCTGGCCAATTTGTCTTTGGAGACAGGTTGGATTGATGTAAATACTGATATTTTGGTTATCATTAATGTTACATTTAAAGTTGGAGTTAATTTGAGGGTCAGAATAAGGCTGAAGTTAATGTTAGTGTTAGGATTAGATTTATAGTAAGGATAAATGCTGCGGGATGAATGAAGCATGGGAGATGTCACCCACTCTAAAATGCTGTTAGTATTATCTCAATAGTACATTCATTTTCAATAAGAATTTCTTTCAATAACAGTTTTTAATACATTTTTCAATTGTCAGGATTTGGTTAAGTTGGTTTCCTTTGGTTTATTTTCAAAGAGATGTCTGAAAGCTATAGAAACATCTGAGCAAGCCTTAGGTCAGCATATAAAATATAATAAAGCCAGTCAGGGAACACAGCATATATTACAAAACTACCAAGAAACACTATACAGTTAAAACTTGACAAACAGGACACATCATACACTTAAAACATGCATGGTACACTATAACCCCTCACAAAGTATACAATATCCTAGGGTTGTAGAATACAGCAAGTATGTATGTATTTACATATGCATGTGCCTGTGTGTATGCCTACCTGAATATCATTTTCTTATTCACTCTTTTTTCCAGAAGCAGAACATTATACCCTTCCCGATTTCTGAGTATGCAGCATTTGCTCAGGTTTGTAGAAAGCAGCCTGTACCAAGAATTTGTCTTTATTGTACTGTTGTTACATCACAATTAAAAAAAATCATACATATTTCACTTGGCAAGATTTCTGTTTCTGCATGTAGGGTAAGATTTGAAGTCCATGGGGGGTTGTCCAATGACTGAAAAGAGCCCAGGCCCCAAACTATAATTAATCTACCACTGCATACATTATACATACTTAGAATATGCTAAAGACAGTAACAGTATAAAATATAATATGCAGCAGTATACAGTGTGTACAATAAATGTGCAAATTTCAGTTCATATGCAGATATTAAACTGAAGTATGTTATGTATACTGCTTTATTAGGTTTGCCTACTCACCCATTATCACAAAAGCATGTGCACAATGCTTTTTGTGAAGGTATTCTCTTAGTGTTTTATAAAGGCTTGCAAGGTTTGGCGTTTATTCTTACAGCTGTTTTAAAATGAGATGAGATTAGCATGACGTTTTCATCTCGAGTGTTTCTGAAAGCATAGGTTTGCGCTTTAAGATGAAGTTTAACTCTCAGAAGTGGGCAATAATTTAACATTATTATTTTGAATAGTGAAGTTCCTAAGAGAAAGGTAGCCCTGCTGAGATCTGAAAATCATTTTTCTCTCTTTAGAACATCACAATGGTGAGTGTGTGTGTGTGTGTGTGTGTGTGTGTGTGTGTGTGTGTGTGTGTGCGCGCACATACATATCAGCCTGTAGCACATATTTGCATATTCTCTTTACAGTTACCTCTGTCTTTTCATACCATGCAAAGAGTGAAAAGCTAAAAATGAGAGAAATACAATTTTGCTATAGCTGTGTGGACAATAGGAGAAAGGATATGAGAAAGTCTGTGACATAATTGCATGTGAGATTGTCAGCATGTTTTGTAATTGTTAAAGAAGGATCCAGAGCAAGACCCAGGTACAAAATGACACAATTTGGTCAACAAAACAGATGGTCAATAGGGGTGCAAGATCTTTCCATTACTGGGGTTGGGGAATATGCCCTTTCCTTAGTATTGTGTAATTTCTGTGTTAGATAATATAATTAGCAGGAGGTGTGTGGGAGCTCCCCTCTAAAAACAATATTCTTTTACTGTTGCATGTTCCAAGACTGTGGCTCGGAGCAGGTGGTGTGTAATCTTTTTTTTTTCCCAAAGGTTCCATGTTATTAGTCAACATCTGGGTATTTCGAAGTATATATATATATATATATATATATATATATATATATATATATATATATATATATATTACACACAGAGCTATCTGAGGAGGAGCACCTGATGTGTGATATACAGCAATTAGTAGCCTGTTTTTTTGCTTATTTTTAGTAGTTATTGCTTATTCTAGATATTTATAGCAATTTTATTGTATACTGCATACTTGTACTGTATTTAATAGATACTGGCTCACTGCTGGTTTTCTGCTGTGATAAACATTTCTGTAGTGTTTTCTGCCTAAAATAGCTTCCTACCATCCCTCCTTATTGGCATCTTATCTGTATACCTGCTGTCCTTGCAGTTGCTCGTCCCTACTCTAAATAGCTTTTTATTAGTTTGCACATCAAGCAATCACAATAGACGTGTTAATAAACTGTTAGATACAATGCTGAATGCAACAGTTTTAGATAATATAAAAAGTATATCTCTTCAATACTACGTAATACTAACTATGTACAATATATACACTACTGCAGTAAGTTAAATCTGATAAGTATACAAAGAGACAAAAAAGACCATTCATTTTATATATACTTCTGGGTCCTAAGCTTCACAAGGATACCAATATATTGTGGTCATTTGTTAACCCCAGTTTTATGTCACTCAGAGGGACAATGTCTAGTAACCAGTGTCCAGTAGTCAGGATTTGTCTGTTGAATATGTAGCCCCTAAATTCGATCTTGGACCCTCCTCCCAGTCTAGTGTCATTAGCTCATTCTACCTAATACAGTGAGAACATCTGAGAAGGCCACCCACTTAGTTTATTTCCTTCTGTTCCTCCTTTCTCCCTTTCTTAAAAAAAAAAATGCCTGAATCTCCTTGTGTTCTGACTGTGCTTCTCAAACATTTTGGAAATATAGAGTATATTTTAGTGCATTTATTAAAACTGTATTTGCCTTAATACTGCTACAACTCAAGTGCTCTAGGTTGCACTGCATCTGAATTGTTTTAGTGTTGTTTTAACTGCTTTTCTGCATATATAGACTTTTCTGTATATGTAGACTAGCTACTTATTCTACTGTATTACTGCCTCTTAAATCATTTTTCAGTTGTGCACTTGCCTTGCTTCATTTAAAAAGTTTTAAATTGCTAATTTTGTAGAGTTTTAATTGTATTTACTGTTTAGGGCTACACTGCAATGGTGGTGTTGCGGTAGCGTTGTCGCCTCACAGTTAGACGTTGCCCGTTCGATTCTCAGTTAGAGCATCTTCTGTGTGGCGACATGTGTGAACGGGCGTTCCTTCATTGAAGGTTGTGCATTAGGCCCGGCAAGCCAGCACGTAAAACTCTACTGCCAATTATTAGCTGACCGGAGTTCCGCTGTGGCGACCCCTAACCGGGAAAAGCCGAAAGACACAAACAAACTGGTTAGGGCTACACACTCAAGTGCATTAGCCTTTTTTGTGTTTATTTACTGTATTATTGCATTGTTTAGCCTGTTTTAACCAAAAAAAAAAAATACTATCTTGTTTGCTCGTCTCCTGCCTTTCCTAGCTAGTATAGTCCAGATCCCAGGCTTTGCTGGTTTCAGGACTTAATTTTCTGTGTTCAGAGCTATCCAGACCTTGCTGTGGTAGAGGGAAGTCCTTCTGCTTACCAGTAGGAGTGGTGAGCATTGTACTGCCTATCTAACACAAGAGCAGTGATTTCCAGGTCTGAAATTGTAATTTTATTAGCCATTTTGGGCTGATTTCTATCCCTTTCAACTTTCTGGCTTAAAAACTCGTGCGTCTGTGCGTTTTTTGCATTGTGCAGCACCGCAGGGCTACGGTTAAACTATTCCAGGTGTCAGAAAGTCTGCTGTTCTCATTTTCTCTTAGAACTGGTTTCTCAGTAGTAGCATGAAAATCTGAACCCCTGTGACTAGCACTTGCTCTAGAACCTGCTGGAAAGCACTAGGAAGCCTTAAGCTGATATAAGCACTCAGCTCTCCTTGTTAATAAGGAGAAATTAATTGTAGGCACTAAACAGCCTATAACTGCAAAGTACATGGCAAAGGTAAGGGAAAACAGCACTTGTACTTTACAAAAAAAAGCACCAAATAGGCATGTCCAAGGGTCAGCTTCCGGTGATTTCTCCTGTCCACCAACTGCCTCATGTACACAGACAACCCTCTCCTCCTACCACCCAATACTACAACCTGTGAGAGATGCACTTACATAGCCAAACTGGAAGCAAAGCTCTCTCTAGCCAAGGTTGTGCTAGACAGTCAAGAGGAGAAGGTTAACACCTGTACTACACCTCAGGCAACACATAGCCCTTCAAAACCCACAACATCAACACCCACACATAGCAACACTAAACTCACATATGCGGAGGCCCTTAACATTAACCTGCCCAAGCAACAAGGACCTCCGAAGCTGAAATGCAAACAAACACCAGTCACAACCAAAGTGACACATAGCTCACAACACCAGTGTGCCACCCAACAACAGCCCCTAAGGCAAGACAACATACCCAACACTTTAGTCATAGGTGATTCCATAGTCAGGCCCAGTCACCAGGCTGAACAAGGAGAAAATTACAGTCAACTGCCTGTCAGGTGCCAGGATCCGTTACATAACGCATGTACTCAAGTCACTCCAGAACAAGTACAAATATGACTCTGTCATTGTCCATGTTAGAGTGAATGACTTGACACGTACCTCCCTGGACAACATGAAAAGAGACATGGAAGAGCTCTTTGATCATGTGACCCAGGCAGGTATGACCCTAGTCCTGAGTAGCATCCTGCCTTTGCCCAAAATGATACCACAGTATAAGGACAGAATGATCAACGTCAACAATTGGCTAAGCTTCTGGTGTCATTCAAAGAGGATCCAGTATCTGTCTGCCTGGGATGACATGACTGACAAACCACGATGCTTTGCCAGAGGTAGTCTGCACCTGTCGCCCCTGGGATTCAGGTTACTGGCTAAAGCTCTTGCCACCCCTATAGTGCCTTTTTTGGGCAATGTTCAACAGACAAAGCCACCACTGTAACAGATACAAACATGCAAAATCTGAAGGTAATGCTACTCAATGCTAGAAGTATAAACCACAAAATGCTTCTCTCTCTTGAGGCACTCCTAAAAATGGGGAATATCAATATCTGTGCAGTAACTGAGACCTGGCTCAAGGGCACCCCTGTACTACCAGGCTGCAACTCTTACCACACTTTTCGGCCACCAAACCAAGACCAAAACACTAAAGGTGGAGGAGTGTCCATATTCACCAAGGATATTCACAACTCCAGGCTAGTTGCCCAACACAATGCATCTGAAATTCTCCAGGTGCAATTAACACTAGGTAAGACTGCAAGCCAAACTGTAGCTTGCTACAGATCCCCCACCATGCCCCAAATTATCAGTACACCTTTATAAACATATTGGAAAATATTGAGATACAACCAAACACACTAATATTGGGTGATTTCAACTACCCTGCCATTAACTGGGAAAACTACTCGGGTACCAACATCTTTTCCCAACGGTTCTTGTAATTCATAAATTCCAACGCCCTGGATCAACTAATCCATTGTCCCACCAGGGGCTCCAATATCCTAGACTTGGTCATTACCAATATGGGAGATAGATGCACCATACCAGTGGTCACCCCCTCATTGGTCAGGTCTGACCATAAGCTAATCACCCTTGACATCCACACCCCCCCCCCACCAGTAAGGAAACCTCCATAAAAAAAACTTCTCCAAAGCCAACTTCATGCTACTTAAGTCAGAAGTGACAAACTTCATGACACCCATGCAGACGGGAGGTGAAAGTTCGATTGCTGAATCCTACACTAAGGCACTGTATGAGCACATCCATTCATGTATGAATCGTGCCATCCCAAATAGAACCAAGATCTGTCTTCCAAAAAAAGGAAGCCAATCTGGTGGTCCCCTGCCATAAACAAGCTATACAACAGAAGGAAGAAACTGTTGCAGAAAAGAGAAAAATCCCAGGATGCAAAAAACTCCCATACCAGCCTCAGTAAGAAGCTGAGATCCCTCGTAAAATCCTCCAAAGCTAGTTACGAAAATAAAATTGCCGAAGATTCCAAAGACAAACCACAAGGCATTATATAGTTATGTCAAGAATCTAAATGGCAATGCTCAGATCTGCTCTGAGCTACAACAGAATGGCATTAAATATACTGATCCCAAGGATATTGCTAATATCCTGGCAGATCAATTTAGTGCCAACTTCAGCCCCCTCTCACCCCCTAAAGGGCCCATCTCAATATCAAAAGATTGCCAAATTCCAGTAATCACGGCCACACAGGTAGAAATTGCACTTTCCAAAGCTAAGAATACAGCATTCATGGGACCAGATGATATCCCGGGCTGTGTACTACATGAACTGCAAAAGGAACTGGCACCTCACCTAAATGTCATGTTTAATCATAGCCTCACCTCAAGCTACGTGCTCACTGAGTGGCGCACATCCACAGTTATCCCACTGCACAGGGAGGGCTCCACCTTGGATCCTGGGAACTACCGGCCCATCAGTCTTATGAGCCTGATCTGCAAGGGCATGGAATGCATTATCAATGAACTTATAAACAAAGACATTGGCAACCTTCAAACACTGGACCCCACCTAGTTTGGGTTTGTGAAGGGCCGATCTTGTCTCCTGAACCTGATTGACTTCTTTGAATCAGACTCCAGAGCTGTGGATGAGGGTAAGGCAGTCCATGCAGCCTATCTGGACCTTGCCAAGGCCTTCGACACCATCCCACACTCTGGAATCATAGACAAACTTACTAAGCTGGGCATAAATCCCTACATCACTCAATGGGTTGCCAACTGGCTTACTGACAGAACCCAGACTGTAAAAGTAGCCGACTCCAAATCCATCTCCAGACAAGTGACAAGTGGAGTGCCTCAGGGTTCAGTCCTGGGACCACTCTTGTTTGGCATCTACTTCTCTGAAGTACAGGCCAACACTAAGGGACTCGGAATAACAAAGTTCACAGATGACTGAAAACTGGGAGCCATTATTGAATCCCCAAATTATGTGGATATTCTACAAAAGGGCCTTACAGAAACAGATGCTTGGTGCCAGAGCCATGGGCTCAAGCTTAATGCCAAGAAATATACAGTTATCCCCTTTGGGAAAAAACATGTACCCATGAATTACGACATAGGTGGCAGTACACTACACACTGAAAGTGTGATGAGAGACTTAGGGACACAGGTGGACAGTGGTCACTTTCGATAACCACATCGCCACAACAGTCAGGAAATCCTTCTATGTGGCACACCTCATCACTAAGGGCTTTTCATCCAGAAAAAAGGAGGTCATTGTCCCACTGTACTCATCCTTCATTAGACCCATGATAGAGTACAACGCCCCATTTGGTATGTACCTCACAAGACATCTGCAACAGCTGGAAAGGCCGCAGAAATACCTCACTAAAAGAATTACAGGCCTAAAGCAGATGCCCTATACTGACCGTCTAAAAAAACTCCAGCTATACTCTGTGGCATATCGTCTACACAGAGGTGATCTCTGCTTAACAAACAAGGCCATGTCAAACCCTGAGCTGTTGGACATGTTCCACTTAAAGAAATCCCAATCCCTCAGAGCCACATGCTCCAGGGATCTAAATCTTGTCATCGCAATGAACAAAACATATATGTCATCAGGGTGCCTCCTTGGCCTTCTTCAAAAGGAACTTTGATGATTGGATGGGAGATAGGAAATTCACGTCAGTCACCCTGCTAGACAGAGGTCCAGGGAAGTAAATATTGTGGGAAGAAATATCCAGGGAATTGTTATGGCTAGGCTTGTATAGGCCCTAGGGCCAATAGCCTAGTACCAACCTATGAACCTATATAGAAAGGGGGGGTAGTTGGATTTCAAGTAGATGAACTGTCAAATGTTTGAGCACTTGAAACACCATATAAAGAGTCCTAAAATCAACTTTATAAACACTGCCGGTATTTTGATGTACTAGATTGTAGTATAGTGGAGACCAGGAATTTGCCCTTTCCACACTATAGTGTGAGCTTGAGTTGGTATATATAGTTGTGTGAAGGTGGAATGAGGATTGCCCTTATGCAAAAAATATGTGCTCTTTTTGTGCTTTTTTTTCAAATATTTGTGATTCAGACCTTTTTTCAACATCTAAATGCTCAAACTACAGATCAAGCACTTGACAAAGACTCATATAACTCACATACATACATATATATATATATATATATATATATATATATATATATATATATATATATATATATATATGTCTGTGTGTGTATATATATATATGGTTCTACCTGACATAGTCGAAACCACACAACACCGACAACCACATCACCGACACCACATATTCGACAGTCCATAAACACGAAACCACACATAACCGACAACGAAATAACCGACGGTACACAAACACGAAACCCCATACACTGCACACACCACAATAACAATTAAAAACAAAACACATCCCCATTCCACAAACCACACACACAACACAAGCACGCCAAAATCCTTACAAGCCCACACTAAACCTTACCCTAACCCTAAGGTCCGTCACTATCGCACACTTACCTACCCGCTCCCTGACCCTAACTCACTTAACCCGCCCCTATCGCCTCCCTAACCCTAACTCACTTAACCCACCCTATCGCTCCTAACCCTAACTCACTTAACCCACCCCTATCGCTCCTAACCCTAACTCACTTAACCCACCCTATCGCCTCCCTAACCCTAACTCACTTAACCCACCCCTATCCCCACAGACCGTCAATCTCCACACTTACCTGCCTCGCACACTAACGTCCGTCACTACCGCATACTCACACAGCCTTTCCCCATGTCGGCATCCTCGGCGTTGGTGTTGTCATCCGTCGTGTCGGTCTTCTGCATTGTCGATGTTCTGCCACTCGCGATTCGCGTCGGTCTTCTTCACTTTCGATCTTCTGGAGCTCGATTCGATGTCGGTCTTCTGCGCTGTCGACGAAGTCAGGTAGAACCATATATATATATATATATATATATATATATATATATATATCTGTGTGTGGGCGGCCACGGTGGTGCAGTGGTTAGCATTGCCGCCTCACAGCAAGAGGTTCTCCGGTTCGATCCTCGGCTGGGGTGCCTTCTGTGCGGAGTCTGCATGTCCTCCCTGTGGTCGCGTGGGTTTCCTCCGGGTGCTCCAGTTTCCTCCCACATCCCAAAGACATGCTGCAGGTGGATTGGACACTCTAAATTGGCCCTAGGTGTGCGTGTGAGTGTGCCTTCTGTGGAAGGTTGGGCGCCGGGCTGGCAACTCGACACCGTAAAACTCCACTGCCAATCAATGTGCGGACAAGGTGATCCGCTGTGGCGACCCCTAACCGGCGGGAAAAAGCCGAAAGAGGAAGAAGAAGAAGATATATATCTGTGTGTGTGTATATATATATATATATATATATATATATATATATATATATATATATATAGTTATACACACACAAACACACACTCACTATGGATCTACTTCATATGGTCGACATTTCAGAATGTCGAAGACCATATGGCCAGGACCATATGATCGACATTCGAAATATTGACCACTGAATAAAAAAAAAACAACTACAACGAAAACTTACCTTCATGCTGCTCCGCCCCCCACAACCCCCAGAAATTAAATACACTAACTCCAAGATCGCACTACAGTGCAGAATATCGAAATCTTTCCATTCCGCACTGTACAGAGATGCTGGTTCCGCATGGTCAACATTTCAAATGTTGATCATATGGTCTCGGCCATATGGTCTTTGACATCCTGAAATGTCGACCATGTGAAGGGGACCCATGCATATACATGTACAGAGAGCAAGAGGGAACAGCACATGTCAAGAACTATTCACCTGGTTGTGAACAAATCGTCTGACTTGTTACATATAGCTAAAACTGATAGATCAAAATTACATTTTGATTAATTTTTGTCACCAGAAATGGGGTGAGGTTTCTGTGGTAGTTTTCTTCATTTGCTATATATAATCTCCCCTGAGCTCCACTGCTATTAAAGTTGTTGTCTGTGCCCCCTGCTTTTTTTCTATTAGTTTCTTAGCCATCCCCTTAAGTATAGAGATAGAGAAAAGAATGGAAAGTTGAAATCTCAACTTTTTTGTAGCGTACAACTTGTAAATACAAACTTGCAAAGAAATAGTGATCACCCTGTGCATATTGAAAGAAGAGTAATAAAGGGACAGGCTAGACATTCAAAAACTGCAAATTCAGATACTGTATTTTTATGTTTGAAAGGAAAGAATTTGAAGCAGATTATTACATTCAAGTAATGGGTGTAAAAAATGATGAATATATAAAATAATTTAACTGATCAAATCAATGATGGCCAACATCATCTTCAGAAGGATAACGTTGCTCTTTGGCATGCCCTATTAGGTACAGGAATGATGCTGCAATTGTGAAGAAAGTAGTTCAAAATAACTGGAAAATAATACTAGAAAATCCAGAACTGGAAAATATGTTAGGGAACTATCCTATTTTCTTCTCTAAGAAAAGTAATAATATTAAGAATAATTTAGGAAAAATGAAAGAACATATGAAGAAAAAGCACTGTACTTTTTTGTGTTTTTTGCAAGGCATTATGGAATGAATAGATGTTTCTGTTCTGTTATACATCTAACTCTGAAAAGGTACATAGTCACATATTCCACATGCAAGGTATTTTATATAGGCAAGACCACCACAAAATTAAGTGCCAGGGTAACATAGAAATTAAATGCTTTCACAAATCATGTAGATAGCAATTATTGTAGCATACATGTGAGTATGTGTCACAGTTTTAAAAAGTTTACATTTAATGTTTTGGAATCTTTGAAAGAGTCTATCCTGGAAAGGGGATATGAATACTTGTTTAGAATATAGAGAACTGCTTTGGCAAATAGGATTAAATGACACATTTCCTGCTTGAATTAATGACTGTTTAAACATCAATGACTTTTAGGGATGGATGTTTTAAGGCAATTGTAACTGATGACGTTTAATAAATAGATGATCGTAAGTGTTTATAAATATAGGAACACTAAATGTGTGTATTACTTTTGAAGAAGCCTTGACAAATTAAAGATAAAAGTAAAGAACTAAACATATTGATCTGGAGTTCAAGTGTTTGTCATTGTTAGTATGCTTTACACATTTTTTGTGCACCAGTCCATTCTGTTTTTTTTTTTTTTTATATTTTTTAAGAGAATGAAGGCAAGATGGAGGGAAAAGAACTGCAAAACTGGTTAAGATATGTTGATGAAAAGATGTGACAGAAAATTAATTCATGAGAGAAAGGAACTTATAAGAAGTTCTTGAAGATTATACTGTTACAAAACAGTAGTTAAATTCTGAGACAGTTTTTTTACATCTAATGGGAAGGTTGTTCCATATGTACATCACTGTACTCATTCTGACTGCTAGATTGCATTATAAGGTGAATACCTGAAGATCTTGTCTGAGGAGTACTGGTTTTCAGGGTGAAGAAAGAGATAAAGTGAAATAAATAATGAGTTTAGATTGCTTGTGAAAGATACTCTGTTAGATATTTCAGTTCAGTGCAGAGGTCACTATGATTCATTTTGGATAGATTAAAATACTGAAACTGCCACACATATTTTGTACATTTTCTAGTTCAAAAGTGTTGCTTGAGGAAAAATCCATATGGAGGATGCTACGGCAGACAGTTTAGAGAGCAAGATAAGTTTGCTTCTAGAGCTGGGTAACAGAAAGTCCTTGATTCAGTGGAGGCAGCTCAACTGTTGATGACACATTTTTGATGTGAAATCACCAGGAGTATCTAGTAAGAGGGAGTTATCAATAATTACTGTGAGGTATTTGTTACTGTCAATACTTTGAGTTTAGGCTCCACAAAAGGTAGAAAGAAGCAGGTATAGACAATGGTTATTACAATAGTTGCCACTCCAGACAATGACTGATTTGATTTTGATGCCATTAAAATGAAACACGAGTCCTCAAACCTATATTCAAGGTTGAAGTATCTGAGCTGTGCTTATCATAAGGGACTTTCTCTTATACAGTAGTCCAGTATCATCCATATACTGAAGTACAATTTGTTCAGAGAATTGTAAAAACAGGGATTCAACTTACAGGCCAAAGAGTAATGGGACTAGCACTGACCCCTTTAGCATACCTTTATTAACTTTATATTCAACAGACTTTGCTGGCAAACATTTGATTTTGTATTAATGACTATTTTGGTAGCTGCTGAACTAGATAAGAGTGTCAGTATTTCTTCTTAGTGTGGTAGGTCTTGCTAAAAGGCTTTGATGATGAACAATATTGAAAGTCTTGGTGAGGTATGAACAGGGTATGTAAAACCATACCACTGTCCAGTCTTTCATACATATACTCAAAGACTGATAAGTGATTCATTATTCTGGGAAAGATTTCATCATTCTCTGAAATGATGTTCGACATATAGTGGTCAATGAATAAAGGTTTGATGAATTAAACATTCGATTAAGTGATATATACCCAGGTTGCTCATCTAAAGACCAACTAAGTAGAGGCCAGAACCACAACGTGGAATGTCTCTAATGAAGTTTCCATGAACTTGCAAAGAAAAATAAAATATGTTTGTTTCCTGTAGGGAGTGTACCTTCCCTCCCTCTATCCCCCTCCTTGCATTCTTTGTGCAAAAAGAGATCTCTGCCCCTGCCCCAATTATAATCAAATTGAGGTCACTGCACTATCAAACTAGGATCCATATTGTCAAGACTGCTACTAACCATACCAGTCTTATGAAAAGAAACAGAAAACACAAATTGAGATACAGGACCTTCTGATCTTGTATATATGTCTAAGTATAGAAAGGGTATACTTGACATTATCGAAATGTCAGTAGACAAACTTTCAAATAACCGAGACCGAAATAGCAAACTTTCATATAACTGAAACTTCACCATGCCAACGTTCAGATGACTGAACATTTGAAATGCCAACTCCAAGCTCAGTGGAACGGAGTTGGTATATTTAATTTACAGGGGGTTTGGGGGGGTGCAGCCCCCCTGCAAAAATGTAAAATTTAAAATTGAAGTGATTGCGCTTGTTGGTTTAACAAATCTACACTGAATATTTTTGCGAGGCACCCGCATGAATATTCAGTGGGATTTGTTATTACACGCGGCAATTGGTTTGTGGGTGGGGTTTGGGGAGAGTTAGGTAGCTGTTCAGTACATTTAATTTGACAGGGCAGTGCTTAGATGGGATGAGTTGTTGCTTTTGTTTGTGCATTACGTGAGAGTATGTTGCATGTTACTGGATCATTTTTTTGACAGTCAGCTATGTGGCTTTTCAGACTTTTGAATTTTCGGTAAAGTAATTTCTGTTATTTGAAAGTTGGTCCACTAACATTTCGGAAATGTGAAGCAGACCCTATAGAAAATTTGAGTGACTGACATGCTGTACATACTTAAGGAGGGAAAGTAAAAAAAAAAAATTCTACTCTATTATTACCGAAGTATGTGCATGGAAATAAATATAACTTGGGCTAAGTCTGAGGTGTTAACTCTGTACTTTTGGCTAAGAACCACAAGGAAGAAAAAGGAGGGGTGACCCCTCTTAAACTTCTATCACATTTATCAGTAAGCAAACAGGCTTATCCTTAGGTCACAGTTCCACAGCAAGTTCTACTTTTCACCCTTTTCCCCCCAGAGAGATGCTTCCTAATGCAGCTCAGTCTCTTTTTTGCTGCCCACACAGTTCTATATTCTGTCATAACGTCATATCATTGGCAGTGCTCCTCTACTTAATTTGGGCTTCTCCTGTTGTGTTCAGAAGGTCTACAGCAGGTAATTTAGTCAAGTGTAGCTAAGTATTACTAGTAGCTAACTATTAATATCATTATCATCTTTATGATCACGTAAACCCCTTTGCAGATAGAAACTTAGTTACTGAAGAACCATAAGGTTTATTTTTCATAATCTCCTTCTGTTTCATTTGAGATGGTCAGATTCATCTGAGAAAGCAGCAACTGGTATTTTTAAATACAGAAAGATAGCTTTAAAATTCAGGAAATGGTTAACCAGATTAAGTGTGTGTCCCATTTAATGTAATGGCAGAGGAGCGATTTTCTGTAGGCATTTGCTCAAACATGCATCCACGGAGAGCAAATAATAGAATCTGGGACTATAATTAGTAAACTGATGTTAACACTCAAGATTCGGGGCACAAGCTAAGTGCACTATTATTTAAGTTGTTTACCATAAAGTAATGTTGATCATATAAAAATTACAATTAATTAAAAAAAAGGCCAGACAGTCTGAGACATCACTTGCTAGGACAATGCACAGAACTGAAAGGCACAGCATACATTTTTGTAAAGCATTAACTTTGACAATAGCTTTGTATATAAAGATATTTCCTAATGGCAACTCTTTTCACAGTTCAGTGAGTATATATTTTACATTCAACTCAGTGCTTGCATCTTCTTTAATAACTGATTTTTATCCCAATCTGTGTAGTGAGTTTTAGTAAGTCAAAGCTCAGCAGCTCTACAAACTTTAGAAAATGTCATCTTTACCTTACTGCGGAACAGTACTTGTATAATTAAATGTTATCTCAGATTTAGCAAATGCACTTTGTCTCTGTACATTGTGGAATTCCACACTTGGGACCTAATTACAGTCATTCTAGGGATACTGTTTTAAAGGCTGAATACTCACAAGTTCTTTGGGCTTACTTGTCTCATGCTCAGTGCATTTCAGGACACTTCTGTATAACTTCTGTTGGCAAGGGAAAGACATACCTTAAGATTAGAGTTCTACTGTGAACTTTTCCTTTTTCCTAATTTATTGAAGAGTTGCTTCTTTGTACAGCTCACTTACATATTTAATTATTTACAAATTTCTTTAGTCTATTTCTATGTGTTTTTTTCTTTACCCTTGGATTGGGATATTTCTGTTACTTCTGAAAATTAAGAACTGATCTGTTTCTGTCCAACAGTGTTATTTCAGGCATTAGCTTCCTGGAAATCATAGCATTTTCTCAAATGGTTGTTTAGCTGAGGACCTTGAAGTGATCAAATCAATCCAAATTAACATGCAGTGCTTTTTCTGTTATATTTCCATTCCTTTATTAATAATTTAAGTTAATCGTGCAAATTTGGACAGCTAACTTTTCAAGCATCCAAAGTGTGATTTTTTTTTTACATAAACATGAGATTATGCAGAATAAATCATATTGCAGTCAGTGTAAATGATTGTTTCACTTTACTTTGAAAATGAAGGATCTGATGATATCTGTCATTATTCATCACAAATGGGTCTTGGATCCGAACTCGTATCCAAGCCAACAACTGTCAGTCATATCCAGAACTCAAGCTCCTCCCCTTCCTGTAATCCCATGCTACCTTCTAACCCTCAGATCTCGTTTGCTGCTAAACACTTTAGACGTGATCCCAGAGCTCAGGCTAGTCATTCAGATAAGTGCTTTATATATATATATATTTTTTTTCTTGTCTTAGAGTTTAGTTTAGCTTAGTTTTAATTAAATTAGTGCATGTACCTCCCCTCCCATGCTCTAATCTTGTTATTTTAGATAGGGTTCCCTCCCCTTGCATTGTGTTCTCATTTCCTGCCCTTTTTTCCATTATGGTAAAAAAAAAAAAAAAAAAAAAAAAAAAGGATTTTTAGTTATAAATTGTAGTTAAAAGTTTTAGTTAGGGGTTTTTACTGTTTGTAGTGTTTATAGCTGGTGAATAGGTGTGTGTGTGTGTGTGTGTGTGTGTGTGTGTGTGTGTGTGTGTGTGTGTGTGTGTGTGTGTGTGTGTGTGTGTGTGTGTGTGTACACTATACCAGCATGGCTGATAAACCCTCTGGGTTTAAGAGATACTCCTCGTGCGGTTGGAAGATGCCATGTTCCGACTTGCATGAGGAGTGTCTTTATTGCTTAGAGTCGGCGCACCTGGAGGTTGAATGCGACATTTGTGCCACATTCAACCCCAGGGCCCTGGTAAAGTACTGCAATAAGCTTCTTTTAAAGGGCTTGGCTTGGGGGGGGGGGGTCCTCTGCCCTTGGACTCCCCTTCCAAGTGCCCTCAGGAGCCTAAAAAGAGGCCTCCTCCTCCCTTAGGGTGGTCCTCATCCTCTCACTCTAAGAAGCTGAGGCTCTCAGATCACAGATCCCCGGATCCGAGTCCAACCACTTTGGCTTAGGATCCATGATCTGCCATTCCGACAACCTCAGCTCAGACTCTCATATCCAAGACTTCCACAGAGTGGAAGCCTTCAGGTCCAAGCAGGAGCAAGCCATCCTCAGATCCAGCCAGTTTTTTCATATCCAACTGGCACACTGTCCAAGTCCTCAGACCCAACTAGGCTGTTGGATCTGATAATTCTATCGGATCTCATTGTAATTGAAGGTTCCCTCCCTCAGCCCTCCAGGTAGTCAGATCCAGCTCATTAGAGTAGATCTCCTTCCTGGCTATAGGATCCAGGGTTGGATCCCCTGCAAGGTCAGGTCACTCTTCAGTCTCGTCCAGATCCTCCAGAAGTCTACTGCCCTTAAGCATGGATAGGATGATGAGGAGCTTCCTTAAGACTCAAATTGAGATAGGCTTTCTGCTGTCCCCTCCCATCTACAGGACTCTACTCTCCTCTTCCAATCCCACAGGCTTTGGAATATCAGGACCAATGGATTTCCAGTGAGAGGCTGTCAGTGTTGGGTATACCCCCCCCCCTTCTCAACAATGTCAGGTCCCCGGCTGGCTCTGTTCTGTTGCCCTCGGATCAGGGTGTGCCTCACCTCCAAGAGGTAGGTGCAAGTTCGGGCACAGATTTTTCAGACCATTCCCTTCTCCTTGGAGCTTCAGCACTGGACAGCTGGGAGTCAATATTGTCAGGGGACGTCGGTGCTACGTTGGGGTACCTTCTCCCTTCCCAGATGGTCCCAGCCACTGGGGAGGGGGAAGGAGCTTTGACCAGTCTGATGGCCTTCTGGGCAGTAGAGAAGAGCTTCTCCAGTTTGGCAGTTACCTCTCCATCTTCTCTAGGTCCTCCCCAGCCTTTCTCAAGTTTGGGTGGTTATGCCTCATCATCCGTCCAGGGTCAGCCCTCCCATGAGTGCCTTCAGGGAGGCACTGCCCTACTTGGGGTAACTGTCTCTTTTGAGTCCTCCCCTGAGCCCACTGTGGAGGAACCCTCTCAAAAGAAAACATGTAAGAGGAGATACTTGGACACCCCCAGAGAGTCCCTAACTGAGGACATGGATTTTGAGGAGGGAGACGGGTCCCCCAGACTTCCACTTGAAGTGTCCTTCAGCGACGTCCTCCAGGTTCTCATGCAAAGAGGTGGTTGGTCTTCTCCAACTCCATCTTTGGAGGAGTCCATGTTCCTGAAGGCCTTTGGGATGGGCCCATCTTCTACCTGAGTATCCCCCCATGATGATGAGCTTGTGGACCCTATCACCTGCAGGGCTTGAAAGGAGCCAGACATGGTGGAACCTGTCCCCAAAAAAGCCAACAAATTCCTCAGTCCTCCCAAGGACAGAATATTTTGGAGCAAAGGTATCCCCATCAATGCCATCGTGGTGGCTGCTGCTACTAAGAAGAAGGTAGCTGAGCAAAGCTCCTTGATCCATCCCCCAAACAGGGAGTGCCATGTGATCAACCGCTTTTGAAAGCATGTGTTTGTCTCAGTTACTTTTGGACTGAGAGCAACTAGTTATTTGGCCCATTTTATCCGGCTTCAGAGACACTTGGTTTCGGAGCTTACCATTTCCTTACAGAGTTGTTGCCTCCAGAGACTCTTACGCTGGTCTCTCCGAAGCTCTCCAGGGATTACTTTATTCCCTTTTCCCAGCCCCCTCCAATTCAAAAGTTTCTCCCGAATGTTCCACCCCACCAAAGGGAGTTGGCCAATCTCAAGGTTCAAGACCTTCTTCAAAAAAGAGTCATCCAAGAGGTCCCAACAGGACAATGAGGGTCCGGAACTTACTTTCACTTAATTTTTGGTACCAAAGAAGACTGGAGACCTGCGTCCCACTTTGGACATCAGTGAGCTAAGTCTGGACACTTTTCAGTCCATTCTGCCTTTCTTGCACAAGAAGTATTGGATGTGCTGAGTGGATTTCAAGGATGCATA
Organism: Protopterus annectens; assembly: GCF_019279795.1. Taxonomy (NCBI): domain Eukaryota; kingdom Metazoa; phylum Chordata; order Ceratodontiformes; family Protopteridae; genus Protopterus; species Protopterus annectens. Next base: position 616,084,383 of record NC_056744.1, read on the forward strand.
CTATCATGTAAAGATTGACAGACACTCCAGGAGACACTTACACTTTCGGTTAAGGGCCAGTCATTACCAGTTCAGAGCCCTGCCCTTTGGTCTCACCACAGCCCCCCCACTGGGTGTTTACCAAATGCATGGTAGTGGTGGCAGCTTATCTCCGGCTGCTAGGTTTCCAGGTCTTTCCGTACCTGGATGATTGGCTCCTCACAGCTCCCATGAGGCATCGACTCTCAATGGCCACCAGATATATCCTCAGTCTTTTCCAACATCTAGGTATCACTGTGAATCTGACCAAGTCCAGTCTTGTTCCATGCCAAAACCTGGAGTTTATCAGGGTCTAGTTGGACACAGTATCAGAAAATGCAGCACTGCCTCCCCGCAGGATTCAACTCATTCAAAGTCAGGTTTCTCTTTTGCTGGAGCTACAGCACCCCTTGGTTCATTCCATTCTCCAAGTGTTAGGTTCGATGGCAGCTGCCATTCAATTAGTTCCCTCGCCAGATATCACATGCGAGTGCTCCAATGGATCCTGGCAGTCCAGTAGTCCATTCTGGTTCAACCTATGTCCATGACGATAAAGTTGACGCAGGTATGCAGGAATCATCTTGCTTGGTGGCTTCAGTCTCAGGACCTACTAGGCAGGCCATTTTTCCTTCCACAGATGCCTCCCTTTTTGGGTGGGAGGGGGCATTTTCAGAGCAGGACAGTTCAAGGCACATGGTCCCCCTCAAAGACCAGATCGCACATAAATATCCCAGAGATGAGAGCAAATCTTGTAACATTGCAAACCTTTCAGGAGTGCCTCCCCCTGGGGACCATAGCAGTCCAAACAGACAACATGGCAGTGGTCTGGTATATCAACAAGCAAGGGGGAACACGGTCTTATCCTCTGTGCAGAGAAGCCATGAGAGTGTGGGAATCTTCCAGGTACTTTCTTCTTGCAACTCATATATGAAAACAAAATAAAAATGTTTTTGAAAAAAAAAATCATCAGATAATTTGTAGCAGATGCACCTAATGTACATATCTATGTACAGAGAATAGGTGATATATAATGTGCCCAAACTAGTGCATGTTATCACTACCCCTACACCTCCAAGTCCTGCACGCAGAAATGAAAACATCAGGTTATTTTCTTTACAGCTTTAGCATTTACTTGTATAATGGAGCAAAAATATGGTTATTTCCCTCCTGCTTTAACAGTAAAGTCATGATGGAGTGAAAATACCTCATTATTTGCCAGGCAGGTTTAGAAAAAAAGCAAAGGGAGCTGACAAAGAAAGGGGGTACTGGATGTTGCATTAAGTAAGGCAGATCAGATACAAGATGTAAAGGTGTAGCCTGAGTAACGGTGATGGTGCTATAGTGTGATTCACATTTCTTGGTGGAGGCAAGGTAAATTTTCTAGGACAGCAGTGACAGATTATGGTGGAAAGGTTGACTACTTGTTGGTGAATGTGGCGACAGGGTACTGTTGTGGCGACAGGGTACTGTTGAAGTTGTATGGAGGTAGTGGATCTAAGGAACCGTTAATGGCAAAAAATCTCTGAACCCCAGCTATGTGAATACAGTTCACTGAGAACCTCAAATGAGACATTGCCCTTTTCTGTATGACCGTGATTTGCCACCCTGCTGAAAAACTCTGTTTTATGTTAGCCGAATATCGGTTCAAGTAGATGGCATTCTCATAACACATATGCTGTGAATGATGAGTCAGGAATATATGCAAAAGGGAACATTGGGAGGGGATAAGCAGATACAGAAAAAAAATGTATGAAAAATGAATAAATTAATGGTAAAGATAGAAATGAGGGAAAGAACAGAAGGAGGAAGTCCTGACATTAGTTAACGTATAGCATGCAGGCATAATCCTTTGTATACCTTCCTTTCTGGTGTGCAAATGTAAGTTACACCCACTTGCTGTCACTAACCAATTCCATCTAAATGTACTAATCCTAACAGTAAAACTTCCTGTCTAGTCTTAACTCTAAATCTCCATCCCTAACCATAAACATATAACTCCATGCATAACAATAGTCATGCAGCTTGTGCCTTACTCTAACCATAAAACCCTTATAACCATAAAACTCTCCCATAAATCTTTAATTTCATCCCTGAACCTAATACTGAAACCTTACCACTAACCACAGCAGATTCACTCCAATCTGAAAAAAAAAAATACTTCAAAATGCAGTTACACAAATTGCTTAGCTACAGTGTCTGCTGTTTTGCTTCAGAAGCAACACACTGTTCACTTTTGTAGAACTTGTGTTTACGCTACTTCTGCACAGCCTGTAATGGAATATTGTAAGTAATCATTGCCAAACTCTTCAACCTCTGGGGACACATTAGGATTGCCCAGTATTAGTCAGTGCCAGACAGGAGCAGTAAATGCAGTTGAAACACAAGGAGGGAGGCATAAGTCATGAACAGCTAGCTATACAACTGCAGGAAGTGTAGTTCAGCAGAACACGTCCTCTACCTAGGTTGAATAAAGTACATGAAGTTGGAATAATGTTTTATTAATGACAGAAAAATACATATAATAGTCTTATAGATATATTGTTTTATTACAACAAACATTAGGTTAAAACATTGCATAATATCTATTACCTTTTTCATAACTGGGGGGAGTTTATGTTAGAAAAGACAGAGTTTACAACAATGAAAATTGGGTTAGGATGCCCGTTGTAAATAGTTTAGACTCCAGGGCAATTAAAGACATAATAACAAAAGAACTGGAAATTGTTTGGGGGGTCAAACTGAGGTGTTAAAAGTAATAGGGGACAAGCCATTATTAACCCAAAAAGGGAGAAGAGTTTCAAAAACTATTTTCAGGCTAAGCTAAATTTTCCAAAAGTTAGATGTAACAAAAATGGTATGGTTAAATGTTATAACTGTAACATGTGCACTTTTTTATATACAGAAGAAACATGTTGCTTTTCAAACAAAATAAGAATCAATATCAGTGGGATTTTCACATGTAAATCCAAATATGTGCTTTATGTTATGTTCTGTGTAGAATGTTAAGTCTTTTTATGTAGGGAGAACTACAAGAGAACTATGCAAAGAATTTATGAACATAAGTATGCTGTATCGAGACAAAAATAATGCCCTGGGAAGGCATTAGTCATGAAACTGTTTAAGCTAAGGATAGTATGCACCCTCCCTATATTTTTAGAAATGCTGTTCAAAATCAGTTTTATAGGGCCTCCAGATTGAATGTTATAAAGGAGGATTTTTTTTTCATCAAGCTGAGAGAACCAGCAGTAATCTACAAGAAAGGGGTTACAACATTAATAATATAGAAACCAGTATTTAGGAAGTCAGCAAGTTGAGAGATTCAAAGGCTAGACCCTATTTTTCAAAGAAAAGATACATGGGAGAGGGAAGCCCCAATAGGAATCAAGTTAGAACAAGAGATAGCACACAAATTAGAGTACCTTTTTATTACTCGAAAGATGCATGGGTGTATATATGCTATAAGGAAACATTGTGACATATTAAAAGTAGATAAGGACATCAGTAAATTGATTGATGTGAAGCCTAATTTTTCATTGAAGAATCATAAATCTTTGAAAAGGCAGTTATGTCAGCCTAAGGTGAATGATAGAAAACAGGGCATTCTTAGTTCTGATATAGACAGGGGCACAAAAAGTGTGGCAGATGTGCGTTTTGCAGATATATAGACAATAGTTCTAGATTCGAACATCCAGACCAACTAAGGACATATGAGTTCGATATTACAGGTAATTGTGAAACTGAACATCTTGTCTATTTGGCACACTTTACAGTTTTTGGTCGTAGGGAGAACTTATGAGAGTATCAGAGGAGGAGACCTACGGAACATAACTGAGGAACTTGAAGCAAAATGGATAGTTAGATTAAGGGCTGATAAAGGCCATGGACTTAATGAATATATACCCCTATGTCCCAAGTTAAAATCTAGGCAGCTTTTCAAATAGAAGCACTGATAAATTATTTATGCTCATGTTCCATGAACTGGTTTTAATATATGTTTGTATTTTTAATATTTGTTGGCATCTGCATGTATTTTGTAGTGTTTTGTTTTAAATTAATAGTGATTGTTCATATTCTGAGAAGGTATTGGCTGTTTTAGTTATGTGTTAAAAGGGGGGTGTATATATAATGTGAAGGGTTTGTTTAAATTTGTACTGACCTCTAAAGAAGTGGGGTTGCTCACGAAAGCGCTCGGGTCTATTAAAGTTTTTTATACTGGATCCTACAGCTGTCTCCAAGTCCTGGTGTTTTGGATTTTTTTCTGGACATTTGTCTTGTACAGGACAAGTGAGTTTTAGAGCTTTGGTGGCAGTTTTGTGCATTATTTGCTGGATATGTTGTTTAACATTGTGTGATATTGCTGGTTCTTTGCATGATGTTATAAATACCTTAAGCAAGTTTGAAAGAATTTCAGGGCTTAAATTTAATCATAATAAATCCAAAACATTACTAATTAACAAAAAATCAACCAAAACTTAAGAGAGCCTGTTTAAATGGGAGAATGATGTACTAGAAAATGTGGGTGTCAGTATAAAGAGCACATAGAAAGAGTCTGTTAAACTAAACTACAATAATTTAATAACCACCAATACTGAACTAAGATGGAATAAAAAGTTCTTCACAATGGAGGATAGGCTCTCTTTAATTAAAATGATAATTTTACCTAAAATTTTGTTTTATATGCAGTCATTGATACTACCCCCTCCCAAAAACATTTTTAAAAAATTAGATTCCATGCTACTTAAATTTTTTGGTTCCCCTTAAAACCTAGGATTGAATATAAATGGCACATTAGAGCTTGGAACAGTAACTAGATAGCATTCCCTAGCTTAGATCTTTATTCCAAATCAGTTGTAATTAATGTAATATTACAATGGATCACGCCAACCTATATATGTGGCTGGAAAACAATATATGAGATTCATATAACTGATGTCAGAACTACAGAAAATCAATTTAAGGAACAATATGGAATGAGTAGAGTTGATTGGCTTTACCGTGAATTTTGTTTTTTTAATAAGAAGTTTGATCATTTTTCTTATGGCATTAATCAAATATTTAATAACTTTAAAAATATAATTGATTGTAATTACAACATTAAAACAATTCCTATTTCTTATATTCCCTATAGCATACTCCCCCGATTGCCTAGATTCTTTCATCATCAATGCGATGCAAAAATTAAAGGAAAATAACTTGATATTCTGGTATCAGTTTATTGAAAATAAGAGTATTAAACCACTAAACTCTCTCTTATGTAGTTTTGGTAATAGTCAAGACAGTTGGTTGTTTATACACTCATTATAGCAGTTTATAGACAACAAAATGAGAGTATCAATCAACCTAGAGATAGAATCTATACCTAGTTTGATTCCACTTTTTATTAGGCGTCTTCAAAAGACAGATAATCAAAATTAAGTATCTCATCTATCTATAAAATGCTCAGATAAGACACTCTAAAGTTCAACTCAGATTTTTGGAATTACTATGTAAAGATTAATAGAGAACAAATATCTGACGAATCAAAAAAAAATGTTATTTAATTCTACCATATGGTACCTCTTCTTCATTATATTGGAGATTGCATACATGGAAATTTATGAATAGGAGTTTTACTCCACATGAAATAAATCTTATACTCAAAAACAGTAAAAGTAAATGTTGGAAATGTGATGAATTACTAGAGGCCAACTGGGTTCACATGTTCATTGAATGTAGAAATGTTGTTCAATACTGGAAAGACTTCAGATATTTTGTAAATGCTTTTATGGTCTGATAACTGTCATATTTCTAACTCACTAATCCTATTCAGTGTTCTATAAATAATGTAATACCTAAATCTCAGATTCAGTTACTCTGGTCAATTCTTGCAATTGCCAGAAAAGTTATTACTTTGAACTGGATAAGAAAACAAGATTTGATGTTTAAAGATTTTATTAATTTAGCAAAAGTTGTTTGTAAAAAAGAACTGCAAACCATTTGTTTCAGAACTCATAACAATACTTATAAAAAAAAAAAACAATATGGCAAAAATTAGAAAACCTTTTGAACAAATACTGATAACTTCTCATGGATAAAATGATTGTTTATCATGGATGAATGTAAATATTGTAAATCGTTTTGTTATTGTTTTATTGTATTTATGTGTACATTTGCGTATGTTTATAATGAAAACAAAATAAAAATGTTTTTGAAAAAAAAAATCATCAGATAATTTGTAGCAGATGCACCTAATGTACATATCTATGTACAGAGAAGAGGTGATGTATAATGTGCCCAAACTAGTGCATGTTATCACTACCCCTACACCTCCAAGCCCTGCACGCAGAAATGAAAACATCAGGTTATTTTCTTTACAGCTTTAGCATTTACTTGTATAATGGAGCAAAAATATGGTTATTTCCCTCCTGCTTTAACAGTAAAGTCATGATGGAGTGAAAATACCTCATTATTTCCAGGCAGGTTTAGAAAAAAAGCAAAGGGAGCTGACAAAGAAAGGTGGTACTGGATGTTGCATTAAATAAGGCAGATCAGATACAAGATGTAAAGGTGTAGCCTGAGTAACGGTGATGTTGCTACAGTGTGATTCACATTTCTTGGTGGAGGCAAGGTAAATTTTCTAGGACAGCAGTGACAGATTATGGTGGAAAGATTGACTACTTGTTGGTGAATGTGGCGACAGGGTACTGTTGAAGTTGTATGGAGGTACTGGATCTAAGGAATCGTTAATGGCAAAAAATCTCTGAACCTCAGCTACGTGGATACAGTTCACTGAGAACCTCTTTTAGCAAATGAGACATTGCCCTTTTCTGTGTGACCGTGATTTGCCACCCTGCTGAAAAACTCTGTTTTATGTTAGCCGAATATCGGTTCAAGTAGATGGCATTCTCATAACACATATGCTGTGAATGATGAGTCAGGAATATAAGCAAAAGGGAACATTGGGAGGGGATAAGCAGATACAGAAAAAAATGTATGAAAAATGAATAAATTAATGGTAAAGATAGAAATGAGAGAAAGAACAGAAGGAGGAAGTCCTGACATTAGTTAACGTATAGCATGCAGGCATAATCCTTTGTATACCTTCCTTTCTGGTGTGCAAATGTAAGTTACACCTACTTGTTGTCACTAACCAATTCCATCTAAATGTACTAATCCTAACAGTAAAACTTCCTGTCTAGTCTTAACTCTAAATCTCCATCCCTAACCATAAACATATAACTCCATGCATAACAATAGTCATACAACTTGTGCCTTACTCTAACCATAAAACCCTTATAATCATAAAACTCTCCCGTAAATCTTTAATTTCATCCCTGAACCTAATACTGAAACCTTACCACTAACCGCAGCAGATTCACTCCAATCTGAAAAAAAATACTTCAAAATGCAGTTACACAAATTGCTTAGCTACAGTGTCTGCTGTTTTGCTTCAGAAGCAACACACTGTTCACTTTTGTAGTAGAACTTATGTTTACGCTACTTCTGCACAGCCTGTAATGGAATATTGTAAGTAATCATTGCCAAACTCTTCAACCTCTGGGGACACATTAGGATTGCCCAGTATTAGTCAGTGCCAGACAGGGGCAGTAAATGCAGCTGAAACACAAGGAGGGAGGCATAAGTCATGAACAGCTATACAACTGCAGGAAGTGTAGTTCAGCAGAACACGTCCTCTACCTAGGAGAATAAAGTACATGAAGTTGGAATAATGTTTTATTAATGACAGCAAAATACATATAATAGTCTTATAGATATATTGTTTTATTACAACAAACATTAGGTTAAAACATTGCATAATATCTATTACCTTTTTCATAACTGGGGGGAGTTTATGTTAGAAAAGACAGAGTTTACAACAATGAAAATTGGGTTAGGATGCCCGTTGTAAATAGTTTAGACTCCGGGGCAATTAAAGACATAATAACAAAAGAACTGGAAATTGTTTGGGGGGTCAAACTGAGGTTTTAAAAGTAACAGGGGACAAGCCATTATTCACCCAAAAAGGGAGAAGAGTTTCAAAAACTATTTTCAGGCTAAGCTAAATTTTCCAAAAGTTAGATGTAACAAAAATTGTATGGTTAAATGTTATAACTGTAACATGTGCACTTTTTTATATACAGAAGAAACATGTTGCTTTTCAAACAAAATAAGAATCAATCTCAGTGGGATTTTCACATGTAAATCCAAATATGTGCTTTATGTTATGTTCTGTGTAGAATGTAAGTCTTTTTATGTAGGGAGAACTACAAGAGAACTATGCAAAGAATTTATGAACATAAGTATGCTGTATCGAGACAAAAATAATGCCCTGGGAAGGCATTATAAATACGGGTCATGCAAAGCTGATTTTAAGTTCTTTGTAGTGGATGCTCTAAAGAATGTAGAAAGTTTGTTAAATCCTGAAGATGAGTTAGGATGGTTAGAATACAGGTGGCAAATTAGACTGGTCTAAACAACATTTAAGATTTTATTATGTATTTGAAATGGAAGGGGTTAAAACACTAATTACTCAATCATGTGATTTTAAAAAGTATTTAAATGTGATCAGTTGTATGTAAAAACCTCAATCTGAAGAAGTCTTAGCGCAAACAAAAATGTTTACTGGAGTTATTTCTTTTGTTTTATTAAAGTGATTTTCCTTTGGTTTTTGTATACTTGCAGGTGTTGCTTTCTCTGAAAGATGTTCATTTTTTAAAGAAATAAGTATCATGTGTGTTACTGTGAACACTGTTAAATTCAACAAAACTCTGTCTATGAGAGAGAGAGAGAGGAATTTACAAGCATTTCTCAAGCATACAAAGTTAGTAGGCTATTGTTAGTAAAAGAAAGTGTAGCTAAAGTTAAATATCTAGCAAAAGACAAATCTGTTAAAAAAAGTCTTGTGGATAGCTCTCCCAGACTGCAGAAACCACAATATTTAACTCAAATACATACAATTAAATCTAATAATCCCTTTAGTGACTCCCATTATTCAGTATTTGCATCCAAATGGTAGACAGCAAACTATTTATGGACATACTAAAATATCCTAAATCCACTTGTGAATGCAGATGTAATAAACAGTAATTAGTTGATATCACAACAGTAGTGAACTCAGAAAAGTATTGAACTCTAAGCATGCGCTCAAATGATACTTCTACCTTGCACTAATAATTTGCTGACAAAATCTTATCCCCAAAGAACACTCACTGATTGCAAATACGGTAAAGCAGACATTGTGGATAGATAATCCTCACACAGCAACAGATTTTAACTCTGTAACACCTCCATATCCGCTTACCCTTTCAACTCATCTCTTACAGTTAAGAACCCCTCTTTTTTCTTTCTTGTTGCCATTATACAATCATGTAGTAAGTTAGCCTTCCTAACTACACCTAGCTACTAGCAAATATCTAATTCTTTCAACTTCTATAAATCCTCCTAGAAATACTCTGCTCAGCCATTCTGCCTAAGATACATGATCAATTTTACACATACAAATATGAGTAATTTATTCTTTCTATATTGTATTATAGAATGTGCAACTCTGCTTCATTTGATGATGTTTTTAGCCATTTGCTGTAAGGAATTACATCTGTCAGTCTTCACCCACAGAGTTTATAACTTTACATTTGATATCTTTCAAAGTTATAAGGCAATGTTTTATTTGTAAACTTACCTCTTAATACATTCTGTTTACTTTGTTTACATTGTTTTAACATTTCTGTGGAGCTACTCTTTCTGGGCCTCCACTGAAAAGTGGACTCTAGCTAGCTGAACTATATTTGTTAAAAAAAATAAACAAATTAAATAAATAAATAAATAAATAGTGGTGAAAATGAATTGTACCAACAAGATAGGGGAATATGTAAGATAGGAGTGGTATTCACTTATTATCTTGTGTGTGACCTCTCCCCCTGTAGCTACCAGAATTAACATTTGTTCACCCACGCTTTGGATAATGTCTGCTTGATGTTCCTTGTTCTCCTTACTATCTCACTACCTCAACAGGGTTTCTAGGAAAGGAAACAGCTGGGGCAAAGATTACTTTGTTGCCAGTTATTGTGGAAAACGTGGCTGTTTGTTGCAGAGGGATAAAGCCCGGACTTTGACCCCAGATGACCTGATCCAAGGAATGGAGGATGGGAAATTAGTGGCTATGACTTGCTCATCATGGGAGGAGTGATGGTACGCAGCTAGCTGTTCTGCTGCTCCATTGCACAAATGGAAGCCTAGAGCATGGAAAGCAAGTATGGATACTGGAAGGCATATGCGTGGAGGCTAACTAAACTTGTGAGGGTAGCAGTTGTCCTTGCCTGGCTGCTGTGATCTGTGTGGTGCTACAGGGTTTACATCTCCACTAGAGGTTGGGTATATTACTACAATAGGAACTTCCCCAGTAATTCATATTCTAGATGGTGTGATGCTCCTGTAGGCATGCATCATGTAGTTTCATGTCCTTGGGACAAGCATGATAGGTCATCATAGGGCTTCTGTCTGGGGTGCAAGCTGGGCTTTCCTGGATAAGGAACAAGGGTGTGGTGTGCCTGGAAGACAGAGTGAAAAGACAGGATACAAGCAGGATCACAAAGGACCCTTGTGGTGTTTTGTATGATGGCTTGCCCAGTATTGTACTGAGTACTTCCTTAGTGGGTCTGTATCATATGAATGAAAGTTGAAAATTGCGAATGCTCCAAATCTCGAAAATGCTGGACCTCAAAGTGCTTTTTGTGAGATTGCAGTACATTGAAGATTAGAATATTTGTTCTTTCCTCACTGTAGTGTGATCTCGAAGTTGGTATATATATTTAGTGGAGGGGGGCAGCCCCCCACAATAGCAAGTTCGAGGTCCGGCATTTTCAAGATTTAAAGAGCTCGCGATTTTCAACTTTCTGTCTTATAATATAGACCCTTCCTTAGTACACGGAAGATTGGACTGAGTCTCATGGCAAGGAGACTTGATAGTTATCAAACATAAAGGGTATAGGCAAGACATAGAAAATTATAAGATAAAAATGGCATCTAATGCTGGTGCCATTAAAAATATCCTGACCCAAGCAGCGTTTCACAGGCAACCCCTGTAGGACTTTGATATGACCCTTTTTTTCTACTCCTTCAATAGATTTCCCAACTGTCATTGGGATGTCCAGAGGCCAGATGTTGGTAAGGTAGATTGATGCTGAATATATTATAATGGGAGCCAATCTGCAGTAACATAACATTCAGTGTTGGGTACCTGAGGGCACTAATTAAGAAGGTGTCTATTGTATTTCCTGCTGACACTATTAATTATAAAATATTTGGTAAGTGGCAGTTTGCATTGCTTGCAAAGAGTACAGAGGCTTCAACACATATCAGCCCACCTGCATCACAGACTCCAGTCAGAGATAGAAAAGGGACTACTCCTCTCCCCCTCCATAGCTTCATACATGTATATTGAACCAGTGGTATGCCAACAATTGTAGGTTTAGTCATCAATGAATTTTGAACCTTGAAGCTGAGCTCATAGTTTAGATGATGATGATAAGAGATAGAACTAACTTTGGATCAATACAGTGGTCCAGGAAAACAGCCACAAAATGCCTTGCCAAACAAAAGAAAAAGCAATTTTTTTGAGCAGGCACAGAAACTTTATCACCTACCCTGGATAATATACTTATATGAAGCTGTGTGTGGGTAAACAATAAACAGAAAACATGTACAAGCCTTTGCTGATGTTTCTGTAAAAGAAAATATCTCAAAACAAGTGAAAGTAGTTGACACTATGAGAATGCATATACTTCATCCTCAACTGTTCTCAAATTCTGAGTAAAATAATGAGTCCTAGGAATTCTCAGGCTAAATTATTTGCTGCCTTTATCGTACAGTGACTCCAGTAATTGAGCTTCTTGTAATCTGGCTAATACCCTCAGATGAAGTTTCATTTTGAGAGACATTAAATTTTAATGAAAGATTATTTTAAATTAGCCACTAAGGAGCTTTCAGCACAAACAAAAAATACATTTTTCACAGTAGCTAAAGCTTGCTACATCCTATATACAAGATCTTCATCCTATAGTCCTGTCTTTTGAGGATGTTACTATTGATATTTTCTCATGCACCTGACTTAGCCACCAGCTTGAAAAGTTTTGTTAAGATTTGTAGGGTTTAAGTTCAATTTAAATTTATTTACTAAAATGTGGTAGTTGACTCCAGTTCCAAGTGGTTCAAGAAAGCAATTTGTCAAACAAAAGAAAAAAAAAGGATTTTTTGAAAAGGCCTGGAAAATTCATCTGCTATCCTTGATATTAAGACTGTTAACTACCAGATCCTGTATAATACAGTACCAGGGTATGAGCCCAAAAAAAATGCAGCACAAGGTGTTCTTATTGTTTCCCTACAAAAAAAATCCTCAAAACTGATGCAGAGTTGTCAATGTGGGAAGAGAGAGCATACATTTGGAATTGTTACAGTACATGTAAACCTCAGATCTGCTGTTTCTGGTACTATTCTGTGCAGATATGTTCTCTAAACATGTTAATTATAATCTCTTAGTTGAACATCTAAACACAGGTTTATTATCTGTCTTTTTCTCAGAAATTCATGAAATAACTGGATGAACAGGCCGAGATAAACAAAAAGCAGATATCACATTCATCATTTCCAGAGTACTCGGAAACTTTCTAAGTCATGGTCCTTTTTACTGCAAAAGAACCAGACAATATAAATAAAAAAGGAGCTCCAGAAGGAACACTGTGCATGGAAATGTAAGTGCCAGCAGCATAAATATTGGGGACCCACAACAGGACAGATCCTACAGCAACATTAATCAGGGAAGTTTACCCATCAGCTCTTTCATTCTGTCTTACCTGCCATTCTCTGAGAGAAAATGTACACATTTTCAAGCCAATGATAGTAGAAAACTGTTAGAGATATGGGTCAGGAAGGCAGGCTACACTGCAGAGTTTAGTAGACCTCTGTTTCTAGAACCAATTTCTCTTATGCCAAGAGAACAAATTTACCTCACCATGCTTATAACATGATATTTACTGGACGTTCAAGCAGGACAGCTGGAACATTTGGCAAAATGAGTAAAGGGATTTTATTCAAAGTTTCACATACTCATGCACATCACATTGGCAGAATGTTAAGATCCATGCCTCACAGCTCCATTGTCTGACATTCAGTCTAGATCTCCTGTCACCATCACTGTGGTCTCCATGGTTTGCCTGTGTCAATCTGTATTTTTTCTGGGTATTCTGGCTTCCTTTCACTTCCAAGAAACATGCAGGTTAGATGGCTATGCTTAATCATCTGTGTCTTTATATGTATATAAGATCTGTGCTGAATTACTGTTCTGTATCACATCAATAATTCAATATATTACACTTTAAGCCATCAAAACACTGCTAGAAAGAATCCATTGACCCAACACCAATAACTTAAAACAGCATTTTACAAATCTGTTCCTCCACTGTGTTCTATTTATCTGTCTGTGAACACTTAGTTTCTTGACCCAGTAGTGGAGCTGTAGGATTTGTGGAGATACCGGAGGTCCAAGGCAACGAGGTCTGTTTTGGTGTGATAAGCGAGACAGAGATTTCCTCTCAAAAGCCAAAGGAAAAAGATCACTAGTGGTTCTGGTAAATCCCTCACATCCAGGACCCCTGTGCACATCCAAAATTTAAACCACAGGAAGAACAAGTACATAGACACAATCAGAGAAGCAAGGAGAACAGCTGACCCAGTATGACTTTAGCAGGCTATCTTCACATGTTTGTTACAAAACAGGCCATTAACTAAAATCCAGAATTCAGAAACAGTTGAAAACAGTCCAAAGCTCTGAAGGTTAGTATTAAATTTTAAAGTGATAAAAATTAAAAAAAAAATTTGACTAGGCTTAGTAACTGAAGGAACTCCGCTTTATTTATGTATGATGAGCACTTTTCTCCACTAATGAGCTGATGAATTAACAAAGGAGTGGAGACAGCCTGCTACTCTCTCACTGGGGTCAGCTATTCTCCTTGTACCTCTAATTGTCCTCAGAAGCCTATAAGACATTGAATAAAGGGATAGAGCTTTTGCCTCTCACAACAGGTCAGGGATTTGAAACCTGTGACCTTCTTGGTTAGGAATCTTTGGGGGGGGGGGGGTCTTTCTAATTTTTTTAGATACATCCTGAAGGGATAATTGATGTGATCAGTGATGAGTATAAGAGAGTGATTACGTTTTTAGACCTTAAAGATATTCCTTTTGCAATTAGTTTTGCTAAATAAAAGGATTTCCTACTAAGCAGGAGACTCTCTATTCTCATATCATGTCTCAAAAATGTGGAATGCCATTCCATTCCCTGTAAGCGTAGACTACTCACATAAATCATTTTAAAAAGTCATGGATAATTGGACTTTCTCTTGCTTTACCCTTGGCTAAAATGTTATTTCTTCTCATTTAATCTTATACTAACTATTCCAGCTTTTATTTTATTTAACAAGCAAGCTGATATTCTCTGCTTTCTCTCTCATTACTACATCATCTCCTCTGGCAATTTTATATCCATGCTTCTACCTGTCTTATTTATCTCTCATTTCTACATCTTCTCCTCTGGTTATTTTATATCCACACTCCTACCTATCTTATTTTGCTTGCAGTCTATAATCTTTCTCAATTCACTACGTAAAGTGCACTCATTGTTTTTGTTAAAGTTTGTTGAATGTATATTACTCATATGTATTTATACATTTCTGAATTTTCTGCTATACAAGTGATTTAAAATTGTATTGTATAAATGTAATTACTGTTTTGTGTAAATTCATGTGGAGCTTTTCTTCAGTCAGATCATCCTGGTAAACAAATGTAAATAAATAAATCATGGGGTTGCATGTCAGAGGGTGACATAACAACAACCACCAGCGTGCAGTCATATGCAGTCTTTGTTAGCCAAATGTTTTAACTTTTTGCTTAGTGATCTGACAAACAAAGGGCAAAAAGGAGAGGTCCCAGCACAGAGCCCTGAGGACACCCATTGCTCACTAATATGGCATCTTCAACACTCTGTGTGGGTTCTGTAGCTCTGCCAGTTTGCTATCAGTCTTACTGCATATGGGTCAATTTTTAATGCATTTATCTTCTGTATGATGCCAGTATGGGGGATTGGAGTACTACATGGCTACTGTCCACAGACTCTGTAACCCTTTTGAAGAAGTTAACCAGATTCAGTAGACAAGATCAATCCTTCACAAAGTCAGACTGTTGGGATCAAGTCAAACAAAATTCTTGATGTTACAGTAAATGAGGTCAGTTATAGCATGGTCCATGGCTTTGCAGATAAGGCTTGTAAGACTGATATGTGTGCAATTTACCTGGGCCGGTTGTAAGGCCAATGTTATGGATTAGAATTACAACTGCAGAGTGCCAATCATTGGGGATGAAATCAGTAGCTAACCTTAGGTTAAGCAGTTTAAGTGAGTCTTCAGTGCCATGTTTATTACTATTAATTAAGTAACCAGGTATGCTGTCTTGTCTCTTGGAGGAAATATTTTTGGTCTTGGTTAGCACTTTCAGTAAATGATCATTCTGATAATTAGTGTTTATGGGGATTTTGGCAATTCTGGACTTTTAATACTGAATCTTTTAGCAAAGATTTTGGCAATGCCTATTAGGTCAGGAAAGGAAGCATATTGTTTCTTAGTTTTCAAATAGCTAAAGAAAGATTCATAAACCAGCCTAAGTTCATAAGCTGCTTTAGTGGACCTGATAATGATTTTCATTTTTTTGTAATGCTTTTGATAGTTTCCTTAAGAAGAGGGGTTTTGGATCTATTATAAATTTTAAGGAGTTTCTTTCTTTCTCTTGTTACAGAGTTTATTTATAGCAGTGGACCACCAGAGTGGTTTGTTTTGAATTTCCCATGATATTTGGTCTGGAGAATGATTGCTAGCTCTATGCATTTTTCTAAATGGATGCAGAATTCCTTGGTGAAGCTTGCTGCAGTATCATGGTCAGAGTTGGTGCAGTCAAAAGTGAATTTTGACATGTCATCATAGAGTAGCTTAAGGCTGGAATGTTTACAGTCTTTAAATTCAGTGTAATTTGCTTTTAAGAGCATTTGGGAATTTAAAGAAGCTTACATGTTTGTGGTCTCACTTCAGTGGGAAAAGGGATACCTGCAAGAGGTAACCATATTGGCTAGAATCAGAACAAAAATATGGTGTTCTCTAGTAAATGTGTTCACCAACTGAATAAGGGAGCATTTGTTTATAAAATCTAGGAATTTATAATCATATCCCACATTGGAGGTATAGGTATTGAGGGATACATACAATCCTTATAAAAACTGAGTTTTTGCTGATACGGAGATCATTTGTAACACTGATGAATGTTATGTGGTGATCAGGGGACAAATAAGGTCTTCTGAAACAAGCTGCTAATTGATAAGTAATCCTATCTAGAGTGATATGTAGTTTAGTGAGTTCAGTTTGTGGGTCCCTAAGGATCTGCTTGGAGGTCATATGTCCCTTGGCAAGCAGATCATCAGTAGTCTCCTTACTACAGCTTCCTATACCATAAACCTGAATTTAGACGCTACACACAAATGGCAGTGTTACACAAGGCATTTAAAACATCTTTAGGCTTGATAGCATACATAAAAAAACATAGCACCTATCAATAAGAGTAGGGGTTCTTTATATACAAAATAACTCTTATTTACAAAATATTTACATATTTACAAATATTTATAAGTTTGAACATATTATATATATATATATATATATATATATATATATATATATATATATACAAACACACACAGATCTGTTTACACAGTCAGACAAAATTTTCATCCCTGTTAGACCCCTATCCTTTTTCCATAACCACCATCTCATTTTACTTAATACCGTTGCTAAAATCCATTTACCATTAAACATAATTTAATTTATTCTTTTATTCCATATAACCCATGTAACATAAAATAACTTATCTATTCTACTAACATATTCTTTATTTTTATTTTTTTTATACTATCCATATTTAATCATATCCGTGTTTATCACTTCCTTTATATCTTCAAAAAAATCTTCTTTACATAGTTTTCCCCATAACTGTTTTACATTTCAAAAGCATGTGTTCCATAGCTTCTTCTTCTTGACAATGTAAACATACTCTAGTAGTAGAAAGAACCAGCAGAACTACATGAAATGAGACATGGAGAAGCGCTCGGATTATGTAGCCCAAGCCTAGCCCTGAGCAGCATCCTACCATCACCCAGAATGATACCACAGTACAAGCAGAAAATGATTGACTTCAACAACTGGCTAAGTTTCTGGTGTCATTCTAAGGGGATCCAGTATCTATCTGCCTGGGATGACATGATTAACAGACCTCGATGCTTTTCCAGAGATGGCCTGCATCTGTCACCCCTGGGCTTCCGGATACTGGCCAAGGCTCTTGCCACCCCTACAGTGCCTTTTTTAGGCAGTGTTCCAAAGACCAAATTATCACTGTAACAGCTACAAACAAATGCAGTCTGAGGGTCATGCTGCTTAATGCTAGCAGTCTAAATTTTAAAATGCACTCACTCGAAGCACTCCTTGAATATCGACATTTGTGCTGTAACAGAGACCTGGCTTGAACCAGGTCTCTGTTACATCGACATTTGTGCTGTAACAGAGACCTGGTTCAAGGCAACAGGAAGCACCCCTGCACTACCAGGCTATAACTTATTCCACACCTTTTGGCCCCAGAACTTGGACCGAAGCTCCAAAGGTGGTGGTGTTTCCATATTCATAAAGGATGCACACACCTCCAGACTGGTAGCCCAACATAACGCATCTGAGATACTTCAGGTGCAGCTAACATTGTGTAAGACAGCGATTCAGGTCGTAGCCTACTATAGGACCCCAACCATATCCCAAGACTCACACTCCACATTCCTAAGCAACCTGGAAAATATTAGGGTCCAAACTAACACTCTCATACTGGGTGACTTCAACTACCCCTCCATTAACTGGGAAAACTACTCATGTACCAATACACCTGCCCAACACTTCCTAGAATTCATTAATTCCAATGCCCTGGACCAACTCATTCTTACCCCCACTAGAGGTAACAATGTCCTTGACTTGGTCATTACTAACATGGGCAACCATTGCTCTGCACCAATAATCAACTCCTCCCTGGTTAGATCCGACCACAAACTAATCACCTTGGAAATCCATATCCCTCCCACCCTCCCCCACAAAGGTAACCATCATGAAAAACTTCTCCAAAGATAACTTTGGGCTCCTAAAAACAGAGATGGCTAACTTCACGGCACCCATGCAAATGGAGAACAGTTGCATGACCACCGAATCATGCACCAATGCACTGTATGAACATGTACACAAATGCATGGATCTCACCATACCCAATAGAACCAAGACACTCTCCTCAAAAAAAAAGGAAGCCAATCTGGTGGTTCCCCTGCCATAATCAAACTCTACAACAAAAGGAGAAAACTGATGCGGAATAAGGTGAAGTCCCAAGACTGGAAAAACTCTCTTATCCGCCTGAACAAAATTTTGAGATCCCTCATCAAATCCTCTAAAGCTAGATATGAAAACAGAATTGCAGCAGATAGTAAAGACAACCAGAATGCCTTCTATAGTTATGTAAAGAATCTCCACAGCAATACCCAGATTTGATATGAGCTACTGCACAGTGGTACCTACTATACCAAGCCAACAGATATTGCCAATATACTGGCCAACAGATTCAATGCCAATTTTACCTCTCTCCCCCCAAAGGACCAATCACAATACCAGTAGATTGCCAGGCACCCAGTATTACTGTTGCACAGGTTAAAACAGCACTGTCCAAGGCCAAGAATACAGCTTCTGTGGGACCTGGCAATATCCCTGGCTGTGTTCTACATGAACTGCAGAGTGAACTGGCACCTCACCTGTGTGCCCTGTTCAATCACAGCCTCACCTCAGGCTTTGTCCCTACCAAATGCAACACTGCTACAGTCATCCCTCTCCACAAAGGGGGAGTGACTACAGACCCTGGGAACTATCGCCCCATTAGCCTGACGAGTCTGATATGCAAGGCTATGGAATGCATCATCATGGACCTAATAAACAAGGATATAGGGAATCTCCAAACTCTGGGTCTTACACAGTTTGGTTTTGTGAAGGGTAGATCATGCCTGCTCAACTTGGTTGACATCTTTGAGTCAGTCACCAGGGCTGTGGATGAAGGCAAGGTGGTTCATGCAGCCTACCTTGATCTGGCCAAGGCCTTTGATACCATTTCCCACTCGGGAATCATAGAAAAACTTGCTAAGCTGGGCATCAACCCCTATATCCCTAGGTGGGTTGCAAACTGGCTCACAGATAGAACCCACAGTGTGAAAGTAGCTGACTTCAAGTCAGACTGTCGACCAGTCACGAGTGGAGTCCCACAGGGTTTGGTCCTGGGTCCTCTCCTGTTTGGTATCTACTTCTCTGAAGTCCAGGCCAACATGAAAGGACTCTGGCTGACAAAGTTAGCAGATGATTGCAAGTTGGGAGCCATTATTAACTCCCTAAGTGATGTTGACATCCTACAGAAGGGCCTCACTGAGACCAACAGCTGGTGTCAGAACCATGGCCTTAAGATCATTGCCAAAAAATGTGTTGTCATCCCCCTTGGGAAAAACCCAGTTCCCTTGAATTACCACATTGATTGTAGTCCACTGAACACAGAAGGCATTATAAGAGATCTGGGAACACAGGTTAACAGCAACCTCTCTTTTGACCACTGCATTGCCACTGTGGTCAGAAAGTCCTTCTATGTGGCACATCTCATTACTAAGGGTTTTTCATCCAGGAAGAAAGAGGTCATTGTCTCCCTCTACTCTTCCCTCATTAGGCCAATCATTGAGTACAATGCCCCATTTGGCACGTACCTCACTAGACACCTACAACAACTGGAGAGGCCGGAAAAGTACCTCACAAAGAGGATCATAGGCCTTAAACACTTGTCCTATATAGACAGACTCAAAAAACTCCAACTATTCTCTATCTCATATCACCTACTTAGAGGTGATGTCTGCTTGACTTACAAAGCCATGTCTGACCCAGCTTTGTTAGAAATGCTACATCTAAAGAAATCCCAATCCCTCCACACCACACACTCCAGAGACCTCAACCTCATTACCACAATCAACAGAACATGCTGGAGGGACAGGTTCATAACCCAGAGACTGCCCATGCTATGGAATAGACTTTCCATACATGTCAAGCAGAGCACCTCACTGGCCCTCTTCAAGAGAAATCTTTTTATGAATGGATGGGAAATAGAAAATTCACCCCAGGGATCACTACAATGGCTCTACTCAACAGAGGCACTAGGAACTAAGGTCGGGTGGCATGATGCCAGGGTAATCCTATGGGCTAGGCTTGTAAAGGCTCCAGGGCCATTAGCCTAGTGCATACCTATGAACCTATTAAGGTAAACCTTCACTGAGACAGCCAAAAGTTCAAATAGAAGCAAAAGTCCAGTGAAAGAAAACACCTGACATGTAGAAAAAAAATCCAAACAGACTTTAATAAATCCAAATCACAAAGTCACAAAGCTTTCAGACTTGCGTCCTTCTTCAGTGTGTAAAGAAAGAGTTTTCAGCCTCATTTAAATGATATCAGTATAAAATCACATGACACAGCTCATTAAACTAGAAATGTCTTCTTTAAGGTATAGCCTTAGAAATCTATAGTATCAATGTATAGCATAAAGAATACATAATATAACATAAAAAAATACAAAATGCATATGGAGGCAAAAAAATCTAAAAATTCATTCTAGCTATTTTCTTATAACCATTTGTTTCTTTTTCAATACTGGTTTAAAACTTATATTAGCATTAACTCCAGGTTTCATAACACAGAATTTAAAGCTATGCTTAGAGACAGCATCCTCAAGATGTTTTGCTTGTGCACTTGTGTTCACCTTCCCCCTAATGTCTGATTTAAGCTCAATAATTCTATCCTTCAACCTACATGTGGACTTACCTACATAAAATGCAATACATTGTACACAGGTAGCAAGATAGATAATGTTGCTAGTGTTGCATGTAGCTGATGCTTTAAAGACATATTTTTCCTGGTTAGATTAAATACTAGTAAAGAGAGATGTACAGGACGGTGGACATATATATACAGGAAGGTGAATACAAATGCACTAGCAAAACATCTTGAGGATGCTATATTGTCCAGTGAAATGTGTTTCCTTTCACTGGGCTTTTGTTTCTAAATGTAAACATATTCTATCACATTTCTTCTTATATGGCATATTTCTTTTTACCGGTAATTTATCTATTAACAGTCTCCAAAAAAAAATCTTGACATTCTACTTTCTGATTACACCTTTTGCTTCTTATTTTTATAGCTTTATTTTTTTCATCTGTTAGATATTCCCATGGTTTTACTTAGTAATGTTTTATCGTTACATTCTTACACCATACTTTTCTATCTTTTTCTATATCATCAATTTTTATTTTCCACAAAAATAGTTTTTCCTTGAAATATTTTATTTCCTCATTTATACACTTTTTCTCTTACTCTTTTTTACCATACCCCAAAATGTATCATATTTGCATTTATATAATTTTACTACTAATATCTCATCTTTTTCATTTATCCACGTTAACACTTTTTTCCAACCAACATCTTTATTAAATTTTCACATATGACACAGCCAATCGTACATTTATATAAATGAAAAACAAACAACATAACACCACTTTAGTTGCAAACAGTATACATCACAGACACCATTGAAACAACTGTAGTTGCAAATATTATACATCACTTATAATCTATCTAGTCATTGTCAATTAAGCATTATATGGCTCATTCAAATCCTGCCTCTTAAACCTTGTTCCTGCTCTGCATATATTGTTCCCACAATTGCCATTTTTTCCTATGTAGTTTGCTCCCTCCCTTTTCTAAAGATCCCAGTTCCAGTTGTTTTATCTCTGTTGCTATATTCACTACTTCTAGTACAGTTGGTTTACACTTTGATTTCCATTTTCTAGTAATTGCTTTTTTGGCAGCCACCATAATTAGACTCAGCAAGTCTTTACTATGTCTAGGCAATTCCGATTCTTTTATCATAACTCAAAAAAAATCATCTCCCGAGTCAATCCAATCTGCTCACCCAGCATCTCTGACAGAGTGGTCTGCAGGGAATCCATAACGTCTGCCAGCTCAGTACACTCCCAAAAAATATGTTCCCAGCCACCTCTTTCTTGTCTGTTCCACCTCCAACATTTGATATCCACCTGAGGAAAAATTATTCGGAGTCCACTTGGGGTATAAAACTACCTATGTAAACACTTCCGTCAAAGATCCTAAATCTTCTAGACTTTGTTGTATATTTGGGAGGTATACATATATCCTCCTATTGTCTCTTTGTGAATTTCATATCCAATCTCTCTTCCCAATCCTTTCTAAGCTCCTCTGATTGATTCTTATAATTATCATGCAATATTTTATATGCTTTACTAATTATTTCTTTTTAATGACAGCTTCTGTTCTAGATTCTATTAAAAACTACCAGTGCTGATCTTTCATTCAGGAGCACCCTATTTCTTTCTGTTTGCTTATACTCTGATATCAATCCTTAACTCATTCACTCCGGAGCAGCTCAGAAAAAGCTGCCTGCTTAATTCCACCATAGGAACAACAGTGCAGCCTGAGCTCATTCTCAGAAAATCCATTTGTAATACCATACAGAAAGCAAATGTTCATAAATCTTTAACTATAAGAGCTAGACTAAAAATGTAAATGCGAAAGCTGTTCAGCAGAGACTGACCTTTCCAACAGTGTAAATGTTGATAGTGCATATCAAAGTCCTTATTAAATATTTGGCAAGGAATGTTGATATTGTGCATATTTTTTACCTTTTTGGAAAAGCAAAGCGCAATATCTTGGTCAATGTACCATGCAGACCCATACAATTTGAATTTAATTTGTTAGTATAAATGTCAGCTTTAAAATGATACCTTGACCATTACTGTGTGATGCTCCTTTCTTGAGATATTCACAGAAATATGATTAATATATTATTTCTCATAACTGATAAACAAAGCATAATACTCATCACCTGTAACAGACAGAGCCTACATATCAGTGTAGAAGTTGTGCATCTGAAAGTCAGCTTCAAAATGATGCATCATTGTGTGATCACCATGCTCCCTTGCAAAGATATGGGCATAATAATGAGAAGTATTGTAAATGTATAATTTTCATAATCATACAAGACTAAACAAAATGTGATATCTGTACATGTGTATAGTGCACAGACAAAATTCCTTTACCATGTTGTACGGAGTAACAATGTCTTCAAAATGAGGTATTACTTGGCACACTGACATGCTCCCTTGCAAAGTTATTTACCAAAATATGAAAAAAAATCATAATTTCCATAACCTAAGTCCAAAACAAACTTTGATATCTAAAAAATTCATAATTTCCATAACCTAAGTCCGAAACAAACTTTGATATCTACACATGAGTACAACATACAGGCACAATTCTTTTATCATGTTAGAACCAGCAATACTGTCTTCAAAATGAGGTATTACTTGGCACATTCAGATGCTTCTTTGCAAAAGATATTTACCAAAATATCAAAAAAAATCATAATTTCCATAACCTAAGTCCAAAACAAACTTTGATATCTGCACATGTATACAACATACAGGCACAATTATTTTACCATGTTGGAACTATCAATACTGTCATAAAAATGAGGTATTACTTGGCACACTGACATGCTCCCTTGCAAAGTTATTTACCAAAATATGAAAACAATCATAATTTCCATAACCATATAACCAAATAACTAATACATGTTAGTGTGGAGTATATGCATATTCTTAACAGATAATAAATTCTCGAAAGCTGGATACATAAACAAAAACTTATAATAACCATCACTGAAACCTGTGCTATAGATAACCTGTACTTGTTACACCATATCTGTATTATGATCTTCAGCAGTCTGACCATGTATGCAGAAGCACTTCCCTGGTATACAAATGAATTATTTCCCCCTGCCAACATCTTCATTACTACATGTTATACACATGTCCCTAAATGAAGCATTCACCCAAATGACCCCCTCAGGAAAATGTTGCGATACGCACAATCACCAAAATTATATATACACACATATATATATATATATATATATATATATATATACATATATATATACATATATATATATATATATATATATATATATATATATATATATATATATATATATATATACACACACACATACATATATATATATATGTGTGTGAACAATGTATATGTGTGGAGTACATTATGTACATATATATATATAGCCATACACACATGCACAAATTATATATATTATACACACACACACAAAAATCAGGGTTTTAGGAGGATAGGCAGTTAATGAAGAATGAGGGGTGTTGTTTGCAATGACTCCAACCAGAGAAAAAACACAACCTGGCTTGTACATTCATCAAGGTGATAATGACTTCTACTTATGTGAATAACAGTGACAGCAGCTGAGACTTTTCCCAGAAAAGACAAACTTTCCAGATTCTAAGTATTTTTTTCTGCATTTTCTATTTCTGCCTGTTTTATTCTGCTATTACCTGTTTTTACTGTTTTTAATAGCTTGAATTGTTTATTGCACTTGCTTGTTTAAGTTTTGCTTAAAAGTTAAACAACAGGCTAATACACTCAAGTGTACTAGCTTTTGATAGCATTTAGTCGAAAAACACAGCATTTATTGTATTTTCTGCCTATCTGAAAAAAACTTGAAAAAAAAAAAATACTCGTGTTTTCCATACTTTTCTAATAGTTTGTTCCAGTGATCAGATTTTGCTGATCCCTGGGCTTTGTCTTGGTTCCTGTTTTCTCCATTTTCCTTGTTTGGTCAAGGGGTAGTTTCTTTACTCACTAGTGGGAGTAGGGAGTACTGAGCTGCCTGTTTGTCCTCAGAGGAGTGGTTTAAGGCAGTAACTTGTAGTTTATTGGCCATTTTGGGTCATTTCCTGTCTTTTCCAGCCCCCTGCTATAAAGCACGCTTTAGTTAAGCAGGTTTAAACTATTCGGGCTACCTAAAGTCCACTCTTCAAATTTTCCCTTAAAACTACCTTCCTCGAACTATACTACTGATCTAATCAGCGTATCCTATAACTAAAAAGATCATCTCTACTTGACTCCAAGTAGACTATTCTCTATCTGTTAAACGTAGCACTTGCTTCTACAGTACTTATTACCTTGATACGGCACTCTTGTCATAGATAGTACCCCAAAAAGGCAACCCCCCATTTCAATCCTTTTTAAAGTTTTTTTTGTCTATTTCTTCTAGCATGTCGAGGGATCAGTTGCTAGTGTCCTCTCCTGCTCAGCTGGTGAACCTGGGAATATTACAAATGTTACAATTGCCTCATGTACACAGACAACTATACGGCCAAACTGGAGGCTGAGCTCTCTCAACATAGGACTGGCAAGACCAGTCAGGAGGAGAAGGTTACCACACACACTATAGACCCAGTCTCACATAGTACCATTACAACCTCAAATCATACACATAAACACACAAAGACATACTCGGAGGCTCTGATCAAAAATCTACCAAAACAGCAGAGGCCACCAAAGCAGACACCCAAACAACCACCACCTCAGAACACAACACCTGCAACACATAGACCTCACAGTCAGAGTGTCAAACAGTCACAGCCCTTAAGGCCAAACACAATGCCAGACACACTAGTCATTGATGACTCCATAGTCAGACACACTGACGTCCGCTCACCAGACTGAGTAAGGAGAAGGTCACAGAAAGCTGCCTGTCGGTGCTAGAATCCGCCACATAGCATAAGCACTCAGGTCTCTCAACAGCAGGTACAAATATGACTCAGTCATTGTCCACGCTGGTGTAAGCGACCTGAGGCGTTACCTCCTGGACTACATGAAAAGAGACATTGAGGAGCTCTCTGATTATGTAGCCCAGGCAGGTATGACCCTGACCTTGAGCAGTATCCTACCTTCACCAAGAATGATGCCACAATACAGAGATAAGATGATCAGCTTTAACAATTGGCTTAAACACTGGTGTCATTCAAAGGGGATCCAGTGTCTGTCTGCCTGGGATGACATGCTGGACAAGCCACGCTGCCAAGGGACGGCTTGCACCTGTCACCCTGGGATTCGGATATTGGCAAAGGCTCTTGCCACCCCATAGTGCCTTTTTAGGCAAGGCTCAAATTCTAAACCTACCACCCTAGAACACAAAAAGGAAAAAACTAAGGGTAATGCTGCTCAATGCCAGAAGTCTAAATCTCAAAATGCACGACTCGAGGCCCTTCTCAGTATGGAGAACATCGATGTCTGTGCTGTGACAGAAACCTGGTTCAAGGCTCCTGAGAGCACCCCAGCTATCAGGTTTTACCTCATATCATGCGTTCCGCCCCAAAATCCGGACAATACCAAGAAAGGAGGGTATCCATATTCATCAAGGACACCCACACCTCAAGACTGGTGGCAACGCACGATGCATCGGAGACCATCCAGGTGCAATTAACCATAGGCAAGACTGCTCTGCAAATTGTAGCATGTTACAGGCCACCCTCACAAACTCAGGAACCTCACATGGCCTTCCTGAAAACACTAGAGGGGATAAATGTATCACCAAACACCATCATACTAGGTGACTTCAATTACCCTAATATAGACTGGGAACACTACTCAAGCCCAAACACCCTAGCCCAAAAGTTCCTGGAATTCATAAACTCAAATGCCATGGAACAACTAGTCACCATCCCCACAAGAGGAGATAACATACTTGATCTCATCATCACGAACATGGGAGAACAATGTTCAACACCGGAAGTACACCCCTCACTGGTGAGATCAGATCACAAACTAATCTCGCTGGAGGTCCTCACCCCACCCCCACCTGAAATAAAAAAGACCACAGTAAAGAACTTCTCAAAAGCCGACTTCACACTTCTAAAGACTAGTGTGGTCTCCTTTAAGGCCCCGAGGCGGAAAACAGTACTCAAGCCACTGAATCACTTACAAATGCCTTCTACCAGCACCTGCAGGACTGCATGGATAAGGCAATCCCAAGCAAAACAAAGACTCTTTGTACCAAAGGCAAGCGTCCAGTCTGGTGGACCCCAGCCATAAACAAACTCTACAACAAAAGGAGGAAGCTACTACAAGATAGAGCAAAATCCTTAAAAGGTAAGACACCCTTGATCACTATAAGTAAAAAACTAAGAGCTCTCATAAAATCATCCAAAGCAAATTTTGAGAGAAAAATAGCTAAAGACTCAAAAGACAATCATAAGGCCTTCTTTAGCTATGTTAGAAACCTGGGAGGAAACTCCCAGATATGCTCAGAGCTAGTTCAAAATGATGTGAAGATTACTGATCCTACAGACATGGCCAACATACTGGCTGACAGGTTCAGTACAAACTTCTCCCCCCCCTCCACCGCAAAAGGAGAGATATCTATACCAAAGCGATTGCAGCC
This sequence comes from Protopterus annectens, assembly GCF_019279795.1. Classification (NCBI taxonomy): domain Eukaryota; kingdom Metazoa; phylum Chordata; order Ceratodontiformes; family Protopteridae; genus Protopterus; species Protopterus annectens. The sequence goes on from NC_056744.1 coordinate 616,111,911, forward strand.
CCCAAACATCTCCAGCCCAAGTGAGAACTGCTCTCTCCAAAGCAAAAAACACAGCATCAATGGGACCTGATGGTGTCCCCGGCTGTGTGCTCCACGAACTCAATGAGGAATTAAACCCACAGCTAGGATAGCTGTTTAATCAAAGTCTTACCTCTGGATATGTACCCAGGGAGTGGCGCACTGCAACTGTGGTCCCACTTCACAAAGGCGGTGCCTCCACCAACCCTGGAAATTACCGGCCCATTAGCTTGACAAGCCTTATCTGCAAAGCCATGGAGAGGATCATAATGGACCTCATAAATAAAGACATAGGAATTTGCAGACTTTGGATCCAACCCAGTTTGGCTTTGTCAAAGGCAGATCATGCCTTTTAAACTTGGTTGACTTTTTCAAAACAGTCACCAAAGCCATTGATGAGGGAAAGGCAGTCCATACAGCCTACCTCGATCTGGCTAAGGCCTGATACAATACCCCACTCGGGTATCATTGAAAAACTCATCAGCTTAAATGTCAACCCATACATCACAAGATGGGTTGCAAACTGGCTGAGTGACAGAACCCACAGGGTCAGAGTTGCTGGCGCCATGTCAGACTCAAAGCCTGTCACAAGTGGTGTCCCACAGGGCTCAGTCCTGGGCCCACTCTTGTTTGGCATCTACTTTTCCAGTACAAGCAAACACAGGAGGGTTATGGCTGACAAAGTTTGCAGATGACTGCAAACTGGGCCATAGTAGAAAACACATCTGACACAGATATCCTTCAGAAGGGTCTCACAGAAACGGATAACTGGTGCCAGAGCCACGGCCTAAAGTTAAATGCCAAAAAATGCATAGTCATACCCTTTGGGAAAAACAAGGTTACCCCTAGCTACCTAATAGGTGGCAATCCACTGAGCACAGAAGAAGTTATCAGGGACCTGGGGACCCAGGTTGATAGTAGTCTGTCATTCGACACCCATGTAGCTAAAGTAGTTAGGAAGACCTTCTACAATGCCCACCTTATCATGAAGGGATTCTCATCTAGATCAAGGGAGGTCATAGTCTCCCTTTACTCATCACTCATCAGACCAATGATTGAGTACAATGCCCCATTCGGAATGTATCTGACCCGACACTTGCAGCAGCTGGAGAGGCCACAAAAGTTCCTCACCAAAAGGATAAAGGGTCTCAAAAATCTGTCCTATGCTGCCCGACTGAAAGAACTCCAGCTCTATTCAGTCGCCACCGCTCGCTTACGCTGCTCAGAGGTGACCTTTGCCTAACATACAAGGCCATGTCAAACCCAGATTTGATGAATATGCTTCACCTCAAAAAATCTAGATCCATCAGAGCCACAAGGGCGGGAGACTTAAACCTCGGCTATTAATAGGACGTGCTGGAGGGATAGATTCATCACCCAAAGACTCCCTATGCTGTGGAACAAAATCCCGGTACATGTGAGGCAGAGCACCTCGCTGGCCTTGTTCAAGAGAAATCTTGACCAATGGACGGGTGATCGCAGATATACCACAGGGATTACCTCAGTGTCACTGCTCGACAGAGGCACAGCAAAATAATGGGTATAGTTCCCCATACTAAAGGGGTGGCGTAAGCCACAAAACGATGGGCTAGGCTTGTAAATGCCCTCGGGCAGATAGCCTAGTATGAACCTATGAACCTAAAAGTGATAATGACTTACTGCTATATTGTAACTGCACATATTGCTAATATGATAATGACCTTCCTTTCATTACTGCAAAGGTATGCATGCTGAGACACAGGTGATAATTGCTGCACATAACCTGAGTAGGCATTCATCATATTACATTGTACAGCTGTTATGTAACACAGACTCAGTATCATCAGTAAGGAGAAGACCTGAGTTATTCAGTCAAATAGTATAACACTTAGATATTACTGAGCCCTTCCTCCCACCTAAATTCCACACATGACTGACAAAGCCAGGAGAAATGCACAAAATATATAGTAGCTCCATGTTGTCAGTAGTGATTTCAATTCTCAATGATTTGCCAGAAAATCACAAAAATTAATGACCAACAGACCAAAAATAAGAGGCAGAATTATGAAGTCTGAAACTCAAACATTTGTTATTATTTAGTGATTTCAATCCTGGGCGATTTGCCAGAAAACTATACATTTTATTAGTAATAGACCAAAAACATGAGGTAAAAATCTGGACCTTCTGCAAAATTCTGGACAATTGAGAGGTGTGCCTTCATCTTCTATTTCTATTCGCCCAGTCTTCCAGTAATCCCATGAGTTTTAAAACACTAATTTGCTTTGTCATGCACAACTCAATTTGAAAGTCCATTCCATTGGGTGACCACCTTCTCAGAGGAAAAATAATATTTCATATCTAAACTGAAGTATGACTATTTAGTCTAGAATTCCTGACATCTCTGCCTCCCCTCTCCCTGTCTTGGTTAATAAGTTACATTTTTTTCCAGTTCAGTTCCTGTGCAGTTCCTTTGTGATTTTGTGAAATAAAATCATACCATCTCTCCATTCTATCCTTCTGAAAGGACAGACATGGTATGTTTATAATCCTCTCAACAACCAACTTTGCTCTATTTTACCACCCTACTGTTCATCTGTATGTTTGTTTTGCTGTCTATAGCTTTCTTACCTTTTTGCAGTAGCATAGGTATAGCCTCAGAGGATGTGTCTGATCCTCATGTCACACACAAACACCACACCAGGGGACCTGGAGGTAACCAACGGCAAGTGGTCGATAACCTGCCCATGGCTGAGAGGACTGTAGGATCAGAAGCTGTAGGCCGATGCATATTTTCATTATTTATTTTTATGTTTTTTTTTTAGTTACACAAAGGATAGATGTTTGTTTTGTTTTTTTTGTGGAGGGACTGTCTGAGTCCATCAAAACTTGGGACAAAAAAACTAGCCAGATCAATAGCTAACACTGGTTGCAGGGTCAACCCAATACAAACTGGACAAATCCCACTATTCTCCCTCCAATCGGAAGCCTATTTCTACAAGGATAGTATTCTTAATACTGCACTGAAAAAAAAAAAAGACAACAATTTTCAGTAGTTTGGCATAAAACACAAAATACAAGTCACAAAAACCCCAATATTAATAAAGGCAGGTTTCAGCCTTATTTGTATACAAACGCCTTAGACAAGGAATTAAATATAAACAAACAAGTTGCCTGACTGAAAAGAACTCAGGTTGTCGATTACTGCAGAAAGCTGTTGCAACCTGCACCAAAACAGACAGGGTTGTCATCACCTCTGACACCAAACCTCTAAATCACCTGCACTGGGATCTACAGGTCAATAACTGCTAATAGCACAGCAAAAAACACTTAGCACCAAAAGAATATTTGTGCTCAAGCATTTAACATTGCCAAGCCCATCACATGACTGGGCACTAAGAATACGTTTGACAAAGCTGCATGGTTCAGTGCTAGCAACCTCAAAACCAATGCTAACAAGCTGGTAAATTCAGATAGCTTAGACAAGTGAAGTTAGAAGGTAATTCCTCAAGAAGTAAATAGGTAAGATCAGGAGAAGCCTCTTTGCATCTGCAAAATTGTCATGTTTAAATTCATGGAAAACAGACCACTCTGTAAAGCAGATTTACTGTTCATAAGCTGACAAACTTCTTTATCTATTAACCAGCCTAACACCCTGAAAGTCGTACAGAGCCAGAACAACAATTACATTTATGTGAAACAGTCAGATTTGACACTGCTGTTAACTAAAATCACAGTAGCAAGATGAACTACTTCAGCCTTACGTTATCAAATGCATATGACAGCAGGGTAGAAACCTGCATTCAACAGATTGTGTACTCAAATCAGGTAATTGAAAACAAAACAAAAGCATTCAAAGAATGGCCAGAAACTGGTGAATAATGTTAAAGCAGCTGTCAAACGTGCATCCCTTGCATTTAAAAGTAACGCTGCTAACAACGCTTTTAACGATGCATCCACAAACTACCGTGACATTACTTTTAGCAATGTTTTGAAGGGACCAAATGTCAGCACACAGTTCCAGCGGCTCCCTTTATTAGTGGCATGACTCTAAACTTTCCTTCTTGCACCTCTTTACTCAGTATGTAACTGCAGCGATTTTTTGCGCTTGCTTCCTCAGCTATACCACTATGTTCTAAAGTGTAGTGTTGCAAGGTACATTCCAAAAGCAGAACAGAAGGGGTGCTACTGGCAGGAAATAAAAGAAGTATTTCACATTTATGGGAGACAGATTTCACACTGCTGTTAACTAAAATGATAGCAGCAAAAAAGAAACATGAACTACTTCATGAACATGAACTTACAGAAACCGGTGAATACCGTCAAACTGCCGTTATCTAAAATCACAGTAGCAAAAAAGAATCCTGAACTACTGCATGAACATGAACTTACAGAAACCAGTGAATAACGTTAAAGCAGCTGAAAGCACTGTCAAACGTGCATCCCTTGCAATTGAAAGTAATGCTGCTAACACAGCTTTTAACGATGCATCCACAAACTACTGTGGCATTATTTTCAGTAACATTTTGAAGGGACCATTTTAAAGAATATCAACACACAGTTCCAGTGGCTCACTTCTTCAGCTATACCACTATATTGCAAGGTGCATTCCAAAAGCAGAACAGAAGGGGTACTACTGGCAGGAAATAAAAGTAGTAATTCTACAATGATGTTTACGGTATATACACTGCCGTAATATACCTACTCCCCCATTAGAACGAAGCAAAATTACACTTTTTTTTCGGTTGGCATATCAAAATACAGTTGCATTTGGTTATTGGCTGCAAAAACACATATTTTACCTTATAAACTCCTTGGGCAAAGGTGAACAGTAAAGCTGAACCAGGAAAGCTGAACCGGCAAACTTCTTCTAGCTCCAGTGATGTGTGCAAACCATGAGTCCACAAAACATCTTTGAGGGATCCAGTAGCAGGTAAAATCTACAAATATTTGCAGAAAAAAAGGACAGACCTGCTGCTGGACCCTCTTTTTATTTGGGGGAAAACAAAAGAAATTCATGTTGGGGGCGGAGGTGTGATGCAAGTGGTGGCTTGAAATGCAAGATTCCGATTGGCTGCCACCACTTGCTTTAGCAACTATTTTGTAAGCAGATTTTCTAATGAAAGTTAAATGTAAGCCTAATGTAAAAACACACTGACTCTTAGCTGCATAAGATAAATTACAAGTTCAGTTACGGTTTCAGTGTGTTTCACATTAAGCTGATCAACAAATGTACAATAAAGTTTCTCACGCTTGTGGAAGGCACTCGGGAGTAACAGCTTGCAATTAGTATCTTCTCGTGGCACGCTCGGTGTTAAGCACAGAGGCACCATGAGAAGGTACTCGGAGTTAATGAGTTAATAGGGAAGGCAATCTCTAACCTGCAGTCCAGATAACTGATTGGCCTCTTCCCATTCTATTACCTTTCCCTTCTAGTTATTTGCTCCCAATACCTTGGTTCCTTTGCTAGTTTTCTCCAATAAATTCCAGCCCCCTCTTGCCTATTATCTGCATCCTTGATCACAGTCATCCCTATCGACAAAATCTCTTTTCTCCATTCTTGTGCTGGTTTTGGTTCTTAGAATACTCCCTGCTATTTATCAATATAATACTCATATGATTTTTGTTGTTCTCCTTAAGAATCTACAATCAAAATCACAATCTCTCCTTATTTCTTGAGCTTCCACGCTGTATCAGCATCATTCCTTTAAACTTTGAATTATAATTTTCTGCTTGTGCTATGTATAAGAGACTTAACTGTGTTGCTGTAAAATATCCTCTCAAGTTGGGTAATCCTAGTCTGCCTTGTTTTTTTGGAAGAATCAGCTTATCCCACTTGACCCTTGCTGTCTTCCCTTCCCAGATAAAATCCTTCAGCTCCTTTTTAATTGCTATCCACAGCTTTTCCTCTGGTTGATAAAAATATGCCTGACCCGTGCACAAGACTAAAAGGGCTAAAAACATTTAATGGTTTGTATCTTAGTATCCATGTCCATATAACAAAGCTTCCAGTTTCTCATCCACTTTAACGCTCTGTACAATTTTAATGAAGCAGCACTGGGTTAATTAACCTTAAAACCTCCTTCTTCTTTATTTACATACAAAATTCCTCTTTTTACTGGGTTTAATCTAGAACCCCATATAAATGAAAAAAATTGCAATAATTTCTTTTCAAATACTGTTGGCAACATAAATACACTTGTTAAGTATTCTATTTTTCCATCAGTACTGAATTTATCAAGTAAGCCATTTTTTCTGAATGATAATTTATATGTTCTGCAGAAAAGAAAGATTTTATTTCTTCTATTCTTTTCTCCTTGTTGAATTCTACTTACATCTTTATTCCCAGATTTTATATATATAGCACAGAAATGTCATTCATTGTAAACTATATACCCCTGATCTTTACATCACCTACATCTTTTCTCTTTATTTATAGCCATTCCTACAATCTCTAGATACTCATTTGTGCAAGTTATTACTTTTTTATCCAAATACTGCTTTGTGAAATTATCATAATGTTATCTCTATATGTTAACAGAACTGGAATTCTTAACCCTTCAGATACAATATACCCTGCCTCCTTTATTTTGGAATTTATTTCACATACTATCACATTCATAACTAAAGCAAAGAGTATACAACTCAATATGTCTCTTTTTCCTTGTGAAAAATATCTTTGCTTATATAGCAATTGTATTTTTTCTTGATTTCTTTCATATAATTATTTTCCTTTGTCAAAGTACTTTCTGTCATTATGTTCTAAATCTTCCAATGCATCATTATATGTTCTTTTATATTTTTCTCTCTACTTTTTTCACATCTTTTTTGCCACTGAAAAACAATTTTTATATTTTTCCTTAAATCTCATCCAGCATTCTGACCAATTTTAATAAATGTTCTTATAGCAATATGATCTTTCCATAACTGTATTACTAATCTTACTAATCTATTTCCTTCTTCATTCCATGCTTTCTCATTTATTCTTTTTATTCATTTGCCTATTTTTTAAATATTCATTATTTTTCTTTATCTCTAGCCATATTGCAAGATGATCAGAAAATCCTGCTTCAGCTACCTCTCCTTTTCCTATAACTAAATCTTTTGATACTATAAAATAGTCTGTTTCAGTTTCTATACATACCACTTTTGTAAGTCCATGAATTTTTGTCCCAGTGTTTTAACATACCACATCTTATAATGTCTAACAATTTTCTCATATAATTTCCGTATACAATTTCCTTTCTTTTTTATGCTTGCCTGTTAAATCACAGTTAAATTCTCCTGTTATTATATTTTTCATATTTATCGCTACATAGTCTAAAATTTGATGAAATAAGGTTTCCTTTCCTTACAATTAGTATAAGCATATAATGTTTAATTATATATACTTATTTTCATTTTAAAACTATAATGGTTAATCTTCCCATTTTTGCTAAAGTTACATCTAATATCTTTTATTTTATTTCTACAGAATATGGCTATTCCAGAACATCTTTTTTTTCCCAAATTCTAGATTATCTTTCTCCACATAGGTTCATTTGCTAAACATTTTGTGTCTTCTAATATAATTATATCTACATCACACATATTATACCACTCCTGAATTCCAATTCTTTCTTAATACTATTCACATTTAGTGAGATTTTCGTTTTCATTTTCCTTTTTCCTTATATTCATGGTTTCATAAGTTGATAGCTCATTACTAGGATAGTGTTTTTAACAGGCCATTCTAAGCCTAACCAGTTTCTTTCCCCAAGGTAAGAATCAAACACTATACCATGTGTCTGTGAATTGAACACCTTATCCATTGTACAATGCCCAAATCTTTTTCTTGTCTTTCTTTCTTATTTTATACTTATACCTTTAAATTTTCTTTTTCTGTCCTTTACCCTTTTGCCAATCAAATTCTTTTTCCCCTTTTACTATCTCCCAATTTATGTCGTCTTCACTTATTTCAGAACCTTCTTCTATGTCCTCTCTATTATTTTTTTTCTTATCTATTTTTTTCTTCTTTTTCTACTAATTCTAAAATTTCTCCTCTTTCTTTTTCCTTTCTCTAATTTTCATTTTTGCAATCCATCCATAAATGTCCAATTTTGTTCTATTTCAATTACATTTCAATTATTTATATATATTTTTTGCATCATGTCTCATTACCCTACAGATATAACATTTTCTTTTGTCATGGCTACTTATCAAATGTCCTTTTGTTTTCACAAAAAAATGTTTTGGGTTGTCCCCAGTATTTTACAATACACATATTCCCCTCAACATGTATCATGGTTGGTTTATGTATACTTTTTCTCTTTCTATTTTACAATCCCAGCTACACATCCATAAACCCCTTTTGACATAAATATCTGCAATGTCCAGTATTTCTTTACCTAAAGCTTTCAAGTGTCCTTTCAAGTCTCTCTTCTACCTCCATTTGAAATTGTACATTAATCTTTTTTGTTTCATTAAATGCTTTTATTACATAAAGATTCCATGCACTGCAGTCTTTCTTTTTTCATATTCTCCAAGAAAATGTTCCATTGAAAAAAATAGTCTCATTTAAAATGTCACAAAATGTCTCTGTTAAGAAGAATAAATGCTCTTACCTCATGTGCTTTTACACCACAAGAGGCTATTAAATTATCCCATACTTCATACCAGTCCATTTCTTTGTCTTCTTTACTTTGAATCCTTACCATGTACTTTCGTTTTTCATTTTCTTCTGCTACTCTACTTTTGCCTTCTTTTCTTCTTTCTCTGCATATCTTTTCCATCTCACCACTGTTCTTTAGGATCATTTCTGCATCCTCTTTTTGTAATTTCTTCATAATGCCCCCCACCCCAGGAAACATCTCTTTGATTTTCTGGCTCATTCCACACCACCATTTCTTTAAGTAAATCCTCCCTCCCAACTGGAGAGTTGTTATTATACATACATCATTTGCTGACTCATCTGCATCAAACAGGTTTCTTTGAAACAATTCCTCGTAATGCTGCACACATACTCTGGTCTCATTATTTGCTTTCTCCTTTTTTTCTTTCTCCACTTCATCATCTCCTCTCTCCATTTACCCTCCTGTTTCTCTGGGCTGCCTCTGCACCTGGAATGAAAACAGGAGGTGCTCTTCCAAAATGGGTCCCACTTGCATCAGTGACAAGTAGGGGAAGTTCCTCAATGTCTTGGCTAAATTTACTCTAGTAGTATAAATACCACCTCAGGTCTCCCCTGAAAAGTGGCCTACTAGCCTAGCATTATCAATATGATCATTTTGCATTAGAAATGAGAGCATCCAAACCATATGTGATTAGCAGCCATGGATCAGTGAACAGATCCACAACAGGAGGCTGCTCTGGTTTGGGCACATATGCAGGATGGACACCTGCTGCTTGCCATACAGACTATTATGGAAACAGCACCCCATGAACTGGAGAGTTCACAAATCTGCACTAAAGAAGACGTGGGCTAAATAGATTAAAGAGCACCTGAGAAGCTGGTGACTCAACCTACAGGAGGCCGGAAACACTGCCATCAACAGAACAGCATGGGAAGTCATCATGAAGGAAGTCTGAAATCCAGCAGCACCCACAGCAGCATTCTGACTAAGGGGATGACTATCTCTGCCAGCCACCAGCTAGGGGCAAAAAAAGGAAAAGAAGCCAGGTGGGATTAACTCAGTCAACAAGGGATAAATAAAATAAAATAAAATATGCCCAAACTTGGAAAGCCTCCTACTTGTCCTTCCACAATAAATGCCAGACAACTCATGCAGCAGGCTGCATACGCAACATTCTTTGAACTGCAGGAAAAGGCCCCTGAATGATGCAACTAATGCCTTCCAAATTGACAGTAGTACAGCATGTTAACAGTTGGCAAAACAATTCCAACAAGCAATCATTTTAGCATTTTCAAAATATTGCTTTGATATTAAACCCCTCTTTAAGTAAATTAGCTGCATCTCACAAAATCTTAACTATCCTTGGGAAGCCTTTTAAAAATCCTCCAGTTTCTATGAAGAGTCCTGTTTTATGCATATTGCATCAAGTGTTACAGCCATTAATGTATCAGTAGAAACCAAGGCATTATCCTTATAGGATATATGGGATACTGCAGTGTGTTGGAGAAAGGATCCTGCTAGACTCATATCAGGGAGGTTACAGAGGGATTTGGGGAGGGGCACAGAGTGATATGCAGGTAATGACCATAGTCCTTAATGAAATCTTATAAAATCTGCAGGAAACTCAACTGGAAGTAGAGCTGAGCAGAAGGGGCCACACTGGTGGGCAAATGGGGATTTGTATATTAAGATGCTTATGTGGAAACTAAAGGATTAAACATATGGAGTTAAAGATCAAATAAGGGGACTGAATGATCAAAAGTGCAGAAAGTTTGGAGGAATTTAATTCTATGTGAATTTGCTGTGAGAGATAAAGGGAGATAGGCTATGGTTTAACCGTTGGGACTGAGGACTTTGAAGGAGACGGATTGTGTTAATGTGTAAGTCTGGAAAAGGAACCATCTGCTATTAAATATATAAAAAGGTTGCAATTGCAGGAGAAGTAAGTAGGCTGTTCTGTGGATGACCAGATGGCTTCTCTATATATTTTTACAAAGCACTAATGGGAATATGTGAACTGTTAGGGTCATGATGAAAAAGGTTATGGAATGAGAAGTGTCTAGTGTCAATGAAGGAAGTGATGGTCATTGTGTTGCCAAAAGGAAAGGGGAGGGGGGATCCAGGGGAGCCATAATTTTTCATCTCATTTCTTTGTAAAGCAGATGCTAAGCTATGTACAAGAGTGTTAGCGGCCAGGCCCAGAGAGGTACTGCCAGGGCTTGAGGAGGAGACTCAGGTAGGATTTGTAAAGTGGTAGTCTTCAGTGGACCTCTGAAGGCTAATGTTAATTTTGTCATATGGGCAGAAAGGGAGACACAGAGGAGAGCAGGAATAGTTCTTATGGACATTTAAAAAGTGACTGTTATGGTATACAGGGGAATGGAAATTCCTGTAGAGAGTAAGAGTGCTATATTAAAGGCCATGGATTTGGATTTGAATAATGATTTGGATAATGATTAAAGGGAGGTACAATGAGAAAGTGAAATTAAGAATGGGCATAAGACAAGAGAGGTCTGCTCTACCCCACACATTGCAATTTGTGAGTATCAGAAGTAAGCTGTCTAAATATGTTTGTGGATGATTGTATGGTCTTGTTAGAAGAGGTTGCTCGGATGGTACATTTTAGAGAGTTTTAGGAGATTATGAAACCAGTTTGGGATATGTTTCCATCCACAAAAGACATCCTTAAACAGAGAGGTGGTTGGTTCTTCAGCAACCCTTCAGTGGAGGAGTCAGTTACTCTGCACACTGATGAGCTCATTGATTTGGTCTCTAGGTGGGTGTGGAAGAAACCTGACTCAGTTGAGCCAATCACTAAGAAGCCAGATAGGATTATGGCTCCACCTGTCAGGAAGGAATTCTGGAGTAAGGGGGTTCCAGTGGATGCCATGGTCATGGCGGCGGCCACCAAAAAGGAAGTTGCTGAACAAATTTCATCTGTTCATCGCCCTAACAGGGGGTCTAGGACAATGGATAGATTTGGGAAGTGTGCTTATGCATCAGCGACCTTTGCTCTTAGGTTGCTGAACTGTTTGGCACATTTTACTAGGCTACAAAGGGACCTGATCAAGGAAATTTCAAAATCCCTTTCAGGGAGCGTTACTGCTGAGGCTCAACCATTTTTGGCCTCTTAGTTGGCTATCCTCCAATCCATTTCAAATTCATCCATGAGGCTTATCTCACATGCAGCTGAAAGTGTTTCAAGGGCAGCGGGTTCAGGCATATCCATTAGGAGGCATGCTTGGATGGAGTTATGTGACTTTGTGAAGTCTTTCAAGTCATCATTTGTGAATGTTCCTTTTGACAGCAGTTTGTTGTTTGGCTCAAAAGTGAAGGAAACACTCTCCAGGTGCGAGGAGGATGGAGAAGACGGAAGGAGGATATTCTCTGCAGTGGGCATTTGTTTGTTGACCCCCCCTAAAAAGATCCTTTTCTTGGAATCAACGAGGTGTGGTTGGAAGATGTGGTTCAAAAAGTCCCAGGGTATTTTCCAGGATATGCATGGAAATAGTTCCCCTAGGGGCAGAGGGGGGACTTGAATGGACACTGTCCTTGCAGCAGAGGAGACCCGCAAAACCAGGTGTCCAGAGATTCTCTCTCAGACCTTATCAGCGCTCCTGAAAGGAGGCCTAATTGCCCCCTTCTGGAGGCAACCAGGGGTTAACTAACCTTACACCAGAGAGCCTGACTACATTTAACAAGAGATACTTGGGTGCAGAGGGTTATTTCCAAAGACCATATAATTCCCTTTTTCCTGCCACCTCCAGCTGTACACAAAATTCCCAATGTTCCACCCGAAGAAGCAGCAATAGAAATACAAAAGCTGTCATTATTTTAGATAATGCCATGAGAAATAAAGTTGTTTTTATAAGGGGTAATTGTAAGATGAGTAAGATAGTTTACCTGGTCAAATGTGAGAGTTGTACAAGTTTGTATATAGGGAAAGCAGAGCGTACACTAAAAACAAGAATTTATGAACATATGAATGATATGAAGAATGGGAAGGAAATGAGTGCTCTTAAACACTCCTCTTTGAATAACAACTTTACCAAATTTAATTTGGGGTTTATTGGCCAGATAAGCTTGGATCCCCGGGATGAAGATTGGAAGAATACACTAAATAATAAAGAATTATTTTGGCAACTTAGGGCTGCTGCTATATTTCCCCCTGGGCTAAATGATTCTATATTGATTATGCCAGTACTAAAAAATAGGGCTAATAAATTCTAGGCACAATTGCCGAATAGGACCAGAGGCTTTTAAGTCCATTGCATATTTTAAAACACTAAAGTTGTTATTTTATGTTATTTTAATCTATAAGACTGGCACAGGGTTGATGCATATGCACATAATGGATTTATTTTTCCTTTTTAATTAGTCTAATTATTTTAACTTGTTAACTGTTGTAATTCACACTGATAAGATAGTGTATTTAATTGATGGTTTGTGAGTATGGGTTTTTATTCTGATGAAGTCCCTGGACTGGTTGGGAGGAAAGCGCTCAATACTGTGTGTTTTTTTTTAAAGGATTTTACTTTTTACTATTGGGACCCTCTTGTTCAGTGCATTTTTGGTTTGAAGGTTAGCACAGTAGTCAACTGAAAGGTACCCATAACATATGAAGGTAAGTCACATTCTAGGAAAGCAGCAAAACATGGCATAGAAATCAAACACTTTAACTTGAGCTGAACTTTTTTTTTCATTTAGTACACATGAAATTGTTACACTTAAAAAAGCCAAGCAAGAATATACAAAAGACATGAAAACAATTAAAAGACATCAAGTTAGCCACTTGGTGGTGTGAACCTTGGCTCTAGATGACTGTCATTTTTGAAGTGACACTCTGGCCCTGTGTGCAAAAATAGGAAAAAGGGGTTGTAGATGGATGGATGGATGAAGGTAACAGCTGAAGTAAAATAAAGTACCTGCTCAAAGTTCAAGACCAGTAGCATACATGAAGAGGCTAAAAGATGCTTTGGTATTATCTAAGGCAAAGATTAGTGATCTGTTTATTAGCTGTGTCAGTACTTCCAGTAATGAAGAAAGACTGATGGAAGCTTGAATATAAGGGTGAGGGGAAATCAAAGTTACTATTAATGCAGTATTAATGCAGAATTAAGAGCATTGTTATATCCTGTGCTAACAGGTCAGAAATTTACTTACAATATAGGCATATGTAATAGTGAAATTGGAAGAGATAGCCATAAAATTTAGAATAACTAATATGCCTTAGATTTACTGTTATGGCCTTGAACTATTTAAAAGTCTGCACGTTATCTTCCAAGTTCAAAAGCATTTTTTTGACTGCTGTAAGACATGGAAATGTTTACGTCTTCTGTTTTATTAGGTATTTGTGCAAAACATATGACACTGTTATTATACAGCCTTGTCACTTTAGTTAATTTTTTCAATATATATCAGGTTTTATATAACATAAAATTCCTCATATTTTAAGGTCTGGTTTAATTAGTTTTTCTTGTGAATAATATAAATGGACATAGTGTTATATTATGTTATTTCTTGGGTATGTTTCCATTTATATTGTTTCTTGATTTTTTTATCTCCATTTAATGAAAAAAAAATGAGAGACATAGAATAACAAATTTAGTTTTTGGAATGGCGTTTCAATTATTATTAGGCATTTGTGTGATGACAGTTTAAGCTGAATGTGGATATGTCCAGGAAGACTTAAAAGCCCTTTACCTTATTTTGACATAAGCAGTAGTTACATAGAATGAAGTTCTAACTGTTCTTAACTTCAAGGGATGGGGTATCCATGTTCTGAGTGTACATGCTATAACACTGGGCTCGCTTTCTTGGGTGCACCTTCATGAATGTGAATACAAGGGAATAAGGCCTTGTGGTAGTTCTAGTGGACTGTCATGACTACCTGAAGAAAGGAAAACAATGGATCCAGTAGATGCCCACTACTAGTTAGATGCAATACAGTTATCTATGAGAAGGGCTGTTGTGCAAATGGAAACCAAAAATAACCCAGCAAATGTACGTATTAGTGAGAAATTGATGGTCTAGTAGCAATAATAAACTGCAGTCTGACTCTCCTGTTAGAGAATCTCAGCTATGTGTGTCCAAAGGATTCTTATTATGTTGCTCCAGAAAGGTATACCTTGCCAAGCTGCATTCATGAATACTACTCACAGTATATAAGGGGTCCCTGGGGAGATTAAATATGAATTTTGCTGTCCAAATGTTTGTGGTAAACTGAAATTAATGCAGAGACTGAAGATAAAGCCATGCATCTCTGCTGGCACTTCTGCACCTTGGGTAATGGTCATCTGTACCACAAAAATATATAGCCTTTTTGGGGACTTAAGGGCTTGATTCACAGAAAACAGAGTAGCAGAAAAAGCACAACTCACCCTGATATGATGTGCTGAATTGTACTGCTGTGCTGTTTTCTGATTTTTAATCATGTACATTCCCACATGGACAACATTTCTGGGAATTTGCATAACTATGAATCACTTGGTTGAGTAGTTTTTCATTTCTCAGTTAGTAACTCTGGTCTATAGAGCAACATAGGTCCTACCAGACCACACATAAGGGCAGACTGTCTGCAAACATTTCTTATGTTTTAAGTCTAATGGCTTAAACTCTGAGCTTTGGCCAGCTAAGACCTACATGCAATCAACTGGACGTATAAATGAATTTAAGTAAATCTTTATCTGCACTTTTTTCAAATAATACAACATTTAAATTGATTTATTTGTGTTGCATTGAATACTATCTAGCTGGACGTTGTGGCTCTGTTTTTTCAGTTAATGTTTGTTAGAATTCCTAAATAGCCAGTGATACGTGGGGGTAGTTCACTTCATGGTTATTCGGTTTCTGCCTTATATAAGTGGTACATTTTGGATTATTTTCTGCTTAAACTCTGAGCTTTGGCCAGCTAAGACCTACATGCAATCAACTGGACGTATAAATGAATTTGAGTAACTCTTTATCTGCACTTTTTTCAAATAATACAGCATTTACATTGATTTATTTGTGTTGCATTGAATACTATCTAGCTGGAAGTTGTGGCTCTGTTTTTTTCAGTTAGTTCTCCACCCACACTGCCTGCTTTTGTTTTGGTGTTAATCTTGGTGGCTTTGAAACGCCAGCCCCTCTTGTAAATTTGTGTTTGGATACTCCTCCTGGGCCCCTCTCATTTGCTCACTCAAAAAAAAAATTGCACTTTTTTCATCTGCTTTTACTGTATTTGTGTTTCTTCCTACTTTATTTTGCTTTTGCGTCATCTTAAAAGTACTCAGTTGTATTTATTACTGCTTGGTGTAACTATCATTCTAAGCATTTTGGTTTAAGCACTTGGGCTTTAGACCAGTTCTTTTACATTAAGAAGGTTTGTGGTCTGCACTGTTGTGGCAGGACAGGTAGCTTACATCCTTCTAAGTTGGGAACTGCTGATTGAAGGCTCAGTGTCTGTTATTCTAAAAGTGTATTAGTTCTGGTTTAAGCACTTGGGCTTCAGGCCAGTTATTTTACATTAAGAAGGTTCATGGTCTGCACTCTTGTGGGAGGAGAGGCTGGACTCTGCCCTTCTGAGCTGGGAATTTCTGGTTAAAGGCTTATAGTGCCTGCATATTTGAACTGTTTCTTACTGAAATTGGTGAGCCTTTTTTGCTGTAGCATAGACTAGATCCAGGCTTGCTGAATCTAGCTTTGTTTGCATAACTTGAGCACTAATCTAGGCCTTCTTAAAAGTATTCAATTGTATTTATTACTGCTTGGTAGTAACCTGATTAAAATGTAGCTATCATTCTAAGCCTTTTGTTTTAAGCACTTGGGATTCAGACCAGTTGTTTTACATTAAGAAGGTTTGGTGCGCCTTGTTTGCTGTAGCATAGACTAGATCCAGGACTGCTGAATCTAGCTTGTTTGTATAACTTGAGCATTAATCCAGACCTTCTTTTTTGAAGAAGGTTCCCCTGCACCCCAGTGGCAGGAGTGTGCAGTTAGAACTTGTCTGATTGAAGACTACAGGAACAGAGCTCAGTTTTGAGATTTTTTTACTGGTTAATTGGGTAATTTGTTTAAAAGCCTTTTCTGATTGCTTGTAGTCATCTAAAGCTGTTTTGAGTGTACTTTTTGCTGTTTGTAGTTGTTTAAAGCCATTTTAAGTGTATTTTTTACTGTTTCTGGCTTATCTTTTAAAAAAAAAATGTTCCTTGTTTCCCACCTTTCTAAGCTAGTATAGTCCAGTTTTCAGGCTAGTGCTGAATTCAGGGCTGTGTTACAATTTTTTGAGTTGCCCATACCTTACTTGGATAGAGGGAGGTTTCTCTGTTCACCTGTGAGAGGGAGCTTTGAGCAGCCATCTGTCCCTGGAGGAGTGGTTCCAGCCCAGAATTTAGTAGTTTATAGGCCATTTGGGGCTAATTTCTATCTCTTTCATTTCCCTGCTGTAAAAACCTCGTTTGCACGGTTTTGCACATCCAGGCAGTGCCTGTTAGCTAGGCCTAAATTTATCCTGGCTCCACCAAGTCTCCTCTTCAGTTTTTCCCTTGAAAGTAGTCTAACTCTCAACTCAAGTACTTAAAAAGCATCCTACAGTCCAGCACTTGCTCAGACCTAATAGCAAGCACTAATATACCCCAACACTTGATTGCCCAGCAGGGCAAGGCTCATTATTCACCCCTCACCAACCAAGCGACTAAGCAGCTCACCCTACTATTCAGGCATGACCAAAAGGCAATTTCAGGTATACTCTCCAGTCCAGCTGGTGAACCTGGGTATCCTGAGGCAATGTTACAACTGCCTCATGTACACAGACAACCCCCTCCTCCTACCACAAAACATTAGCATATGCGAGAGATGCAATTATATAGCTAAATTGGAGACTAAGCTCTCTACACCCAAGACTGGAACAGGCAGTCATGAGGAGAAGATTAACACTGGCACCACACCTCCAGCCTCACATAGACATACTAAACCAGCACTGGCAAAAAATACACATAAATACACAAAATCATACTCGGAGGCTCTAAATAAAAACCTGCAAAAGCCTCACAGACCTCCAAAGCAGACACCCAAAAAACCTGCACCTCCCGTCACAAACCAGACAACACATAAAACACAAAATTAGTGTGCCGCACAATCACAGCCCTCAAGGCGAAATAACATACCTAACACACTAGTAATAGGCAACTCTATAGTCAGGCACACTGACGTCCCACTCACTAGGCTGGACAAGGAGAAGGTTACTGTTAGCTGCCTGTCGGGAGCCAGAATCTGCCACATAACACAAGCACTAAGGTCACTCCAGACCAAGTACAAATATGACTCTGTCATTGTTCATGTTGGTGTGAATGACCTGAGACGTACCTCCCTGGACTACATGAAAAGAGACATGGAAGAGCTCTCTGATCATGTAGCCCAGGCAGGTATGACCCTGACCCTGAGTAGCATCCTGCCCTCACCAAGAATGATACCGCAGTATAAAGAAAAAATTATCAATTTCAACAACTGGCTAAGCTTCTGGTGTCATTCAAAGGGGATCTAGTGTCTGTCAGCCTGGGACGACATTCTCGACAAGCCTCGTTGCTTCATACGAGATGGCTTGCACCTGTCACCCCTAGGCTTTCGAATGCTGGACAAGGCTCTTGATGCCCCCATAGTGCCTTTTTTAGGAAAGGCTCAAAAGTCAAACCCACCTCCATAAACAACACAAATAAAAAAATGAGGGTTATGCTACTCAATGCCAGAAGTTTAAATCTCAAAATGCACGTGCTCGAAGCACTCCTCAGTATGGAGGACGCCAACATCTGTGCAGTAACTGAAACCTGGTTCAAGGCCCCAAAGAGCACCCCAGCACTACCGGGCTACAACTCATACCACACATTTCGGCCACAGAACATACACCTCTAGGTTAGTGGCGCAGCATGATACCTCCGAGATCATCCATGTGCAACTAACATCAGGCAAATCTGCAATGCAAATTGTGGCCTGCTACAGATCACCCTCCATGACCCAGGACCACTACTCTTCCTTTCTGGAGACACTGGAAAACATGAAGGTCCTAACAAACATCCTGATATTGAGCAATTTCAATTACCCTACCGTTAACTGGAAAAACTACTCAAGTACAAACTCCTAGGTCCAGCACTTCCTGGAATTTATCAGCTCAAATGCCCTGGATCAGCTGGTAAACTCCACTACCAGAGGTGAAAACATATTGGCCCTGGTCATCACCAACATGGGCAACAGGTGGTCCACACCGGAGGTCAACCCATCACTGGTTAGATCAGACCATAAACTAATCACTCTGGATGTCCACACCACACCACCACCCCCAACCAAGGAAACCACAGTGAAAAACTTTTCTATAGCAAATTTTACCTTACTTAAGAGAGGTGGTAATTTTCACAGACCCCACGCTAAAGGATAACAGTGTCCAAGATGCAGGAACCTTTACAAATGCACTCTATGAGCACCTATAAAGATGCATGGATCGTGCCACCCCCAGCAAAAACCAAGACTCACTCCCCTAAGAGAAGGAAACCAGTCTGGTGGACCCCTGCCATAAACAGGCTATACAATAGAAGGAGGAAACTAGTTCAGAAAAAAAGCAAATCCCAAGAAGGAAAGACATCCCTGATCAGTATCAGTAAGAAACTAAGGTCCCTCATAAAATCATCCAAGGCTAACTTCGAAAGAAAAATAGCCAAGGATTTGAAAGATAACCACAAAGCCTTCTTTAGCTATGTCAAGAATCTAAGTGGCAACTCACAGATATGCTCTGAGTTAGTGTAAAATAGCACAAAATATACTGAACCTACTGATATTGCCAACATCCTGGCAGATAGATTCAGTGCAAACTTCACCCCCCTCTCACCCCCAAAAGGGCCCATAACAATACCAGAAAAGTGTAGTGTCCCGGAAATCACAGGCGCACAGGTGAAAACAGCCCTTTCAAAAGCCAAAAGCACAGCGTCAATGGGGCCAGATGGTGTCCCAGGCTGTGTCTTGCATGAACTACAGAACGAACTAACCCCCCACCTAAACACACTGTTCAACCTCAGCCTCTCCACAGGCTATGTGCCCATAGAATGGTGCACAGTGGTGGTTATTCTGCTCCACAAAGGAGGGGCCACAACTGACCCTGCTAACTATCACCCCATAAGCCTGACTGGCCTGGTCTGCAAGCTATGGAGTGCATCATCATGGAACTCATTAACAAAGACATTGGGAACCTCCAAACATTTGACCCGACCCAGTTTGGCTTTGTTAAGGGCAGATCATGCCTACTAAACCTGGTTGACTTCTTTGAGACAGTCACCAAGGCCATAGATGAGGGGAAGGTAGTTCACACAGCCTACCTTGACCTCGCCAAGGCTTTTGACACCATTCCCCACTCGGGAATTATAGAAAAACTCACCAGCCTGAACATAAACCCCTACGTCATGAGATGGGTTGCCATCTGGCTTACAGACAGAACTCACATGGTAAGAATAGCGGGCTCCAGGTCTGACTAAATCAGTCACAAGTGGTGTCCCACAAGGCTCGGTCCTGGGACCCCTACTGTTTGGCATATACTTCTCAGAAGTACAGGCAAACACAGGAGGACTATGGCTAACCAGGTTTGCCGATGATTGCAAACTGGGAGCCATAATTGACTCCCTGGCTGACATGGACATTCTCCAAAAGGGCCTTACTGAGATGGGCACGTGGTCTCAAAGTCATGGTCTCAAACTAAATGCCAAAAAATGCATAGTCATCCCGTTTGGGAAAAACAAAACACCCATGAATTACCACATAGGTGGCAGCCCCCTTAATACAGAAGATGTAATAAGAGATCTGGGGACCCAGGTACATAGTAATCTCTCCTTTGACAATCATATTGCCAAAGTAGTTAGGAAATCCTTCTATGTAGCCCATCTAAAGAGGTTATAGTGCCCCTCAACTCATCACTCCTCAGACCCATCATAAAGTACAATGCCCCATTTGGAATGTACCTCACAAGACACTTCCAACAGCTGGAAAGACCACAAAAATACCTCACCAAAAGGATTATTGGCCTCAAACATATGTCCTATGCAGCCAGACTGGAAAAACTTCAGCTGTACTCAGTCACATATCGCTTACTCAGAGGTGATCTGACTGATCTCTGCCTGACTTACAAAGAGCCATGTTCAACTCAGAATTGATGGACATGCTCCACCTAAAGAAATCCAAGTCCCTGCGGGCCACTCACTCTAGTGAGCTAAACCTTGCCACAACAATAAATAGAACATGCTGGAGGGATAGATTCCTGTCACAGAGACTCCCCATGCTTTGGAACAAAATTCCTAACTACATTAGGCAGAGCCCCTCACTAACACTCTTCAAGAGAAACCTTGACGAGTGGATGGGTAACAGAAAATACACCCCTGGGATCACTTCATTGGCTCTTCTTGACAGAGGCTCAGTTAATTAATCAATGGGGCGGCGAAAGCTGACACACTCTGGCTAGGCTTATAAATGCCCTCGGGCAGATAGACTAGTACCTACCTATGAACCTATAAACCTAAACCTTTTTACTGATCTTGCAGCCAGAGACCTGCCAAAGTCTCAGATGTAGGACTTGTGATGTGGTGAGATGATACAAAGGGGACTTTGACAGTGGCAGTGGGAAATGTTCAACTGAACAGCAAAAAGTAATAATAAAGCCCAAAGTGGCAGCAGTATTGCTAATTTTTTAGAAAAATTACAGCAGCAGGAATGGGCTAGAAGTACTAAATCTGATCAGAGGTTGAGTTCCTGAAAAGCTGCTATGGCTATGTTGTAGGACAGCTGAGCAGTGGCAAGAGGAAAAACTGAGCAATCATGAAATTCTGCATAGTACCAAATACTTTCTGGATGATTGTGAACTCCCAAAACAAAATTTATTAGAAGAGGAGGTCAATGATCTATAATTACAGTTGCAGGAATTATAGGCATAAATAATTATTTGGGCAAATAGCTACAACCTGCTGTCTACCTTACAAAAATAGAGACATATATTAATTTAAGAATATTAAGGATACCAACATTTCTTTTGGGGAATAATGATTTTTTCATTAATTCATAACTGGCAGCCTGGTATTTTCCTTAAGGACTTTGCTGAAATAGATGTATGGAAAGATTTTAATAGTTATTACTTGTAGTAAAAAGCTAGACCTTACCTACTGATCATTAAATTGTGTATAAGCAAAAGAAACGAACCTTGCAAACAGTTTGCCAAATGGCTCCACTGCCAACTCCAGTGCTAAATGAAAGAAAAAGGAGCACAAAAATAAAGAACCAGTATTGTCAGGGATATGAAATGCACCTACACAAGCCAGATGTGGTAGTACTTGCTTGAGCATGCAAAGAAGCACACCTGCTATGACAGTCAGGTATTGGTAATTCCTGAAGTAATGCTCAGGAACTCAAAAACTCAACTTACGATTTTTCAACCTACAAGGCACACTTTGTCAATCCCTAACTTTCAGTATTCTATCCTTAAACAATACTATCATCTTGTCCATTACCTACCCTAAATTACTGGGAGTAGTCATTAACAGTAACTTAAAATTTGATATTGATATTGCACAAACAATAAAAAAATACATAAAAGCTGGGTACCCTTTACAGAAACAAACAGTATCTCACTAAAAATGTAAAAATGCAAAAGTAAATATCGCTCAGACACAACTCATCTCAACTCTGCTTTGTGCCTCACCAATTCTCACCAACCTAAAGAAATCGGATTTAGCCAAACTACAATCATGTTATAACAAAATTGTCCAGTTTGCCATGGACTCATCATTTAGGTCACGCCACTGCACTTCATTTAAGAAACTTAACTGGCTAGAACTTTCCCAACTTCTACAATACAACCAGCTTTCCACAGCCCATACAATTCTAAACTGCACACATAAGACCCCTTCCCTCCAAAATCTCCTGCTCCCTTATTCCCTTGACAGAGATCTGCTTTCTAAAAATAAAACCCTACTGACAACAGTTAAAGCCAATAATTCTGCTGTTGACTCCCTCTGTTCTAACTATATAGCCAAAATATGGAGTAAACTCTCCTGACATAACTAATACTACTAACCCACTCCATTTTAAATAGATACTCAAAGCACATCTATTTAAATTTTGGCTATGCTCATGCAACACCCTTGGGTAACAACAATTTTCCCCCAAAGCACTCATAAAATATTTTCCGTCTCTGTTTCCTGAGCTACAAAAACTGAACATCAGCATGTACATCATTCACTAATGATTGAACTCTTTGTCATCAGAAATGTAACTCTACTACTTGTAAACTAAATGGAACTTGGTGTACTATATCTGTACACTCTTAGGTTATCTATATTTATACTGCTTAATTATTGTGAACATTCCATTGTTACTATTATTATTTTATGTAAAAGTTGACATTTTAGTACTGATTGTATAGAGTGTATGCTCTCCTATGCTTTTCTATGTAAAAGGATTTCACTTTTTTATGTAGATGTTTGTGACTTTTAATTATTTGAAGCTTTTCTTGCTGGGACTCTGCTGAAAAAGGACTTGTGTCCAGTTGGACTTTCATGGTTAACAAATGTAAAATAAAAAAAAAATGTGGATACTCACATCACCACCAGGGATGGGGTTAGGACTTAAAATAGAAGTGTCTCTATTGCATGTATCCTTCTGGGTATCCAAATGGGGATTCAAGCAAGTCCTTTTTACAGTTAACACTCATAGTTGCCTGGATGGTGGGTTATTCTGGATGACTCATCCCATACTATACAGGGTACATCCCTTGTACAAGGAACAATGGGTTGAGTTTTATTAGGAGAGGCTTGATGGTTGGCAGGTACGCCGGCTAAAAGCACAACAAATCTTACAAACAGCTTGATCAGTGGGTTTCCATCATTTACAATAGAGCTAAAATAGCTTTTGATCATGATGTGTCAAAACTGGTGATAGAACAATGACAAAATATAATGCAGGTGATAACTCTTCAGTGTAAAAAGGGGTTAAAGCCTGTATACATTAACTATTCACTTGATGTTTCAACTGTAATTCTAAGATGGTGTGATGGAGGTTAACCTCCTAAAGAGCATAGACTAAATGAAATTGTACTGAAGCTTGAAGCCCAGTTGTGATTTATCTATGATTCAACACCACCTACTAAGCAGCCTTAGGCCACATGATTCAAATGCAGAGGTTTTTCATGATGTGAAGGGCTAGTGAACAGGATGGAACTGTGGTACAAAAGTGGAGTTTATAGTATCTCCCTTGACAACCTCAAGAAATGGTAATTTTTCTGGCCATTTAATTAAGTCATCAGATAGTTGCTATATATCTAAGCCTAGTTGATGTTTATACTGCATTAAGTGTGGGTCCATAGGTTGACAGTATGCCTGACTGCCTTGATGCAAGTACTGTATGTCCCTTCCTTTCTTCTCCTTGCCCATTTTCCTTTATCTTCCCCCCTCTTCTCCCCCCAGCCCTATGAGATACATTTCTATTCCCTTTCTTTTTTTTCTCTTAACCAGTTTTTGCTTTTTATGACTCTTCGTTGTGATGACCAACAGGAGGAAACTGGAAAGAAGAAGGAAAACTAGAAGTTATACTGGTTTTGTAGGTATGAATGTATAAAGCTTAAATAGGGCAGTTCTGGAAACTGGAAAGAAGAAGGAAAACTAGAAGTTATACTGGTTTTGTAGGTATGAATGTATAAAGCTTAAATAGGGCAGGTCTGGAAACTGGAAAGAATAAGGAAAACTAGAAGTTCTACTGGTTTTGTAGGTATGAATGTTGTTGTTGTTTGTCTTTTCGGCTTTTCCTGGTTAGGGGTCGCCACAGCGGAACACTGGTCAGCTAATGACTGGCAATAGATTTTTATGGTGCTGAGTTGCCAGCCCGATGCCCAACCTTCAGCAAAGGCATGCCCATTCACACATGTCTTTCGAATGCCACTCCACCATGGGGAGGACATGCAGACTCCACACAGAAGGCACTCCAGCCGAGAATCGAACAGGAGAACCTCTTGCTGTGAGGCAACAATGCTACCGCTGCACCACCATGGTAAAGCTTAAATAGGGCAGTTCTGGAAATTGGAAAGAAGAAGAAAAACTAGAAGTTCTACTGTTTTTTTAAGTATGAATGTATAAAGCTTAAATAGGGTAGCTCTGGAAACTGGAAAGAAAAAGGAAAACTAGAAGTTCTATTGGTTTTGTAGTTATGAGTGTATAAAGCTTAAATAGGGCAGTTCTGGAAACTGGAAAGAAAAAGAAGGAAAACTAGAAGTTCTACTGGTTTTGTAGGTATGAGTGTATAATGCTTAAATAGTGCAGCTCTGGAAACTGGAAAGAAGACGATGACCTGGAGTTCACTGGTTTTGTAGGTATGCATGTAAAAAGATAAGTTGGCATAGTTCTACCCACTGATTAATTCTTCTTGCTCTCGTTGTGCAGTCAATATTGGACAGTGTGAGTGTGAACAATACTGATGCTTATTAACATACTAACTCATTATAGGAGTATACGAACTTATTCTTCTTAAGTGGACTGGCTTATGCATTATTTATTTTTGTTAGACTTTACTGCTTTTGTTATGCTTTACTTATACTTGGGAAGTGTTTCTTTATACTTACTAGCTGGATTTTATATTCAGCTCTTCTGAAGCTTTTCCATTTATGTTTTGAAATTAAGTTATTCTGCATCTTACATTTGAATTCAGTGAAGGGTTCAGGGGAAGTCATGTGAATTGTATTATTTGAAGAGATAGGTACCCATCAAGACCAAAAGGGAAGGTTCAATGAGCCAAGGACTGTGTTGGACACCTTCCAGTGAATTATTGCCCCTTGCCTTGGAAACTGCTTCAGTATTTGTAAAAACTTTCAAGGGGCAGTGCATTGTGCTGTAACCCTTAACTCTTGCCTTTTTGATAGTTTGGCCCAACCGTCCCCTTTCATGTTTATTTGGATGGAGGGGGAGTTGGAAATTCTGCTACTGATGTAAATTTGTTATGGCAGCAGTTTTAAATGTATGCCATTAATAAAAGTTTGGGCCTTTTCTAAGCTGTTAGTTACCAACTGAATTCATCTCTACCTTGCTCCATATATGGCTCTGGATTTTATGATTTATGCTTATTGGTTCACTTAAAGGAAAAGGACTTGACAGTCCTGTGAGACAGTGCAAGATGCTTTTTAAGACAAAGTATGACTGATCTTCATTGATGTGTTTTAAAGCAAGGTGCATTTCATCTCTCATTGATAAAATAGATGCAGCTTAATAAACACCATGGTAAGTCAGGTAAGTTTGAACTTTTGTATTGACCAGTGGTTTACAACCTTTAGTGTAAGAAGGGAAGTTGTAATATCATGTAAACAGGCAGTAGATATTGCTATCCAAAATATTTGGTATGAGAACTCGGGCTGCTTAACTGGACTTAAGATTTGTGGACAGTTGTCATATAACAGTAGGAACTTCCTCTGAGGATAGTAGGCCTCTGCGAGTCATTTTTATCCACTGGGTAGAGGTAGAAACTCATCTTAGGTGGGGATTTTTATTCTTGTCTAAACTAATGGATACAATGTCGGTTAAGAAGCCAAGATTGTATTTTTTTTTTTTCATAATGCTTTCTGGCTTGTTTCAAGAGTTAGTGTAGTAGATGGAGGGCTGCATTTCAGATAACAGAATATGCTATTTTGCACATTAATCTCCTTTGGTGAAGGCCTGTTCAAACTTATGGGGTGTTTTGGGCTAGCTGTGTCACAGTCAATTAGATGAATGGGAGGTGTTACCTGCAACAGTTTCAGATCATTTTCCAGTATTACTTTAGATTAGGACACTGGAGGGAGCCATGCCATGTTTCTGGCATTTGAATGAGATTGCCTTGGCACATCTTGCGACTGGTAAATTTAAACTGGAAATTTATAAATTACTCAAGGGCATTAATATGAGTAAGTCTGTGCCCCTCATATACTGTGGGATGTTCTGAATGGCAACTGCATTTGGGTTATGAGGGTTAACCTAAAACTTGATTAATCTCTGGGAAGCAAACTTGGATGGTAAGTAAAAAAGCCATAAATTACCAAATGTCAAAATGAAAAATATCTGAACCACTAAGCTGTAGAAATACATAATTTAATAAAACAGAATGTAAGCGCTTTCAGGTTACAAACCCTTCAGCAGACAACTTACAACAGAAAAAAACTTCACATTTAAAATATTCAATAACCAATCAAATTCAGTGCTGTGCCCTCCTCATCTTCAGGACGGGTTTTATAGGGATTACACCATTCATACCTGGGGTCTTTGAGCAGCCAGCTCAATGATCCATTTGTCTCATAATATTCAGTTAAATTGCACAAATCTTCCCCCTGTTTTAGAAATTTTTATAACCCGGAGCACCATAAAATCAAAAATATGTCCACTATTTTTACTAACATATTGATACAAGGCATTATGTTCATTATCTGTACGTATGGTTGACAAATGCTGTAATATCCTATTCTTAATTTACAGTTGGTCTTGCCAACATAGAATGAATAACAGTCTTCACACTGAGCCTGGTATATAACATCTGTCGTGTGACAATCTGCATAGAGTGCCGGGGAATATTCCCTCTTAGTCTCTGGATGTACAAATAAATTATTCTGTCTAATATGTTGGCATGCCTTGTAATGCCTCCAAGGAAAAGTACCCTGATATTTGATCATGGCTCCCTTGGTTCGACATTTGTCACAACACAAGTCCTTTAAATTCTTATGCCTGTTAAAGCAAAACTGTGGTTGTTTTGTCACAATATTCTTAAGCTTATTATCTGTTAGTAAAATGCCCCAGTTCTATCTAATGATGTTACATATACCCCGATATTATTACTGTACTTGAAGTTAACACATAAGGGTTGCCTTTTGACTATTACAGGTCACTGTGTATCATTACTACCCTTAGAAAACCAGGGCCGTGCCCTGTTAGCCCTTTCATCCTGACATTAATAAAATGCTCCCTCTATTACATCTCCTCTGTAGCCCCTCTTTCTGAGGTCATCTGCCAGGATTTCTGCCTAAAGCTCTCATCATCAGTACACAGCCTTGACATTCTATATAACTGACCCTTGGCAGTATTACCAAAGGAATGCCTAGGGTGCATGCTGTCTTGAACCAAAAGACTGTTTTTCCAACAATCCTTCCTATATATCTATCTTCCCATTACTGTTCTTTAATAAATGTACATCTAACAAAATCTATGGATGCAACAGAACTTACTACACTGAATCTTAAAAAAAAAATCAGTAGCTTCCATGTATGTAATGAACTCAAATAACTCTTCACGGGTGCCACCCCCCCCCCCCACAATAAAAACATCATCTACAAAACGAACATAATATATCAAAATTTTCTTCCATTTATATGTCGTGTTAAACGTAACCTGGTCCTCCCAACATGCTAATACCAGATTTGCATAAGAATTCCCACAGGGGGTACCCATAGCCACACCAGTATTTTGGCGATAAAAATCACTGCCAAATATAAAGATGTTATTACTCAATACATAGGCCAGGAGCAAGCAAGCCCTATCCACATCAATAGGTACCAGGAGTCCAATCTGGTTCAAGAACCTCTCAACAGCCACCAAACCATACTCCTTAGGGATGACCGTAAATAGACTGTTTATATCCAAAGTCACAAATAAACAATCTAAACAGTCAGGATTAACATCCAAATATTCATACAGAGAGTGTAAAAACTGTGCTGTATCCCTCAGTACCCTGGATACTTTATTTAAACACAACCACAACTTTGACTCTACCCATATAGAAAAGTTCTCGGTCACCCATCCCCTGCCGGATACCATCAGGCATAGGGGTGGGGTGGCAGCATCTTTGTGTATCTTGGAGAGGGCTTTAAACACTGGGATGATTGGATGTTCAACCCATACAAATTTAAAATGACATCTGTAATATAATATATTTCACCATCAGTTTCCATATGTCAGTCTCCATCTGAGGTAGTGAGAGGATGCATTCCTACCTTGTACTGGTAGGGATGCATTCTCTGACTACCTCTGTTTGCTTTAGTGATGTACCATTAGCACAGGCTGTATGAGAAGATGAGATCACAGGAGGGGTAATTATGGAGGGAGCAGTTCATAAGGTGGACCTTTTGCAAATGATAATTGTTTTGAGATTTCTGGATATCTCACTTTTTTTTCTCTCTGGAGTTTGTTGAGCCATTGTGGCCCATTAGCTGGATATTCTGTAAATCAACAGAAAACTGAAGTGATGAGAATCTGTGACCCTCAACAAGGTAAGGGAACACTTTCCATTTCAATGATCTACACATCATGTTAAGATAGTGTGGGGGCGATTCCTTGAAGTCAGCATATAAGGTGGTAAAGAAGAACCTCCAAGAGTCATGGGACTGCTGGAAACAGATGGACCCACCTTTAGAATGGTATACCTACATTTTGATGAGGGAAGGGTCTTTTTGGCAATTTCTTTTAATTCAGCAATCAAAATGGTATCAGCAGCAACAACAACCATGCGGTTCTTTCCAAAACACAGCTCAGCACAAGTAGAACACAGTAGATAAAATCCAAAAATCAGGTTTAATGAGTGCACACAGTAGGTAAGCACTTTCACAATACAGCTTCTTCAGACCATTGAAAAGTGCAATCAATTAAGCAGCCTTTATATACTCAACATCAATTAATTCAGATGTCATAATCACAATTTAAAGAAACAGAATCATCATGCAAAAGTAGTGATTCCTATATACACAATAAAATGAAAAAAGAAGCCAATAACTAATAAACATATACTAATATTTAACATATATATATATATATATATTATATATATATATATATATATATATATATATATATATATGTGTGTATAAATACTAATAAAGCACAATAAACCACTGTCAACAACAATAAAAAATGTATAAAAATGTATCACTACACATCCAGCCTAAAACTCATGCATATTACTCATAAATTAAAATAAAATAAATCACCTAACTCGCATACTTTTGGTTTTAAGAAAGGGTCTAATCTTAGCCCTCTCATTCAACCCTTTACCTGAATCAGCTCTCAGACGCATGATCCATTTAACTTCCTTCTCCTCAGTGATACTTCTAACATTACCCCCTCTTATACTCGATGAGATAACCTCAACAACCATAAATTCAAAGGTATGCTGATACCCTGATAACATCACATGTTTCGCTAAAGCATTGGTGGTCAAACCTGTTCTGATATTATAAAGATGCTCCCTAATTCTGTTTTTAAAATATCTGTCTGTCTTTCCTATATAAAATGATCGACAGGCCACACACACAGCAAGGTATACCACATGCTGGGTATTACAGTCCGCTGAACAGTTAAAAACATATTCCAACCCTGTATCAGGATGTACAAATTTACCAGCACTATTTATGTATGGACAAAAATTACACATACCACAAGGAATAGTGCCTGTTGTAACACCAGATCTGTCTCTAGTTTTTTGATAACATAACATTCTTTTCAAATTACATTTATTCTTATATCTAAACCTAGGTCTCTGACCAATAACACTCGCTATCTGTGGGTCAGTCAGAAGTACATTCCAATGTTTGTTAAAAATGTCATAAATATTCTTATTATCTATAGTATAGAACATAGGTATCCTGATCTCAGAACACTCTGGAAAATTTCTGCATCTCTCAACATTAGAATGATCAGAAAAATAGGGCTTCGCTCTATCTCTCCTCAGAGAGTTTAAATCAGACAGCCCTTCATTCAGGTCATACTGACCATACCCTCGTTGTGTAAATCTATCTTTAAGGTTTAATAATTCTGAAGAGAAACCTGCATCAGTATTATTCATTCTAGAGATGCACATTCCCTGCCCCTTCACCACATTATGGAACACATAATTCGGATGCATACTTTGTCTGTGTAAGAATGTGTTCTTGTGACATTCCTTCCTAAATACTCCTGTATTAAAGGAGCCATCACTCAACCTTTCCACAAAAACATCCAAAAACGTTATCTTCACTGCTGACGAAAACATAGTAAACTTCAAATAACTAGTGGCACTGTTCATCCATTCTACAAATCTATCCAACAGATTCTTACTACCACTCCAAATAAAAAAGACATCATCCACAAAACGCCTATAAAAAGATACATGTCTATGAAACAATTCCATAGAACATAGTATTTCCTCTTCCCAAAGAGCTAAAAACATGTTGGCGTAGCTATTGGCACAAGGTGTGCCCATAGTCACGCCATCACGCTGTATGAAAGGAAAGAACTGCATGGTTGTTGCTGCTGCTACCATTTTAATTGCTGTTTTACTTGTTTCATTCAGCAGCGTGACATTTACCTTGTGGAGTGTTGGTGTGCTTTTCTTTGTACTGATTTCTACATTTATCACACACCATGAGGAGATGGCGGAAGGTATGTCAAATGTTGTGGAATTGAACTATAGATCGGAGGTCAGACAACGTAATTTAGAGCTGAATAGCAAACCAGAGACTGGGTTATGAGCTACTGAAGTTATACAAAGGCAGTAGGCTGTATTCCGTACTTGTGCTAACCCTATTGAGAGGTTTAATATCTTTATGAGTGAAAGTGTTAACCCACTTTTAGCATATGAAGTTAATACAGCTGGATCTGCATCTATGGCTGGTGTAGATGAGGCTGACAACCTGAAGAGGGCGATAGATCTTTCTTGAAATTGAAGCGTTTACAAACGCAGAGACAGCATTTTGAAGCCTGCTTGCAGAGGAAAATAGTACCAAGGGGTCTGCATGTTCTAAAGATGCCAACATATGGAGCACAATTCCCTGAACTATTGGCTAAGTGGCAGCTATTGAACCTTGAGGTGAGCGCCAAATATATGACTTTGTTAATAGAATTTTTTAAGCCAGAGGAGGATAGCCTTAGGGTGTCCATTAAGGAGCAACAAGCTATGTTGTATACACAATTTACTAAGGCTGCTGTTGACCCTGCATTAGAAGCATTGTTGGATAGTGTTGCTATCTTTGAAAGAAGGACTTTAATGCATAAAAGGGGTAAGCTGGATAGAGACATTAGAGATTTCCAGCTAGGTCATGTCTTCACCTGGCCTAGAGTTAATAACCGCAATGATGATAGAAATGAAGCACGAGGTGTTGGTAATGATATGACAACAAGGAAAGTTAATGAACGTGGTAAAGGAACAGTGAGGTCTGTTGAACTTAATAGTAATGTGATAGCACAATCACCTGTGTTGGATCCAAGGGAGACCACAACTAACAGTAATATTGCTTCCACACCTGTGACGAATGCTAATTTAGTGACATCTAATGACAATTTATCTTTAGACATTCATGATTGCAATGGTACTGTACGTCCAGTGGACACATGTCCTAAAGGGACGCAGAGGTATGAGCCTGAACCATCTACTAGTAGTCATGTTAATGGTAGTTTTTACCAGTTCCCTTTACCCATACCAATAGAGAGAGGTATGAGGAGAGGGCGATCTGCCAGTCGAGGAAGGCAGAAACGGAAGATCTCGCCCGAGAGACAATCTGGTCGCACTCTCAAGAAAATGTGGAGTCAGGCCCAAAATGTTTAGTATGGAACATATCTCAGAGAGTTCTTGACTCGTTTGAATGTTCAGTCCTTAATAAAGGGCTTGGTTTTATACCTACAAGTACCAGTGAACTCACTGATGTTATGATTGACTTGAGGACATTTACTAGAAATGTTATGTTGAAACTGGAGATGGGAGGGGATATGTCTTATAATGAAGTGAAGTTCAAGAGATCGAGTACTTATATACCTAATAATCATCCCTTGGTACTAGCCTTTGATAAGTTAGTTGAAGATGATTTGTATAAGTATTTTAGCAATGTACACAGTGGAATGTTTCACAAATTAAGGACTAATTTGAGTTTCAGAGAACGTGAGGCTTTGAAGAAATTGCAATTAGATGTTAACTTAGTTATCAGACCAGCTGATAAGGGTGGCCCTGTGGTAATAATGGATGCCTGTAGATACCGCCTCTCTATGAGGGAGATGTTGAATGATGGCAGATTTTATAGTCCTATTGATTTTGATGAAATTACTGTTAGAATCAATGGGATCAAAGCCATGTTAGATGACTTGGTTAGGAGTGGTATAATTACAATGGATTTTGTTCAAGTATTTATATGTAAATGATCCTATTATACCCATAATACAAGGCCTCCCTAAGGTTCATAAGAATGGTTACAACCCACCTATGAGGCCCATTGTGTCTGGTAGGGGGTGGTGTACCGAACCATTCTCAGTTTTTGTAGAGAAGCATTTACGTCCACTTGTTAATGAGAACCCTATGATTTTGAGGGACACCAAACAGTTTTTGAAGGACCTTTATGTTTTTACTAGTGGTCCCTGTTTAGCTAGTGATTTATTGTTTGTAACTTTGGATGTACAATCCCTTTTTACAGTAATACCCAATGTAGAAGGGGTTGATTTAGTGATGTTATTTGCAGAAACATAGTACTTATGACAACAAATTGATAGGTTTTATTTGTCTGTTTTTAGAAACAATCCTTGGAAGTAATATTTTCCTATTTGAGGAGATCCCTTTCATACAGCGTGATGGTGTGGCTATGGGCACACTTGTGCCAATAGCTACGCCAACATGTTTTAACTTTTTGGGAAGAGAAAATACTATGTTCTATGGAATTGTTTCATAGACATGTATCTTTTTATAGGTGTTTTGTGGATGATGTCTTTTTTATTTGGAGTGGTAGTAAGAATCTGTTGGATAGATTTGTGGAATGGATGAACAGTGCCACTAGTTATTTGAAGTTTACTATGTTTTCGTCGGCAGTGAAGATGATGTTTTTATGGAAAGGTTGAGTGATGGCTCCTTTAATACAGGAGTATTTAGGAAGGAATGTCACAACAACACATTCCTATACAAAGTATGCATCCGAATTATGTGTTCCGTAATGTGGTGAAGGGGCAGGGAATGCGCATCTCTAGATTGAATAATACTGATGCAGGTTTCTCTTCAGAATGATTAAACCTTAAAGATAGATTTACACAACGAGGGTATGGTCAGTATGACCTGAATGAAGGGCTGTCTGATTTAAACTCTCTGAGGAGAGATAGAGCGAAGCCCTATTTTTCTGATCATTCTAATGTTGAGAGATGCAGAAATTTTCCAGAGTGTTCTGAGATCAGGATACCTATGTTCTATACTATAGATAATAAGAATATTTATGACATTTTTACCAAACATTGGAATGTACTTCTGACTGACCCACAGATAGCGAGTGTTATTGGTCGGAGACCTAGGTTTAGATATAAGAATAAACGTAATTTGAAAAGATGTTATGTTATCAAAAAACTAGAGATAGATCTGGTGTTACAACAGGCACTATTCCTTGTGGTATGTGTAATTTTTGTCCATACATAAATAATGCTGGTAAATTTGTACATCCTGATACAGGGTTGGAGTATGTTTTAACTGTTCAGCGGACTGTAATACCCAGCATGTGGTATACCTTGCTGTGTGTGTGGCCTGTCGATCATTTTATATAGGAAAGACAGACAGATATTTTAAAAACAGAATTAGGGAGCATCTTTATAATATCAGAACAGGTTTGACCACCAATGCTTTAGCGAAACATGTGATGTTATCAGGGTATCAGCATACCTTTGAATTTATGGTTGTTGAGGTTATCTCATCGAGTATAAGAGGGGGTAATGTTAGAAGTATCACTGAGGAGAAGGAAGTTAAATGGATCATGCGTCCGAGAGCTGATTCAGGTAAAGGGTTGAATGAGAGGGCTTCGATTAGACCCTTTCTTAAAACCAAAAGTACGCGAGTTAGGTGATTTATTTTATTTTAATTTATGAGTAATATGTATGAGTTTTAGGCTAGATGTGTAGTGATACATTTTTATACATTTTTTATTGTTGTTGACAGTGGTTTATTGTGCTTTCTTAGTATTTATACACACACACACATATATATATATATATATATATATATATATATATATGTTAAATATTAGTATATGTTTATTAGTTATTGGCTTATTTTTTAATTTTATTGTGTATATAGGAATCACTACTTTTGCATGATGGTTCTGTTTCTTTAAATTGTGATTATGACATCAGAATTAATTGATTTTGAGTATATAAAGGCTGCTTAATTGATTGCACTTTTCAATGGTCTGAAGAAGCTGTATTGTGAAAGCGCTTACCTACTGTGTGCACTCATTAAACCTGATTTTTGGATTTTATTTACTGTGTTCTACTTGTGCTGAGCTGTGTTTTGGAAAGAACCGCATGGTTGTTGCTGCTGATACCATTTGGATTTCTTGTACTGTGTTCTACTTGTGTTGAGTTATCCTTTGGAAAGAACCGGATGGTTGTTGCTGCTGCTACCATTTTGATTGCTGTTTTACTTGTTTCATTCAGCAGCGTGACATTTACCTTGTGGAGTATTGGTGTGCTTTTCTTTGTACTAATTTCTTTTAATTGTTTGTCAAAACCTCAAGCACATAAATTGTGTGAGACAGTGGTACACTGCAATGTGTTTTTTTATTTTTCCTCCACCGCTGTGTGACCATCGAATTTCTGTATATAATTTAGGGGATATGGCAGGACAGTCCCCCCCCTCTCCACATGGGGGGTGGGGGGGACTTGTTTCCTTGCAATAAATAATTTGTGTGTCTCTTAGGCATTCCCTAATTACACTTCTTGATATAGGAAATATCATTTTTGTGTTTTAGGCATTCCCAGGTCACACTTCCTGATACAGGGAAATCAGTGAAGCATAACTCATTTTTGTATTACTCTACCAAACACAGGGAAAGCCTTTAAAACAAAAGACAGTGATAGTATATATGAGTCAATTTCTCAAATGGTATATTTTTGTAGTACAATGAGTCTTATACCTCCTAAAAGATGTTTATCTAGATGGAAATCTATGATCTTGAAGTTTATATGATACCCAGCCAAACATCTGGTTCAAGACAGCTTTCTTTGGCTGCCCACATATCCAAGTGAATTAGGATTGTTAGACTTCGCCAAGTATACATGGCCAACAGGTCTAATGGTAAGATAATTAAGACAATATGTGTATTTCTACATGAATGGAAAAGCATTAACTTACCCAAGAGTTGGATAATTATGGAAAAGGGGGTAGAAGGAATGTTTTCATAAGGCTGTCAGAAGGCAACTACAGTACACTCATCTGTTGTTCAGGATGCAGTCATGAAATTTCCAAAACAAAACAAATCTGCATATCTGAAGTTAGTAGAATCACTTACCATTCAGCCCAACACACGTCTCATTGGAAATTCTAACTCCCCCTCCATAATCTGAGAAACACACACAACCACTAACATGCAGGCTCAGGTATTCCTGGAATTTTTAAATGCAAATGCTCTGGAACAGCTGGTCTGTACTTCCACTATGCGCTCAGATACCCTTGATATAGGGTCCCCAGCATAATGTCCTCATTGGTAAATTGGATCATAAATCAGTCTCCTTTGAAGTAAATGTAATGGTAGAACCCCCATCAAAACCCTAAAACCCTAACAAATTTTTCCAAGGCAAATTACCTTCTATTAAGTGATAGCATTGGCAATTTTAAAGGTACCCATAACCCTGAAAACATAAAGGTCTATGAAGAAGTATGCATGAATGCCCTGTATAACCACTTAAACAACTGCATAGAAATGGCAGTACCTGACCGAATTAAACCCAGGACTAGCCAGAAAAACAAGTCATCCTGGTGGACCCCTGGCATAAATAGACTATACAGCAGAAGGAAGAAATTCCTGTCTAGAAGAAGGAGGGTGCACAACAGAGAAAAAATTTCCTCATTAGTCTCAACAGGTAAATCAGGGAACTCCTCTAATCTTCAAAAGCTAAATACCAGACTAAAACAGCTTCCCAAGCAAAGGGTAACCACAAAGCATTTTTAGTTATGTCCAAAATCTTAAGGGAAACACTCAACCATATGATGAGTTGGCTATAGATGGCACTAGCTATACTCAGCCAGAAGAAATAACAAACCTGCTGGCCAATAAATTCAGCTTAAACATCATCCCCTCATCACCTCCAGTCACTCACCATGATCTACCCCCTACCATTCCTTTGTCTGTTATCACAAAAGAACAGGTCATTACTATGCTCTGTAGAGCTAGAAACATGGCATCAATGTGACGTGATGGAATCCCAGTATGCCTAGTAAATAACTTGAAACATGACCTAGCCACCCACTCGGATCTGTATTAAGCCACAGTCTCCAGGCAGGCTTTGTCCCAGCAGAGTGAAGGACAGCAACAGTCATCCCTCTGCACAAGGGGGGAACCATCAACGGACCCAGGAAACTACTGACCCATAAGTCTGACTAGCCTTATGTACAAGACTATGGAAAGGATAATAATGGACCTGATTAACAATGACATGGGAAATCTCCAGACTCTAAATCAAACCCCGTTCAGCTTTGTCAAGGGCAGGTCCTGCCTGCTTAATCTGGTGGACTTCTTTGAGAAGGTCACCAAAGCCATAAATAAGGGTAAGGCTATGCATACCACCTGCCTTGACCTGGCCAAGACATTGATACAATACCCCACTTGGATATTATAGATAAACTCAGAAAATTGGGCATAAGCCTCTAGGTCACCAGATGGCTACCCAAATGGCTCACAGGCAGGACACACGTTGATAGAGTGGGGGAATCCACATCCAGCAATAGGCCAGTCACCAGTGGAGTAGGACAGGGCTCAGTGCTGGACCCCCTCCTGTTTGGGATATACTTCTCAGATGTCAAGGCAAATGTAGATGACGTTTGACTTACCAGTTTGCTGATGAATGCAAGTTGGGGGCAATTATTGACTCCATGAATGATGTTGATATCCTATAGAAAGGTCAGACTCAGAAAAATGTTTACTGTCAGAGTCATGGCCTCAAACTAAGTGAGAAGAAGTGCATAATAATACCCTTTGGGAAATGAAATACCCCTGCAAATTACAGCATTAATAGCATCCCATGAGTGAACCTAGTATTGAGAGATCTGGGTACTCAGATGGTAATCTGAACTTTGACCACCATGTGTCCATGGCGGTGAGGAAATCCTTTTCTGTGGCTCAGCTTATAAGTAAAGGCATGGTATCCAGATCCAAGGATGTCATAGTGTCACTGTACTCAGCCATCAGACCAATAATCAAGTACAATGCACCCTTTGGCATGTACTTCATCAATTACCAAAGAAATATAAGGTTTAACTAACATATCATATGCAGGCCAATTAAAAGCTCTATCACTGTATTCAGTTTCCTATCAATTACTAAGGGGTGATCTGTGCCTGATCTACAAGGCAGTCTGAGCACCAGCCCTGATGGAAATGCTGCATATTCGCAAAACTAACTGCATGAGGGGTACCTGCTCTAAAGATCTAAACCTGATCTCTAACATGAATAGATCATGCTGGAGAGACAGATATGTCCCAGAGATTGCCTGTCCTCTGGAACAGGCTTCTTATTCATGTGAAGCAGAGCCCTCCCCTGACCATCTTCAAGTGCAATCTGGACCAATAGATGGGTGGTACCCATGTCCTTTATGGACAGATACAGTCTGTAAAAATGTTCAAAACCCCACTAGTTGACCCTTGTTATCTTTCTCCTAGGGATAGAAAATTGGGTAAATTCTGGGTAAAAGTGGTTAGGCTTGTAAGAGCTCTTCAGCTGTTAGTCTATTACTTTCCTATGAACCTTTAGTACATGTTTTTCATGAATTTCAGCATTTCCAAGACTTATTGGATGATAGGTATCCAGAATTAAGTACTGTATATCACAAAGGGGTAAGTTACGTCAAATGAGAGGGTCTTAGTTATTGATTAATGAAGGAATTTCAGGATTTCACAACACAATATGGCCTGTCTAATAAAGATTTTACAAGTATTAACATTTAGGGCAGATCTTATTTTTCAAAAAAAAATTTAAGCTGGTTAATGCAAATGAGGTTGATGTTTGTGCCTGGTAACTTTTGTTTTATGGAATACCTCATCAAAAGACCTGTTATCAAAGTTATTATTTAGCTTTACAGAATTAGAGGGACACTGATGGTTAACCTTTTAGTATCTGTGGGAAAGGAACCTAGGACATAGTCTAAAAGAAAAGGTAGAGTGAGGCAAAGGTTATTTGCTTTTCTAAACAAAGTGGGGATTGCTCACTGGTCTACGTCATTGGAAACATATGCACCTTTAGTCTAGACTCTACATAGACCCTCTTATATTGTCCCTCCTCATTTCCATAGTGGTGTAGTTGTCCCTGCTGCGTAACACGTTCCTTGGAACATACTTTCTGGACCGGTCTTATTTTTTTTCTGATTTTTGGAAAGGTGTTGAAATTAAGCTTCAAAGAATGTGTAGATCAGGTCTGCATGCAGATGTCCCAGGAGCAAGGATGAGAACAGTTTTGTTTTTTAGTAATAAAATGGCAGAAATGCATCACCTGCATGTAAGAAAAGTGTGTTGACACCTAAAATGTAGTATGATAGAGTTATTAAAGAGATACAGTCTTTACTTTTTTGACTTGTACCTAAAGCATAGGAGCTATGAAAAGCAGCTTGACTAAGTGTTTAACAGTGTTAAATACAACATTTTGATTTGCTTAATTAGTTTCAAGTTCTTTAGGCTTAACCTGAGAGTATGAAAATGATGCATGAGGTGATGATTATATTGTTCTATTCATGGTAATCGTTCTTTGTCAAGCATGCTGAACGGAGTGAACAGAACTGGGAGAGGGTGGAAGGATTTGCCTTTGCTAGTTTGCATATTTATGTAATCTTTTGATAGAAACCATGCTGATTATAGGAAATTGATTACTTAATCTTTTCTAAAAGAAAGATGTTATGTATTATCATTTGGCTGAATGTACTAAATATTGAATCAATGTATGGTATAGAAATCTGGGCAGTAAAGGCAGAGCAGATGAGTAAGCCAGAGG
Source organism: Protopterus annectens (assembly GCF_019279795.1). Taxonomy (NCBI): domain Eukaryota; kingdom Metazoa; phylum Chordata; order Ceratodontiformes; family Protopteridae; genus Protopterus; species Protopterus annectens. Next base: position 616,151,481 of record NC_056744.1, read on the forward strand.
TGATGGAAATGAAGTGCCTAAGACAGGTAGTAGGATGCAGACTGTGGGACAGATGAAGAAATGAGGACATAAGAGCAGCAGGCAAAGTTGCTCCAATTGCAGAAAAGATCAAAGAAAACAGATTATGGTAGTTCAGGCACATGTGCAGAAAAGCAGAAGACAATCTGGTGGACATGATTTGGGACATACAAGAAAAAGGCAAGAGGAAATGAGGGCATCCAGCAAAGAGGTGGATGGATTTTGTGAGAGAAGATCTGTGACAGTCAGGTATGAGTGTCAAAGAAGGCAGGAGTGTCATGTTGAAATGAGAGAGATAGTGACAGGTAACATGACATCCCGACCTCATGTAGAAAATGGAAAAAAGGGGGTTGATGATAATTATGATGATGATGATATCTGCTTTCATCTGGTTCAAACTTTGGTACCTTGGATCCAAATGGATCTGATCTTGTCACCTTTCAGAAGCTTTGCATACAGGGCTCTGACTCCTCCCCTACCCATAATTCTCTCTGTTTCCCCAAAATACCTCAGATCTCATTTGCCACTTTTAACAGAAGGACATGGTCTGTGAGGGCTTCTACTGCAGCTTGTGAGATAAGTGACGTACTTTATTAATTGTTCTTTCTGGGCTGCCTAGTTAACTAGTTAGCTTTACCTTATAACTTTTTATCCTATTATCCTCCCCATAAATAAAAATAAATAATATATCATGACAGGAGAATTTCTTCTATTCTCCTTGGCTCATCTGAGCTGTTGGGTTACCTTCTTACTGCTGTTAATTTTTACTTTGGGTACTTCTTTTCTTCTTCTTCTTCTTCTTCTTCTTTGTGGTACCTTTTGGTGTTTGTAACATCACTTTTATTGTGGTACTGTTTGATGTTCCCTTGTAACAGACCATAGAGAGCCAGCTGGAATATCCTCCTGATACCTCTGACACTGACAGGATGTCAGCAAAGAGACATCCTCAGAAGAGTTTCTATCTAAAGGTGTCTGTTGATGCCATGGTGGTGATGGCTCAAAGTTGCTTGGACCTCAGGTGTGGTTCCATAAACCACAGGAGTCTCATCTGACACACGACAAATGGGTACAGTCAATCATATAAAGAGCTATCCAACCAGTCCCAGCAGACCAGCAAGGATGAGACCAATACTGGATCTCAGCAAGTTAAACAATTATGTCAAAACAAAATTCGGATGGTCAAGTCCATTCTACCCTTCTTGGGTCAGGACAATGCCAGTCACTACCAGTTCAGAGACCTGCCCCCACCACCAGACATCAACTGCTTCTATCCAGAGACTTCACCATCCAAACTTGCCAAGCTCTAGGCATTTCAAAATTTCAAAAATCTGCCTTGTCAATCTAACAGTCCATCTTTCCGCCAGACTTACAGAGCAAAGAGTATTAGATATTCTACTTCAATGCAACAAGGTCAAAGCCAGGGTAGTCTTGAAGGTATTAGGACTCATGGCAGCTACTATTACACTTCTCCCCTTAGCTCATTTTGATCCTCCAGTGGATGCTGTTTACTCAATGGTCCCGATGTCTCACATCATCCTACTAACTCAATCATGCAAGAATCACCTGTCTTGGTGGATCACATCACCTCAAGTTCTCCAGGGCCTGATCGGGTGGGGGCATTATCAGGGCAGGAAAATGTCTTAGAGATGAGAGCAGTGCTTTTCTTCCCACAGGGACTGACAACATGTCCATCAACAAACAGGGCGGAACCAAGTCCTGAGGCACTCAGACTTTGGCAGTGGGTGATTTCTTCTCAGCATTTTCAAGTTGAGCAGGGCCATTCTCATGCCTCACGGTGGTCTCTAAAAAAATCAGTGCTGGAAGTTCAAAGATGGGGCCAGCCTTGCTGCGATCTTTGCTACTCCCCAAAACATCAAGTGTCACGACACCAGGCCATCCCACCAGAGACGCCTAGTCCACGTCACCATGATCCTCATTGCCCCCTACTGGCCTCAACAGATATGGTTACCTGTTGGAGCAGCCTTGGCATCTGGACCCGGTGCCAGATCTTTTGACCCACCAGTCGGGCCAGCTGCATCACTCCCTTCAATCTCTCAACCTCACAGCGTGGTTTCTCTGATTCCTAGTCCATAACATCCTGATAGCCTCTCACAAGTCTTCTACCAGGAGGATTTATAATAGTAAGTGGAAACATTTTTCCTTATGGGCAGCATCAAAAACAGTCTATCCTAGACTTTCTGGCAGAGCTCTTTCATTTAGGCTCTTCCTCATCTCTCTGAGGCAAACCTAAACCAGACAATTGATCTCCCGTCTTCTTTATAATTACCTTCATCTTTGAAATCAGACATCAAAACTGCCTTCAAGACCTAGAGCTCATTCAACTAGGGCATTAGCTACATCTGTAGCTTTTCAGACAGGCTACCAATAGATTCCATTCTCATACCTTTATTTTGCATTACAAATTAACTTTGGTTCCACTCTTCAAGAGTCTGTTTACCACCTAGCATTGTGGGATATATTTTTGGTAGTAGTATCCATTATGATGGAAAAGGTGACAAGGTTCAACAAGTGTTCAGCCTTCCATACCTGAAAGTGAAAGTCAAAAAATCCAGGTCTTTAAAGGAAAAACCTAGAGAAAAGGAATTAGAGAGTTAGAGAAAAAAATAGAGAGATCTAAAAAACAGTGTTTGGATCTGGCATAAGGTTTGACAACCACTCCAAAGACATCAAAGCATTCAGATCTGTTCGACAATGTCTCCTCCACATTTCTCACAGGAGCTGGTGAGTCCTAGGCTCCTCTCCCATTTCCTGCAGGAGAGGCATTCCTCCCACCCATCTTCGATAACTTCATCTTTGAAATCCATCCATTCTACAAGGGGCCTTACTGCAGCTGATGTTAACAGGATGATGCTGAGGTTCTTTATGAAACAGATTCAACTGGAGATCCTCCCTGTGCTGTCTCCTTTGGGAGCACTGGGTTTTGGCCTCATTTGCCCTTTCACTGGTGTCTCTATTCTGGTCTGGCCATCAGATCAGAAGTCCTTGGATCCGAGCCTCCATGGAGAACCTGCATCAAAAATGGTCTTTTTGACTTTGACACAGTGTTCCTTAGTCTCTTGCTTTCAATTTTGTCTGATTGGGATGAACCTCAGAGAAGAAGCCTCAGTGATCAGGCTTGGGACATGGGACTGACTCCAACATTTTTTGGAGCCATCACTCCCCCTCCGTGCCTCAGCACTTGATAGCTCGACTCCAGTGTCGGCCTTGGAGCTTTGATGGGTTGGTGCATTAATTAGTCCTCTGGTATGGGGTATTTATTTGGCTCCTATTACATCCTTCGCTGTTGGGGAATTTCAAAGGGTTTTTTCCAGCCCAAAAGAAGAGGTATCTATGCCATGCTCAGCTCCAACCTGACCTCCTTTGCATTCTGTGTCTGAGTCCATAGGTTCACAGGTTCATAACTGTGTACTAGGCTAATGGCCCTGGGGCCTTAACAACCCTAGCCATAGGATTACCCTGGCATCGTGCTACCCGACCTTAGTTCCCAGTGCCTCTGTTGAGTAGAGCAACTGGAGTTATCCCCAGGGTGAGGTTTCTATTTCCCATCCACTCATCAAGATTCCTCTTGAAGAGGGTCAGCGAGGTGCTCTGCTTAACATGTATGGGAAGTCTATTCCATACCATGGGCAGTCTATGAACCAGTCCCTCCAGTACGTTCTGTTGATTGTGGTAATGAGGTTGAGGTCGGTGGAGCATGTGGTGTAGAGGGACTGGGATTTCTTTAGATGTAGCATTTCTAACAGAGCTGGGTCAGACATAGCTTTGTAAGTTAAGCAGAGATCGACTGCCCTAATGAAGGAACAGTAGAGGGAGACAATGACCTCTTCTTTCCTGGATGCAAAACCCTTAGTAATATGATGTGCCACATAGAAGGACTTTCTGACCACAGTGCCAATGTGGTGATCAAAAGAGAGGTGGCTGCCAATCTGTGTTACCAGATCTCTTATAACGCCTTCTGTGTTCAGGAGACTACCACCAATATGGTAATTCTTGGGAACCGGGTTTTTCCAAAAGGGATGATGACACATTTTTTGGCATTGAGCTTAAGGCCATTATTCTGACACCAGCCGTTGGTCTCAGTGAGGCCATTCCGTAGGATGTCAACATCACTTGGGGAGTTAATAATAGCTCCCAACTTGCAATCGTTTGTGAACTTTGTCAGCCAGAGTCCCTTCGTGTTGTCCTGGACTTCAGAGAAGGAGATACCAAACAGAAGAGGACCCAGGAGCGAACCCTGTGGGACTTCACTCATGACTAGTCGGCAGTCTGACTTGACGTCAGCTACTTTCACACTGTGGGTTCTAACTGTGAGCCACTTTGCAACCCACCTAGTGATATAGGGGTTGATGCCTAGCTTGGTGAGTTTTTCTATGATTCCTGAATGAGGAATGGTATCAAAGGCCTTGGCCTATTTGACTGGGATAGTGAGTCTCCTCCAGCCTTGGGGTTGTTCACCTTGTGAACTCCAAGTCTGATTCTGACCCTTCCCCAGAAGTCCAAATGAGACAGGATCCTAGGAAAAAACCTTGTAAAAAGAGAAATTTAGACTCCTATCCTGAGTCAGTCACTGAAGACACAGACCTTGATGAAGGTGAGGGGTCCCCATGATTCCCTCTAGATGATGTCACCTTTGTTGACATTCTTGAATTGATGAAACAATGAGGGGGGGGGGGTTGATCCACAGGTACACCCTCTTTGAGTTGTCATTGTTCCATGTGAGTTTGAAGATGGCTCTTCTACTTCTTTCTGTGTGGTACCACCCACTGATGATCTTGTAGGCCTAGTGGCACAGCAGGTGTGGAGGGATCCTGATGATGCTATGGAAACTGGACAAAATTTGGATTACCCTTAAGAATAGGATGCACTGGAGCACTGTCCCTCAGTGGATGCCATGGTGTTGTGAAAGCCACATAGAAGGAACTGTCAGAGACAAGTACCTCTGCCCATCCCCCTAACAAGGAGTCTAGGGCTTTGGACATGTTTTGGAAAAGTATGTACACTTCAGAGACTTTCTACTTAGAGCACTGAACTACCTTGTCCACATGACACATTTTCAGAAGGACTTGACAAAGGAGCTGACCAAGTCCCTCTATGGTAATTTACTGATGGACATCCAGAAATCAGTGGAGTCCCACTTATCTATCCTACAGTCTATGTCCAATGTATCCATGTGCCTGCTCTCCATTGCAGCTGATGGTACAGCCAGAGCAGCAAGCACTGGCATTGCCATTCATCAGTATGCCTGGATGTGCTTATGTGACTTTGTGGAAGGCTTCAATATGTCATTTATCAACACCCCTTTTGATATTTCAACTTGTCTTTTGACTCAAGGTGAACGAAACATTAACCAGGAATGAGTAAGAAGGCAAGACCCTGTCTGCCATAAGAATCTGCTTTTCTACCTCTCAGAGTACATTTTTAGGAACCAATAAAGGGGGGGTGTTGTTGCATAAATACCACAGATTCAGCCAAGATGCTCCTGTGAATAGACCCCCTTGGGGCAGAGGGTTTCAATGGATGTCACCCTATGGGCAGAGGCAGAATACAGAATCAGGGGTTTCATGGGTCTTTCATGGAGAAACCCTACCATCACTCCTGAACAGTTGCCCAGCTGCCACACTCTAGATGAAGTTGGACAGCACTCATCCCTGCACCCTCAAGCTTGGCAGATCATCACACAAGATAAAAGAAAAAGAGAAGGATTCCAGATGTACCACACAGACAACTGGAATCAGCAGCTGTAGAAGTTTAAAAGCTGGTAGAAAAAAAGAGTCCTGAAGCAGAAAGTCAGAATCTGGAGTTTATTACAAATTCTTTTAGTTCCAAAGAAAAAAGGGGGCCTCAGGCCAATCTTGCACCAAATCACATCAACAAGTTCATGAAACAGATGAAATTATGGATGGTCATGATTCAGTCCAGACTGGATGTGCTCAATAGACCTCCAGGCTGCTTACTATCATATGAAAACAGCAAGGCAATTCAGGTAGTGTCTCCATTTCTGGCTGGAAAACAATTATTTTCAATTTAGGGCACTGCTCTTTGATCTCACCATAGACCCCTGGGTGTTTACCAAATGTATAGCAGTGGTAGCAGTGTTATCTCAGGCTGCAGGGGTTCCAGGTGTTCCCATATTTAGATGACTAGCTCTGTACTGTACCAACCAGGGATCTATGGTCCAACACAGGGACTTCTTGCTCCAGCTTGCTCCACAGTTAGGAATTACAGCTAACTATGGAAAGAGCCAGCTGATACAGATACAACAGCTAGACTTAAGTGGATGCCACCTGAAAAAGAATTATCAGAATAGCCAAGCTCCCACAATCCAGGTGTTGTCCCCTCCATTAAGTAACTTATGAGGACCTTCAACACCTCTATCCTTCCACAAGACTTATTCTCAGGCTATTGGATTTAATGGCCTCTTCAATCACTTTGATTCTGCTAGCAAGACATTACGTGAGCATTCTTCAACAGACCCTATCAATCCAGTGGTCCCTTATATCTCATCTGCTTCATGCTCCAGTTTGTCACACACAGTTTTAGATGGTTGACCATTCTCTTCTTCACCTCCAATGGCTACAGTAACCATGGATGCTTCCCTTCGGGGGGGGGGGGGGGCATTTCAAAAGAACATAATTCATGGTTCTTGGTCACTCATGGAGGTCAATCTTCATGTCATTGTCTTGGAAACATGGGCATTCCTCCTATTATTGCAGGCCTTTCAGGGGTCACTCCTCAAGGCTGTGATTTCCATCCATATGGATAACATGGCAGTAGTCTGGTATATCAGCAAACATGGGGGAACCCACTCATACCCTCTCTGCCAGTAAGCCATGAGCATGTGGCAATGGGCAATGTCTTCCTATCTCTGTCTCAGTGACACACATTCTATGGACTTCCAGTGTTCTAGTGGACAAGCTGAGCAGGTTCATTCTTGTGCCTCACATGGGGTCCCTCAATCAGACAGTGTTGTCAAAACTTCGGTCATTAGGGCCAACCTTGCTATCTTTTTGCTTCATACCTAAACAACAAATACATGGAAACTGGAAATGGCTGCTAATTGCAGCTTGATGGCAGAAAAAAATGGATTCTTTTTGGAAAAGATTTGATAAGAAATCCAGAATAGATGACAGAGGTGCTGAAAAAGGATCCCTCCACAGGGTCAAGCACAGAAGGATGCTCTAATCCACATTTGGCCCTTGGATCTTCTTTATGCCTTTCCTCCGATATTCTTGATAATGAAATTTATTCAGAAAGCCAGAAGGATCAAGGCCAGAGTAATCCTCATTTTGCCCTTTTGCCTTCAGTAGTTTGGTTCCCCTTCCTTCGGCCTCATTTTTTACATCACCCTGGAAGTTGGATTATCATCCAGATCTCTTGAGTCACCCATCTGGTTAGCCTCATCTGGAGCTAGAGGCCCTGAAGCTAACCACATGGTTCCTGTAATTCTTATGGTGGTCAGACATGCCAGGCTTTCTGATCCAGTGGTCTACATTCTATCTGCCTCTCAAAAGGTGTATTTTAGCAAGTGGAAAAGGTCTTCCCTCTGGGTCTCTTCCGAGGGAATACATCCTTTTTCGGCATCTCTCCCATCTATTCTGGACTTCTTGTCATATCTTTTCCAGGGGTCTATATTACAAAACCAAAAAACTCTATGCATGAATACCAAAACATCGACCCCTATACCACGAACCATGAAAATCTCGAATGCACCAAACAGTGAAAAAAAAATCGAACTGTCATAGTCGGCCAACCCCACCACTAGCTATATACTACCTACCCAAATAAAATAAATAAACCACATACATAATCCAAAAAAGAGTTCTCTAGGGATAAAGTACCTGCAAAGACCCAAAGAAAATTTCAGCTGCTGAACAATAGGTGCAGGTACCCCACAACAATCGAAGCCAACCAGTCTCAAAATGAAATGAACATCTTTATTCAGTAAAGAAAGTAGTAAGCGCTTTCACGTCTACACAGGACGCTTTTTCAGACTTAGATCTAAGTCTGAAGAAGCATCCTGTGTAGACGTGAAAGCGCTTACTACTTTCTTTACTGAATAAGGATGTTCATTTCATTTTGAGACTGGTTGGCTTCGATTGTTGTGGGGTACCTGCACCTATTGTTCAGAAACCACATACATACACTAACCAAACCCTACTTCTTACCTAAAGTAAAGCACAAAACCCTACTTCTAACCTTACACTAAACCCCACAGACACAACTAACTATGCACTATCCTTAACCTCTCACTAACCCTAAGGTCCGTAGCTACCGCACACGTCCCCTACAGACATACACCCAAACAAAACAAATAATCCACATACATACATTTAAAAAAACCCTACCTCCAACACTACTAAACCTCACCTACAAAACTATCTATGCACTATCCTTAACCCCTCCCTAACCCTAAGGTCTGTAACTACCACACACGTCCCCTACGAAAATATACACAAACAAAATAAATAACCTACAAACATACATTTAACAAAACCCTACCTCTAACTCTACTCTAAATCTAACATACATTTCTTATCTAAACACTTACCTTAACCCGCACCCTATCCTAAACTCCGTAACTATCTAACACTTACCTTATGCAGCTAATCCACAGACGGGCCAACCATGTAAATTCGATATTTCCATTTTCACGGTTTTTGATTTCGCTCTAAGTCCACTTTGCGCTATACGGTTAGACGTTTACGTATTCACGTAAACGTCTTTTCGCTTTCCTAATATAGACCCATTTTCCAGAAAGGATCCAGTTTTTCTACAATCTAGGTTCAATTAACAGCCATTTCCTGGGTACCATAACAGATGACCAGTTAAAATGTGACCTTCATATTCAACAATGCATCAGAAAGACACATCAAAAACTAGGACTTGTTTATAGAAACAAAAAATTCCTGGCTTCTGATTCTAAAGCTTCTCTAGCACAGGTCTACTTCCTTCCCTGCCTTCTCTATGCCTCTCCAATACTTGCTAATCTACAATCCTCCTTAAGCACCAACCTAGAACAAACTTATAACAAAATAGCTAGATTCACCAGCAACCAGCCTTACAAATCTCGCCATTGCCTTGCTCTAAAACAATTTCAATGGCTAGAATTCCCCCAACTACTGCTTCTATCCCAGCTACAAATCACCTACTACTTACTTAATAAACCCTCAGCCTGCCCTTTCCTCTCCTCTTTTGTATCCCTCTATACTCCTCCTCGTATCCTCTGTAGCTCCTATCACCACCTTCTTGACATGTACAAACCCAATAAAAACATAGGCAAACTACTTTACAAAAGTACAGTAGCCCAAGCCTGGAGCTAACTCCCCTTGAATATCCGTAATATCAGAAACAGTAGCTGCTTCAAAAAAGAACTGAAAAACCTCCTTGAAAAAACAAGCCCCTGCCTTTGCCATGATCCAATTTAATCCCCTCATGTCTCTTTCATTAACACTTGCTTCTTCTTTCTTTTCTCTTGGGTATATAGATTGAAACATTACTGTACACCAGTGAGAAGCTATCAGCTTACTGTGTATATGTAAATAGCTACAGCTTTATTCCTTATCTTAGTTGTTTTCTTTAAAAAAAAAAATAAAAACAACTTGTTTTGCTAACATTGATATTAATTTGTCTGCAAGTTATGTTACTATTCTTTACAACCTGCCATTTTTCATTGCATGAATGTTTCATTCTATTGTTAAATTCATCTGTACAGTTTTTGAGTATATGAATCTGGTAAATATGATTTGTAAAATTTTGAATGTACTGTATGTTATTTGTATATTCTTTTGACATAATTGGAGCTTTTCTCCTCGGGTCTCCACTTAAAATGGGCTTCTGGCTCAGCTGAACTAACTTGGTTAACAAATGACAAATAACAAATAAATTTCCAGTTTCCATGTTGGGCAGAACCAAACTTTTATTGTTTTCCTAAAGATTTCAAAAGCCTTTCTAAAGGGAATATTTTTTTTCTTGAGACACTCTATCAGGGATCCCATTTCTCCATGGGATACTACTATCATGTTTCAAGCATTAACGCAAGCTCCTTTTAAGCTTGCAACTAACGTAGAATTCAAATATCTTTCCTGGAAAGCTCTTTTTCTGGTGGCCGTTACTTCTGCAAGACAGATTTTGGAATTGCAAATATCCTGTAAACTTCCAGACGTGGTTTTCCACAAAGACAGGGTGCCTTTTAGAACAAATCACATTCTTCTCCTAAACGTGACATTTGAAGTTGAACCTCAATCAAACTATCAATTTACCAGTATTCTTACCAAAAATTTCTGACATGCAGAAGTATGCTCTACATTTACTGGATGTTCATAGGCAACTCAGAGTTTTCTTACACAGAACATAGAACCTTAGATAATCTGACCAAGGTGTATCAAAGGTCATCCTATCTAGGTGGCTATCTCAGTCTATAATGTTTGTGTATGACTATCATATTATTGTTAAACAAACCAAGGCTTATTCTGCAAGAACAATAGATACTTCTATGGCCTTTATGGGCAGAGTTCCTGTTGACAAGATTTATGCTGCATTTACTTGGAGTATTGTCCATACCTGTGTACCTTCTTTGGGTCCATCATTTTCAGGAACATCCTTCTTTGATACCACTTAAGTATTTTGATAGCCTCGTTCTAAAGCATAAATCAGATGAAAACAGCCATCACCAGATACAAAAATTATGTACTTATAAAGCTAGATCCATGATGTCTTGTTTTTGCCTGGTTCAGCAACCCTCCCCTCTGTCCCCCATCCTATATTGCTTTTTCCTCTCCTGTTGAACAGATTAACCTCAATGGGCCTTGTCCTTGGGCAGCCTTTATTTGCTGTTCTTATATTGCTCCCTATTGTCTTTTGTCCTTCTTACAGCCTAGCTTGTTTATCCTGATGGTCAAATAGTTTTCTTCTTCTGAGCAGGCAAACCCAATCTGAAGTATTTTGGGGGAGCAGAGAGTATTATGGGTAGTGGAGGAGTCAGAGTCCTGAATTCAAAGCTTCTGAAAGGTGCCAAGGTTGGACCTGTTCAGATCCGCGGTCTCAAAGGTTGAAAAAGTTGAAAACAAGACCAAATGGATCTAGTGTTATGGTGAGTTCATAACTTTCATTTATGGTAAATGAAGTGATGGCTGCTGAAAATGTTTGTGTAATGCATTTGTCATTTAACTGTGGTTCTATTAAGAAACTCAGTAGAACTGGCTATAAAAACAAAATCTGAGATGCTAACCTCTTATCCTAAATGATGTCACTGACATTTTTTTAACCAGATAAGTGAACCTGTTCCTGTCTGAAACTGATCAGCTGTGGCACATGCCACAGGAAAAAAAGAATAATGCAACATATATGTGTACAATTTAATGTAGCCAACAGCCAGCATGTTCCAGGGAGTGGGGAAAAATGGAGGTGCCTGCATTAAACTGAAACAGGTGTTTGGAAAACATGCAAAAGTCTGCACTTCAGCAAACTGCTAAAGAAAATAAGATAAACAGTTTGCTGAAGTGATAAGCCCCTGCACTGCAAAGTAGGCCATTTCATCTGTCTTCTTATTGCAGTTTTACATACTTGTACATATGATCAATGATGTTGTTCTAGAACAGAACACAATGTTCAGAATGAGATATGATTATACAAGATGAAGGAAAATTGAGACAGTTTGCCATATGTGCACCCATATGCCACCATGACTGCCCTTCTTTCCTTTCTGGAAACCATCAACCGTGAGCGTGACTTAGGCAGATTTGTATCTACACTATTCCTAGATCTGTCAAAAGCCCTACTCATATCCAAACTCTCCAATCTACATCTCTCTCCCACCACCATAGCCTGGTTTTCCAGCTACCTGTCCAACTGCCAACAAGCTGTCCAATGGAAAACTTCAACCTCTTCCTTCCTACCAATTTCCACAGGCATCCCTCAAGGCTCTATTCTTGGCCCTCCACTCTTTAACCTGTTCATTAACAACTTCCACTCCATCCCAGAATCGTAAACTTCTTCAGATAAACATCAGCTAAAACTGCATGCTTATAAAACACTGCTCATTAAGCGTAATTAGACAAGTGTTTAAAATCAGTTAACTTTGAAAATCACGAGAACCAAGTACCTAGTTTAAACCTCAGCTAAATGTGCTTCATCCCTACTATCTGCAGGTAAGTAATTTGTACAGGAAATTCAAAACCATATAAAAATATAAAAAAGTATGTATATGTAATCAAATGTATATATATATATATATATATATATTTTTTTTTTACCAATACAAATGTCTGACTAAAACAGTGTGCATGTATAAATAAAATATCACTCTACAAACGAGTAACATCTTAACACTAGACTGTGTGTTACACAACTCAGTTAACTAAAACATTTACTAAGTGTTTACAAAGCATAGACTAGGACCATAAGGCTCTACATTTATAGTGATCATCTCTCCAGGCTTTTCAGTTTTAGGACACATGCTAAGGAACAAACTTCGTTCAAACCTGGCAGACATGAAGCATTCACTCGCAACTGCCACATTAGCTCAAGTTTCTCCAACAGAAGCAAGGTAGGACCGCCACGACTGTCAGTGGGAACATGATCAGTAGCCCTAAATTTGAATTTGTGTAATGGATATTCAGTGCAGTGACGGGCTAGGGCATTTTCCCCTTTGCTCTTACTAATATTAAATACATGTTCATGCACACGTTCCCTCAGCTTGCGGTCTGTCTTGCCTATATAAAAGGCTGGGCAGGTTTGGCATTGGGCTAAATATATCACAGATTTTGAATTACAGTTTAATCTGTATTTGGTGTTAAATTTAAGGGCTCCAATTTTAAGCATTTGCCCCATGTCCATGAACTTACATTAGTTACAGGATTCGCATTTGTACATTCCTGTACTTCTGCTGGTATTAATCTTCTCATCTTCGATTAAACTTTTTAAATTCCTTCTTTTTCTATAAGTAATCACAGGTGAGGATCCTAGTTTCTGTACCATCATTTTATCTGTTTGCAATAAAGTCCAGTTTTTCCATAGTATTTGCCTTTCCTCAATCGCATCTGTTGAATAAATTGTTGTAACACTTAAAGTAAATTGAGGTTTAGTGTTGTTTACTTCTGTGCATCCTGTCACATTCAGGGAGGTTACCATAGACATTGGAAGTGCCGTTACACTGTCATTATAGACATGTCCAACGTTGTGGTAAAGAATGGGGGTTTTAGTTTAACTTCCATGATTACTTCCGTTAGCAAGGTTTCCAGGTATCCCCTATGGGCAAACATACTTCGTAATGTCGTGCACTCTTCGATAAATCTACTGTCCTCACTTGTCATCCTGTCAGCTCGCACCAGTTGACCCTTAAGGACAGATTTCTTTTGATGCTAAGGGTGCGAGCTAGAAAAGTGCAAAAAGGTGTTGCAATAAGTTTCTTTCCTGTCTATACAAGATGTATACTTTTGGTTTGCCCTGTCTTTCCTTAATTCAATGTCCACGTAGTTCAAAACCCAATTAGCCTTTTCCACAAAAGAAACCTGGATGCAGTCCAACCACTTGGCTCTTAATGCCAAAAAAAAAAAAACAAATTAATGTTATTTTTCCCTTCCAAAAACTCTATTATTGACAAAACCTCTTTCACCATACAGAGCTAGAACAACACCCTCCTTGAAACTGTTCCCACAACAAAGCTTCTCCGCATCATCATAGATGGTAACTAAAATTTGATACCCACATTCACTCTGCAATAAAAAAAAACACCTAAAGATTGGCCTCCTCTACAGACGCAACTGCTTCCTCAGCCCCTCTACTCATCAAACCCTAGCATCCACCTTCCTGCTCCCCTCCATTATGTATGGTGCCCCTCTGTTTACCAATATCCACCTTGGCTTACATTCCAAACTTGAATGTTGCTACCATAAGATCTGCAAATTTGCAACCAATTCTAAATACTCATCCCACCACTGCCATTCCCTCCTCTCCCTCAATTGGCTTGAACTACCCAACTGCCTCATTTACCTACAACTCACCATTACCCACAAGCTCATCTTTAAACATGCAAACTGCCCATTTCTCGCTACATCCTTAAAACCCTATATACCCAACCGCCCACTCAGATCCACAAACCAAACTCTCCTTCTGGTCCACAAACCCATACGACCTCCTGGCCATCTACTAATTTCCTACTCCTTGGCTAAACTGTGGAACTCACTCCCCCCTGACATACGCAACTTTCCAAACCATACTAATTTCAAATCTCAGCTATTCTCTCATATAACAGCTAAATGGGAATGCCCATGTCACACTCCAACATAAACCCCTCTCTACCCTTTCTTTCTTCCCTGCACTGGAATCATCACCTATTATCACTACTATTGCCTCTTGTCATCCTAAAACATTCTCATACCCTTCCTGGGACTGAATTTCTCTGTTATCTAATGTACTATACTTTCAATAACAAATAGTTTTGGTGCTTCTTTCATAAATAATGGTTCATCTAGCCACAAATGGATTGTAGCTATGTTTTAAAAGTTAACTCACTTAGAGCTTAAGTCACATTTTGTTCTTCTGTTAATGTTGAGTTTACCTAACCTGTAAAGGTCTAGTAATCCTCATTTTCTTCAATGTTAACTCTCTAAGTGCTTATTACATAATGTATTATTCTTCTGTAATGTTTAATTGTTCCGTATGAACTCTGTTATTTCTTTGTAGCATTTAACTTGGAATGTCCTAGAGCTTTTCTCCCTGGGCTTCCACTGAAAAGGGGCTCTTTGTGGCCCAGTTGACTTCCCCGGTCATCAAACTTAAAATAAAAATAAAATAAAATAAAAAAATATGTCAGTATGCGCTAATTAGTGACTATAACATAGTAATATGCAAAATGGATCAGCTTCAAGTTTAGAACCTAACAGGACACTGTTAAACAAAGACTGTGTACCTTAAAAAAAAACAGTTAAAAAAATAAGTTGATAACATATTACCAGTCATGATACGGCTAACTGAGAAAAAAACACCTAATATACAAGAACACACATGACTGCTGCTATCTGTGCTGTAGCAACAATCTTCAAAATCTTAAACACCATGATCTGTGCCAAAAATGACCAGCAAAAGAAGGATTAATGACTGTGATCACTGTCAACTAAAAATGGCCTATTTATACTTCAAGAGAGATATCTGGCCAGATCACTGTCGGTGTCAACTTTCAAAGAAAATGGCAAAATAGTAACACATTCTAAGAGGGTTGACAGACCAGACTTTAGAATTCAGAGGACTCGAAGATCAAGGTAAATCCTGCATGAATGAATGATGGAGTCTCTGGTGTTGCAATATTCCCAACAGGAGACATTCCGAAAGGATTTATTCCAAGAGCAGTGGAGTAATAGCAATGGCAAGGTTGGTAGATTTATACTTCATTGATGTCTGTGTCATCAGTGGTCTTTTTACAGCACTCAAAGCTGAATGCCATGCATCATTTAACTGTAGTTATTGTTGTATCTTTCGGCTTCTCCCGGTTAGGGGTCGCCACAGTGGAACTCCGGTCCGCTAATGATTGGCAGTATATTTTTACGTGCCGAGTTGCCAGCTCTGACGCACAACCTTCAAACACAGAAGATGCTTTAGCTGAGAATCGAACAGGGCAACATCTTACTCTGAGGCAACAACGCTACCGTAGCACCACCACCGCACTGTTGGTGTAATTTGTGGGGGATTTTCCCTTTTTTCTTCACTGGAGTATGACATAAAGTTGGTAGATATAATTTAGGGGGGAGTGGAATGAAGTTCTCCCATTCACACAGAAGATGTTTTTTATTTATTTTTTAGGGTTTTCGAGTTATGCTTTTTGGAAATGGATTTTCAGAAAAACATACCTTGAAGTATGTTATCATGACTGAATGTGGAGAAACTGATAAAGTTAAATTGGGGGGGTTATGTTTGATAACAAAACTAACGCAGATGCTACCAAAAATAAATATGAAGGGTGCTCTGTAATAATATACTGCTAAATAAGACAGCAGTGACATAGGAGTCTTTTCTTTTTGAATGTAATATTATTCTTACCAAAAACATAACAATGCTTTCAATACACAAGACTGGAACATAATTGCTCAGAAACCACCTTGGCAATCACAAAACATATATGTGTGTGCATAAGTGCATATATGTATATAGCAGCCATTTATGTGAGATCACAATGCAGGCAGAGTCAGGGAATTTGCCTTTACCCTGCTGTTTTGTGAACTTGGTGTTGGTATATATAATTAGCAGGGGGTGTGGGGGTCCAGTTGTACTTTCTGTTGTTTTCAATCACTTTCAACATAAAACGACTGATGTGAAGTTGTTAAATCCCACAGTTTATTCTCACTGATGGGTTTGGACCCAATTCTCGGCTCCGGCACGGCCTATAGCAAAAGCTCAAGGTTTGTCAGTAGCTCGAGACCAAGCCCCTTATCCCACAACGCACTGCTGGAATTACCTCAGATCTAGTTTGCCGCGGCAAGAGATCTCGGTGATCCAGTCATCTCGGACCATATTTTGCTTAAATCGCAAGTTTAAAAATGTCTTTCTCCTTCTTTTTTTATATATAATTCTCTATCTAGTGTGTGTGTGTTTCACGTTTAAATACTGTAGTTATACGTAGGTTAGATTGTAGTAGGTAGTGCCCTGTGTTGGCTTAGTTTCTTAGAGTGTTGGGCCTTTTGTTAGCCCTATTTAGATTTAACAAATTTCTTCTTGTTATAAGTACTTTTTTAGTGTGGGCCTAGTTAGCCCTGTATTTAACCTCTGCAGGTTAATTCTGTGGTGTGCCTGTTTCAAACTTTGATTACTCTTTGAACATGTTGGATGAGAGGAAGAAGTCTCATCTCAAATCGGGATTTAAGAAATGTCCAGATTGTGGACAGAAAATGTCCGTCACTGATGGGCATGTCCAATGTGTTTACTGTATGGGGGCAAAACAACTCCACGACTCTTGCAGTATTTGCGACTCTTTTTCCTTTAGGGTGCTCTTAGAGAGAAGGAGAACATTTATTGATAGGGGGTTGCTGCAGCATCCTTTCTTTGATGTTGCTAGCACTTCCTCAAAATCATCTAAATCTTCTGGAGATTCTAAAGTTTCTAAGAAGGCAAAAAGAATGGAGGGTACAGGGTCATCGGTTCCACAGTCCTGTGTCCCTTTGGTTCGGAGCCAGCTCCCAGTCTTGGAGCCAGTCTCTGAGGTTCCCTCATCTCCTCTGCTCCAGTCAGCACCTTCGCTGCATTCCTCAAAGTCTTCAGTCAGCCTCTCAGATATGGATATGGATTGGCTAGTGCAGAAGCTTCTACAGGCACCAGGACTTGCTAAATTGTTGTCGGCCCCGGCCCTTTCATCGGAGCCAAAGACCATTGAACCGGACTTGATTACTCCTCCTCCAAGCCATACTGGACTCTCGGAGCCGAAGGAGCCCAAACCGATAGTTGTTGAACCTATGTAACCGGGACCAGCACCGGTGTTATTGGTTCCATCTACTCGGACGTCCTCGGCACCAACCGAGGACACTAGGAGCTGACACTCTCCTGTCAGGTCCGGGGAGGATAGTCGGACTGATTTGTCGTTGCTGACTCTTCCTCTCGGGGCTTCGGCTCGGATGAGCACAGCTCCTACCTCGGGCTCGGAGCCCATGGTTTCGGTGCGGGAGGATCAGACGGTCCCTCCGGATCCGTCTACCCCTTCTCGTCGGAGGCATGGTGCTTTTGATGCCATGAGGAGAGTCCTGTCTCCTAAGACATCATTGGCATCAGTTCAGGCTTCCTTCTCCCCTCAAGCACCTGTGTCCACTTCTACGTCTACCGGTCTCCCTAAGCGTAGAGACCCTGAGCCTCAAGTAGCCCCACAGGGCACTCCCTGTTCTTCCGAGACCTCCCCAGATCCCCCCACTGAGGAGGTACCCAGGAAGAGACTGTGCAAGAGGAGGCACTCGGACTCCCCACAGGAGTCTTTGACATCTGACACTGACTTGGATGAGTCAGAATGGTCCCCTTGATCCCCCTCTGAGTATATCTCCTTTGCGGAGATATAAGAGATCCTGAGTCAGATGGGTGGTTGACAGTCCAAAACCCCTACTGAGGATGAGTCAGTACTCTTGAAGGCTTTTGGGTCTCAACCTTCCACTTCTTGGGTGTCTCCGCCTTACGACGAGCTCATGGAACTGATCTCTCGTAAGGTTTGGGAGTCACCAGAGGCCATGGAACCTGTCCCTCGCAAGCCAAATAAATTCATGTCTGCCCCAGTGGAAAAGCCATTTTTGACCAAGGGAGTGCCTGTTGATGCCATGGTGGTAGCTGCAGCCACCAAAAAGGAAGTGTCTGAAACATCCACATCTATCCATCCTCCTAACAGAGATTCTAGGATCATGGATAGATATGGGAAATGCATGTTTAGTTCAGCGACTTTTTCTCTGTGATCACTGAACTACTTAACCCTTTTTACGAGACTACAAAGAGATGATCTGAAAGAGCTAGGAGATACTCTCCAGGGTACGATAGCTGCAGGGGTGGCCGACAAAGTCAACGCACAGCTCGCTACCCTAAACTCAGTTGTAAACTCGTCCATGCATCTCATATCTTATGCAGCTGATGGTTTGAATAGAGCAGCTAGTTCAGGCATTGCTCTGCGGAGACAAGCCTGGATGCATCTCTCTTCCTTTGTGGAGCCCTTTAAGTATTCCTTTATCAACACCCCATTTGATGGCTCATCACTGTTTGGGGCTAAAGTAAAGGAAACTTTAACCAGGTGTGAGCAGGAAGGCAAGACCCTATCTGCCATTGCAGTCCATTTTTCTACCCCTACTCAGCCCTATCCCAAGGGCCCTAAGGGCGGAAAAATGTGGTTCCGAAAAGCACAGGGAGCCTTTCAGGACATACGTGGAGAAACCCCCTCTAGAGGCAGAGGAGGAGGTTATAATGGAAGGCGTCACCCACACGGCAGAGGGGGTCCGCAGCAACAGGGTGACAGAGGCCAGTTCTCTGGTCAGCCCTACCAGCACTCCTGAAAGGAGGCCCGGCTGTCCGGCTCAGGAGGCAGTCGGGGTCACTTATCTTTGTACCCAGAAGCCTGGCTAAACATAACATCAGATACATGGGTACAAAGCATCATTTCTAGAGGGTATTTCCTACAGTTCTCTTCCCCTCCCACTCCTGTAAACAAAATCCCAAATGTTCCACCCAGTCTCAGCGAACAAGCAATCGTAGAGGTCCACAAATTGCTAGAAAAAAGAGTGATCCAACCAGTCCCAGCAGACCAAGTTGGATTCGGGACTTACTCAAGATTCTTTTTGGTACCAAAGAAAACAAGGGACTGGAGACCTATCTTGGACCTCAGCAGACTCAACCAATTCATAAAGAAAGAGAAGTTCGGAATGGTCACACTTCAGTCCATTCTGCCCTTCCTAGGGAAAGGCGATTGGATGTGCTCCATAGATGTCAAGGACGCATACTATCACATAAAGATGAACAGACGCTCCAGGGATCACCTGCGTTTCCAGCTGGGAACCAATCATTACCAGTTTTGAGCCCTGCCCTTTGATCTCACTACAGCCCCCAGAGTGTTCACCAAATGCATGGCAGTGGTCACGGCTCACCTGAGGCATCTAGGATTCCAGGTGTTTCCATACCTAGACGACTGGCTCCTCACCGCTACCACCAGGCATCAATTGATTCAAGCAACACAATATACTCTGACACTCTGCCGTCAATTAGGCATTACAATCAACTTTGAAAAGTCTGCCTTATCGCCATCGCAGCATACCATTTTTATAGGAGCAGAGTTAGATACCTCAACCACCCTCTACATCTTCCAATCGAAAGAGTTTCACTTCTTCACCAACACGTCAACTCACTGGTGTCAAAGAACAAAGCTACAGCAGCAGAGGTCTTGAAGGTGCTAGGTTTGATGGCGGCAGCAATCCTGGCTGTACCACTTGCAAGGATGCATATGCGAATCCTTCAATGGTTCCTCTTTGCTCAGTGATCTTACCAGAAGCTACCGATGCACCACATGATTCTCATCACAGATTCTTGCAAGAGAGAACTTCGGTGGTGGTTGACATCTCTTCATGTCACAATCGGAAGACCCTTTGTCCCCCCCCCCAGTAGCCACTGTGACCATGGACGCTTCCCTGATAGGGTGCGGGGGGGGGGCATTTTCAGGGAAAGACTGCCTAAGGCACATGGACGGATCAAGAGTCACATCTGCATATCAATGTTCTGGAGTTGAGAGCGGTACTTCTGGCGTTGCAGTACTTTCAGGACTCTCTTCCTCTAGGGACAATTGCAGTTCAAACGGACAACATGTCAGTGGTCTGGTACTTGAACAAGCAAGGCAGAACCAAGTCTTACCACCTTTGTTGAGAAGCCCTCAGGGTATGGCAATGGGCTGTGTCATCTCAGCATTTTCTGTTAGCAACGTACATGCCGGGGAAATCCAACGTGATACTGGACAAGCTGAGCAGGGCAATACTGTTGCCTCATGAGTGGTCTCTCAACCAACGAGTTGCGGATTTGATTTTCCACAAATGGGGCCAGCCTTGCTGCGACCTCTGTGCCAGTCACATCAATACAAAATGCAGCAGCTACTTTGCCCTAATACCACCTCCAGGACATTCCCCGAGAGATGCACTCATACTCGATTGACCCCCGGGTCTCCTGTATGCATTCCCACCTATTCCATTGATACCCAGGGTTTTACAGAAAGCAAAATCACTGGCAAGGACAGTTATCCTCATAACCCCTTACTGGCCTTGACAGATTTGGTTCCCCTTCCTTCACCATCATCTGCTGGAGGATCCATGGATCCTGCACCCAGTTCCGGACCTTCTGACACAACTGTCATGGGATCTCCATCCTTCACTGCAGTCCCTAAAGCTGACTGCTTGGCTAATCCACTTCCCCTAATTGCCAGGCTTCATTCACTCTCAGATGATACAAGACAAATCCTTTTGTCTTCTCACAAGCCATCCACCAGGAAACTATACCACAGTAAGTGGAACAGGTTCTTAATCTCGGCCAATATACAGAAAATCGACCCTTTCCGAGCTCCTCTGTTGTCCATTTTAGAATTTTTGACAAAGATTTTTAAGGAAGGAGCAGCAGCTGCCACAGTTCAAGTCCAGTTAGCCACCATATCAAATTTCCACCTTGGATTCGATGGGTTGAACGTTATGGACCATAAGTTATCTAAGGCTTTTCTTAAAGGTGTTTTTCATATGAGACCTCCTGTCAAAATCCCTTATTCTCCCTGGAATTTGAATTTTATGCTGTCAAAAATAATCCCCCCCCCCTTCAAACCAGCATCTTCTTGTGATCTCAAATATTTGTCCTGGAAGACTATATTTCTAATGGCCATTACTTCTGCCCGCAGAGTGTCAGAACTTCAGGCATTATCTATCAGACCTCCTTACATGATTTTCCATGCTGATAGAGTGTCTCTCAGAACAAACCCCTCCTTTTTGCCTAAAGTCTGTTCTGAATCCAATATCAATCAGATCATTGAGTTGCCAGTCTTTTTTCCCAACCACTCTAACAAATTGGAATACATGCTGCATAAACTTGATGTACACAGACAGCTCAGATTTTATCTTGACAGAACAAAGGATATTAGAAAATCAGATCAACTTTTCGTATCCTTTTCGGAGGCCAGAAAAGGTAATCCAGTGGCTAAAACAACTCTATCTAAATGGTTATCAGATTGTATATCCTTTGTGCAAATGGAAACATGCCATTGACACACAGACCTAAGGCTCATTCTACCAGAACCGTTTCTACATCTTCTGCCTTTCAAGCTAATTGCCCCTTGACAATATTTGCGCTGCAGCCACTTGGTCTAAGCCTCATACCTTTATCACGCATTACAAAGTAGATAAGGCTTCCAGGGACAGGTCTTCCTTTGGTTCCACGGTACTGAAAAATGTACTTCCATGAGCCACCCAAGATTGAGAGTGCTAGGGACGCTACCAATCAGTGAGAATAAATGGTGAGATTTAACAACTTCACATAAAGACGTTATGTACTCACCATAACGTTCCATGTGAGTTGTTTATCTCGCCTTTATTCTCGCGTCCCTCCCTCCTTCCCCCTCTTGGCTGACAGTTGACTTAGAGGCTAGTACCATCCTGGTTATTCAATACTTCTTCTTCCCCTTTGGTAAGTGCTTCCTTGTAGAAAAAGAAAAAAGGTATATATACTCGCAGCAAACAAGATCTGAGGTAATTCCAGCAGTGCATTGTGGGATAAGGGGCTTGGTCTCGAGCTACTGGCAAACCTTGAGCTTTTGCTATAGGCCGTGTCGGAGCCGAGGATCGGCTCCGAACCCATCAGTGAAAATAAAGGCGAGATAAACAACTCACATGGAACATTATGGTGAGTACATAACTTCTTTTTCTGTCTTCATTGTGCCTTATGAGTGTTCAATGTTTGATGACAGAGACATATACATATGTATAAATTTAGATGTCTCTGTCAGTTGATTGAGTTTTTAGAAACTCAAAATTGATATGGTTGAGTTTTTGAAAACACAAAGCTTTTGAATGGAGATCGCGGTATAGTGCAGATCGGGAAATCAACCCTTTTCCTCACTGTAGTGTGATCTCAGAGTTAGTATATATAATTAGCGGGGGGGGGCTTGCCCCCATATAAAAAAAGGTAGATTTTTGTATGTTTTTTTTTTTCCGAGTTTTCGGAAACTCGATGATATGGTCTCATTCAAATGAATTTCGAGTTTCTGAAGACTCGATCCTCTGACATAGACCCAAATTTGTATTTGTATGTGTGTGTGCATATATATATATATATATATATATATATATATATATATATATATATACATACACCATCTTAATAGTCATACAACACGTAGGAAGGAAGAAACTACCAAACAATGCAGAGTCCTCTTGAGCAATCAGTGTTTTCTCTCTGACATGAGTGAGCAAGTGATTTCTGAGCAACCGCTGTGTGAAGAAACATAGGGTAGTATATGTTAACTAAGTGGAATGTAAGGGTGTTGTTTTAAAGGTTGTAATTACACCATAATGTATGCATCTGAAAGGTATCCTGAAATGTGTACTGCTAAAAACTGCATTTGCTTGTGTGCATACATCTTCATTTCTGTTTTGGTAAAATATAAAAGAGCAGCACTATTACACAAATGCATCTTTACCAAGCAGTGTTGCTCATGCATACCAGATGGCCATGACATTGCTGAGCAGAAGTCTGTTGTGTAAAGAGGCACTGCATAACAGTACCATTTTCTGTGTATTTATATATGCTTTGCTGAAAATCCATGCTTAGGGCAAAAATACAAAACAATGACCCTCATTTGTTTGTGAAATTATACATTATTTTACATATAACTGATGTAATGAGAACATATTTGGTAACAGTTATGCATAATAAAGATCAAGGCATTGAGGATCATGCAAATGTAAGTTTTGCACATGTCGAATGGATGCTTTAATATTTTGATCTGGTAGACATCATATGTTAAACACCTATGGTGTGGTATGTTAAAAAAAAGTTTATATATTTCAGATGGCTTCCTGAAGTTTTTTTCAGATTCTGTACCTATAATTCAAAAGAAAGGCAATGAATATACTGTAGAAGTATGAGACAAGACTACGTTTACATGTTACCGAGCTCCCCAAGTACAGCAGATGTAGCTGTGAACCCTGCAGTACTTTTCAAAGCATCTCCCCATCCCTGGTTGATTCTCATACTTTTCAGTGTGACAGATTAACTGTCCGTGTGCTTAAAATGTTCACTCTTTTTACAACAAGGGATCTAATTGCCTTTGCTTCTATATATTTGAGCAGCTTCTATCTTTGTGCACTTTAACATGCTTCACTTCGAAGTACCTCAGACCAATGTCTCACTACATTCTTGCAGGCTTTTCCCTTCGGCCAGTCCAGCTGTCTGCTTTTTCCTGGCTGTAAAGACCCACTGTGCACGTGTGGTAGAGGCCATGGCACCTACCATGAATGCACTGACTGACCTTGGCATTCAGAGAAAGTTTGTTTAACAAACTGCAAACCAAGCAAGTACTCCTAATTTAGAAATTCTTTGATCATTTGCTGAAGCTGTTTTATTTTTTTTTAATAAACCCATTGTCAAAGTCCTTAGATTTTTATGATGAATCAAACTTTGTATGTTTAAAACCTGGAAGCATGCCACACATTATGACATATTTTATAGTCATCTGATCTACAGGAAAAAGGAGCTTTTAAAACTGGTATCAGCTACAGGGATATACTTACAGTATTCCTGTAAAAATTATCCAGGGCATGTTATCAGAAAAAAAAAGTATAAAAATAAATATGCAAATGATCTGAACTATCTAGTATATTGTGTGGTTCCATTAACTTAATGGAGGGAGAAAGATTAAAAGTGAGTGGAACCACAGAATATGAATTTAAATAAGTCAATAGGATAAATAACGATACAGATATCTTTTGCAAATGAACATTATCTGATCAAGAAATCACAGTTTCTCCTATCAGGATCACACTGAGGAAGTGTTTCACAGGGAGATGCTGGGTAGGTTATCAGAAGCAAAATCCCAAAATCCCTGTAATATTTCATATATAGATATATATATATATATATATATATATATATATATATATATATATATATATGTGTGTGTGTGTGTGTGTGTAGGTTTCCCCTTCATAACATCGCAGCCCACTTTGTTGAGTCTGAAAATGGCGTGAACAAAACTTCATAAGTGCAGAAGCACAAAGTCCTGGAGCATTGTCTTTCCTTTCTGGAAAAGTAACCACTTGGCCACCATGGTGAACTTTGCCCTTTCTCCACTGTAGTGCAATCTAAGACTGGGTATATTTAAGTATGTGGATGTGGGGGGATGGGTATAATTTGCTTCTGGTTGTGTTTTTTTCATTGGTGGCCAAGTGGTTACTTTCCCAGAGAGGAAAGATGATGTTCCGGGACTTCATGCTTCTGCACTTATGACATTTTGGTCACTCTATTTTCAGACTCGATGAAGGGGGCTGCAATGTTATGAAGGTAAACCACATATAGATATAGATATACAGAGATGTGTAGACATATAGATATAGTTATAGATATATAAAACTGCTTTACAAGCAGTGCTTAATTTCAACAGGAGTTGTTAGGAGCCAAAATTCCTAAAATATGTTTGCACCTTGTCTACCTTATCAGTCTTGACCCATTCAACTTGTTACCGTCTACAAGAATATTTACTGAAACTCTTTTGGGGGCTGAAGAAATATTCAGCAACTACGTCAGTCTCTGAGTGGAGACTTTCAATTACTCGGAGTACCCAGACAAAATAACAGAGGGGCCAATAAGCAGGGACGCTATGCACAATGGGCAACTCAAACAGATTAAAATAACCTTTTCTGCCAGCAATCACTATGCTACTTACAGCTGCCAGGGCCCTGAGGAAAATTATGTTCTGTTGCTTATAAAGAATTTGCATTCAAGCAATTTTCCACCAGATGGTATGAAAATTTTTTAGGAATTTGCTTTGATATCTTTAGAAAAGAAAGGCAATAAATATAATGTGCACTTTTTAGAAAAGATTGTTTTTACATGTTACCCATCACAAATAAGGGATTATATGAAAGAAAGTAAATAATAAAATTTTGTCTTGAAAACATCACAAATGGTTTTAAAATAGAATGCTAGTGCAAACTGTTCACTTATTTTTTCCTATAACAGAAAGCTTGAAAGCTTAACACACTTACAGATGTCTGTTTTATGTTACAGTACAAGTACTGTTTATTGCTTGTATTAGCAGAGTCTTATGTGCACATCTACATATGTGTCAGCACTAGATTTCTGTGCATTCACCAGTATACTGTTTGTATACATTCCATGACTCAGGCTATGTTTGTAGCTCTCTGATGCACTTTTCTGAATTTACCCATAAAGTGAAGTAGCGTTCAGACTTGTCAGTGCATTCAAACAAATAGCATAGGGTATTTATCTCTATAAAACACATTTAAGAAATCTGTGTTCCAGGCTGAAATATTTATTTATTTGTATTTGTTTCCAGGGTAGAGCAATAATTACCATGGATGGACTATTTTCATACTCAGACCGGGAGCGGTTGTCTGCTTAAGTGACATGATCAGAGTCACACAGTTAGGAAATGGAGGCTGAGGGAATCAAACCTTGCACCACTTGACCACGGAAAAAGCTTGTCAACAGCTCATTAATCCTCTAAGCCAAATTTATTAAATTTAATATTTGTTTTATGATAAATACATTTAAATAAACATAAAAGTACAAACATATGCATGCATCCAAAAACAAAAAAGACATGAATTATTTATAAAAATACCAATAAAAATGCAAAATATACACAAAATGACTATCACTTACATATTTTTAGCATTTTCGTCTTTACTCAGAATTTCATCAGGAACAAACATTAAATGATGTGCAGTTAAATAAGTTACATGTATCATACGGGACAAGTAAAACACCAGTCAAAAAACGTCTAAATATTCTTAAGGAATACTGAAACTATTCACAAAAAATAAAAACTTTATTTTAATTTCCCACTTTTCTACACAAATCACTTATTCAAATCTGGTGGAAAATGTAGCTTTTTCTAAACGAGTGTGAAAGTCGCAATCTCTGAAATCCAAAGAAATCTGCTTGATTACACAAAACTCAAGTGTTATGAACTGTTTACACAGGCAATATTATGCCCGTATAATTCTATTCCTCGCTGTATAGGTGTGGCCATCAATTCTCTGACAGTTTATGCATACCTTTATGTATATGGAAACTACCATAAGAACACATTTGGCAAAGAAAAAAATGTCCTTTGAATTACAGGTAAAAAAAAAAGAGGATTCAAAAATAAAAAATATTCCTAAGATTTCAAAGTACGTTGATGTGTTAATGTATTTAAATTGTCTACAATCCCCTCAAGGAAACCAGCCCTACTTGTTTATAGTTAAACTCTTCTCAATGTCTGGCTTTTTCCAACAGCATTTTTTAATTACAGCCTTATTTATTTACAAATTTGGGGATAACTTCTAGTACCTGTGTATGCTCGTTGTTTTCTAAAACTCTTTTCCAATTAGCAGTAATAATTTTCTTATTGTCAGTTGTGTCTATGGAATATATGAGAGAAAACCATAGCTGAACTTTTTATCAATCATTCTGTATAGGACTCTAGGTTATTGTTTTTCTGTCTTAAATAAGTTTAGCGGGGGCATTTAATAAACTGTACATAGTCATTTTTTTAGATACAGTAAGCACCATGTAGAGGCGCGCACACCCGTACAAACAAGGTAAACATAGTGGCATGCTAATTGCAGCAGAAGCAGCTGAATTGCATGCTAAATTAATCAATCCAACACAGTGGAGCTATTCAACAAGCTATAAATCAAGTATGTAGAATCCGTGCTAGTTTTTCATGTGAATTCCAAAACTTTTGGAATGCAGCCACAGAAAGGAGTCTACACAGACATAATGTTAGGGGCTGGTGCTGCTTTAATTAATTTGCATGTGCTACAGGCTGAAGCCAGTGCTGCTGCCAATTGGTCTAGGCCAAGAAGGAGAAGAGTTTTCAAGCTCCGTTTGACATTTCACAACCTACATAATGTGGAAATTGTAGAGTGCTACAGGATGGATAGGTACACACCACAACTCTGCAACCTCTGCCATCCTCAACACAGAGCTAGAGCCAACTGAGGGGAACCCATCACAGTGGACAGACAAAGGTTATGTGTAGCACTTAGAATCTTAGCTACATGTACCTTTCAGAGACCAACAGGGGACATACTGGGGGTGTCACAGGCATCAGCATTCAGGACCATCCATCAATTCCTGAATGTAGTGCTGCAACATGCCAGTCACCACAGATATATTCCCCATAGTTCTGAGGAGAGGGCCAAAAATACGCAGGAGTTCTACTGAGTAGCACACTACCCTGAAGTACTGAGTGCCATAGACTGTACACATACAGAACTTAAGGCACTACCCGGGGAACAGGGTAAGCTCTACATAAACAGAAAGGGCTACCACTCTATCAACTGCCAAGTCATGTGTAATACAAAGGGAATCATCTTGAACATGTGTGCTGGCAACCCTGGAGAATACCACAACTCACATATCTGGCACACCTCCTAACTGTACCAGATGTTTGCTAGAGGGTATATCCCACAGGGTCATTTACTGGGGGATGCAGGCTATGCACTGGAACCATAGCTGATGACACCCATCAGAAATACACACACACACACCCATGGAAAAATGCCAAAATGAGACACATGCTCAAACCAGAAATATCATAGAACAAAGTCATGGATCCTTTGCCTAGATACATCTGGTGGAGCCCTGCAGTACAGTCCATGGACATGTACAGAAATATTCACAGTATGTGCCATGCTACAGAACATCATCATGAGGAAACAGCTTTAGCAGGATCAGCAAGGGGAAGGGGCACACATCCCACCACCAATGCTAAGGTCACCACTACCACAGGCAGATGGGGAGTCAGAGGGGAAACCACCAGCTGCTGTGGGTGTAGGCAGATGTAGGCATGCTCAGTATGCCCTTGCATTGGCTAAGAGACAATGCAGAGAACACTCACTTACCACCTAAGGGCCTAAAACCTTCTTCCTATGTACATATATATAGTGACATCAAATGCCAGGCAACTCACACAACCTTTACCAACCCATGTATTGGCTGTGTACTAATTGCATCAGCCAGACTCAGCCCTGAACTACAACCGTGTCAACTGCTGCATTTACAAGGTAAGTCTCGAATGTGCAGTGTACTGTGTAATAATATGAATGAGTGGCATATCCTTGTATTTCACTTTTTGGTACTGTAAGCAAGTAAAACGTGGGAGATTGGTACAGAAATTATCTTAACATGTGACAGCAGGGACTTATGTGACTTATATGTGTTCATTATTGAGTAGTAGGCCTCAGGCATCAAAGATTCACACAGTCATACCCCTCAAAAGTAGTGATGATTACTACGTGTCCCAGTTTGGCACCATACACTTGTAATGGAAAACCATTAAAGAGAGAAGTTAGAAAGTAATGATACATTTATTTTATTTTGTTTTATTTTACATTTGTTGACCGGGCTAGTCTAACTGGATATATGTCCATTTTCAGTAGAGGCCCGGGGAGATAAGCTCCAAGACATGAATAAAATACAAATACAAATACAAATAACAAATTACAAACTACAAAAAGCAAAAAAAAAATTTGTAAGAAAAAATAGCAAAAATAGTAAAAAATATAATAAAAATAACCAAGCAATGGTAATATGTGCAGTAAGGCATAGAGGTTAGCACTGGGTTTGTAAAGAGGACAAGAATCATAAACCATGCAAAAAGAAGGTACAGGGACTAATTACAGGTAAAGACAATAGTGGAGAAAGGAAGTTAGTTGTGAAGTGATTTTACAAGCATTTATTAGAAAAAAAGGTATATAAGGAGAAGTGAAATGATGCCTAATAGGGAGACATGAGAGAAGTATAGTGAGAAGGAAGGTGTAACAGTGGATAGTAAGCACAAGATAGGCAAGGTCAAGTATGAAGAGACAGACGACTAGTCTGGTTTGGTACAGGGGCATAGCCAGTATGATTTGAGGTAAAGTTTAAGTCTATTTTTGAAGAGTGATAAGGAAGTAAGTGAGGAGAGGTCATTAGGGAGAAGATTCCAGGATTTACCTACAGTATAAGAGAAGAGAGAATCCCCAGCCCTGTTATTAGATTTGGAGGTGTGTACAAGAAGTTTAGGTGAGAAGCGTAGAGACTTCAGATTTTTATAGGGGGTAATGAGGCTAGATAAACTAGGAGTATTAGAAGGTTTGTAAAGAATGTTGTGAGCAATGGTTAGTTGGTGAAATTTAATCAGGTGTTGTAGTTCTAACCATCCTAGCTGATTTAGATTTATACAATGGTGTGTTCTAAATGGGTTTCCTGATGCAAATCTTGCAATGTTATTATAGGATGATTCCAATTTGCTGAAGACAGTCTTGGATAGATTAGTAAAAATAGGAGAAGCGTAAAGGAGTGTAGAGATCAAATGAGTGTGAGCTATAGTAATTTTAGCAGTAGGAGAAAGGAAGGGTTTAATCCTATAGAGAGTGCTGATTTTTTTGTTGACAGACTTTATAGTATTGTTGATATGGGTGTCAAAGTTCAGATTATTGTCGATGGTGACACCTAGACATTTAGTGGTAAAGTCTGGAGATATTATGGTACCACTGATGGATGTCACAGAGAAATGAAGAGGAGAGGACTTTTGAGTAGGAGTGAAGAGGAGGAGTTTGGTTTTCTTTGGATTCAGTAGAAGGCAACTCGGAGTGAACCACTGTTCTACTATGTTGAACACCTTCTGGGTGAGAGAGTGAAGGTCTTGGGAGGATGTGGCTGAGCATAGTAGTGTGAAGTCGTCAGCATATTGTATGCAAGTGGCTTGGGGGATAGCTACATGAAGGTAATTTCTAAATATGGAGAAGAGAAGAGGTCCTAGTATGGACCCCTGGGGGATGCCTATGGTAATGGGTAGATGGGTGGATAGAGTGTTATGCCATAGTACTGCTTGCTGCCGTTTGTCAATGTAGGATTGGAACCATTTCATGGAAAGTACGTCTAACAACAGAGATTTTAGTATGTTTATGAGAATCTGGATAAACCAACAAATGGCCAGTGAGACAAAATGAGTTTTAAGCTGCACGGATGAACCATGTAACTGCTGTGTGTGTGTGTGTGTGTGTGTGTGTGTGTGTGTGTGTGTGTGTGTGTGTGTGTGTGTGTGTGTGTGTGTGTCTGTAGGGATCCTCCAGATGAAACTGGTATGAGAGTGTCTGCATAAACACTGCCAAACTGTGTGTTGGCTCTACATCTTGGTATGTTGGACAGGTGTGAGCCATGCATGGTAGAGTTGGCAGTTCATTGTTGTTGTCCCTGACCATGAGAACTGGCCCTGCCAGTAGTTGCACTGGCATGTCCACGCCCACGGTCAGATGCACTGTTGTATCCTGAATGTGATTGATGTCTGCTGGATGAGCTCCCTTCATGTGGATGCCCAGAACCACAATCCCATGGTCTGCCATGTCTGGGTGTGGACAGCACACTCACTGATGGAGCAGTGGAAGAACTGCCACTATGGGAGCATGATCAGACAGGGCCATATTGGCTGACAGAAGATGATGTGAATGACCTATGCCCATGACGATGCCTTTCCCCCTCCCAGCAGATGTTCCATCACAGACAATGCTCATTCCATGACAGACACCCCTGGTTCCAACATGTCATTCACTCAGTCCATTGAATTAGCAACACAGTGGAGGCAGTCACACATGTCAGCCAGTGCCACATCTACAACACTGAACATTTGTCTGGAGCACCTATGGCCTAATGCCCTAAACATACACTGAGTGGCACAGGAAGAGACATCTGCACCAGGTGAAGGAGGGACAGCAGGCCAGTTCTCGTGGCCAGAGATGACACTGATGAAC
The DNA here is from genome assembly GCF_019279795.1 of Protopterus annectens. Classification (NCBI taxonomy): domain Eukaryota; kingdom Metazoa; phylum Chordata; order Ceratodontiformes; family Protopteridae; genus Protopterus; species Protopterus annectens. Next base: position 616,183,007 of record NC_056744.1, read on the forward strand.
TGCCACCTCTACCATGCATGGCTCACACCTGTCCAATATACCAAGATGTAAAGCCAGCACAGAGCTTGGCTGTGAACTTGCAGACACTCACACACCAGTTTCACCTGCAGGACCCCTACAGAGACACACACAACAACACCACTATCAACCCTCCTGTGTGGCATGTCACCACACTTTGGCTACAGCCAGATTCAACAATCACTGAAGCCACAGTAGCCATAATTCCCTGATCAATGGTCTTGCCCTCCACCTGTCCAATATCTGAAGACTCACTGGAAGTGGCATAAGCCTGCTGGCTATGTCCGATGGAATTGCAGGGGATGGCTGTATGTCAACCTCAGTGTCAGATTTAACCTCTGCACCACCCGACCTTGCCTCAGTTTGGCCATCATCATCAGAGTCTGTTGATACACTCACATCAGGAGGCAGAGGCCCCACACTCCCAATGTCATGATCACTTGTGATAAAAATCAACAGATACAGGAAAAAAATTAATACCTACACTACTATAGTGCAATCTATGCTAACAAAGTAACAGTGCTGCCACTATTTTACCTAACAGTCCTGACAACAAAATCACACACTAAAATATTTCTTTAAATTGCTCAGCAGTGCTAACATAAACATGTTTGGCTTACCTTCTACAGATGAGATTCTTTCTGCAATCCAGATGGTCCTGGAAGAAGTTAAGCAAGAGTAAAGGGCAACATCATCACAACTGAAAGTAACACAGGGATTAATACTTTTACCCCTTTATATGTCCATTAACTATACTTTCAACAAGAATGTGGCTGTCAACTCCAACCTTAGCTAATAACTGTAACAATCTTCAATCTCCCCCAAAAAATACATGTGACACAGAACTAACTTATTAATTTCAATTGTTTTACCATGCAGCAGTATTCAACTGTTGAGATACCAAAGTCTACCTGGAAGCTCCTCCTGGGACATGCTTGCTGTCTCTGAAGCTGTTGCTCTAAAATCCAGGACATGCTTTACTGCACTCTCCTGGGAGCTGTCTGGATCCCTGATATTGGCCATGAACTCTTCAATGGGTGTTAGCAGTGGTTCCCTAGCAGGCCATCCCCCCATAACCATCTTGCCACTGCCCACTGCAGCTGCTCTCCTCCATGCAGATGTGATCATGTCAGTGGCCCTGTGGTACACCTGTTCATATGTCCTGCTGTGGCCACCCACAGCATTCACATCATCAACTATCTGGTGCCCTATCTCCATGTTCCCTTTCCAGCAGAAAAGCACCATGTTGCCTAAAGGCATACACTGTCACCTGGTCCTCACCGTTGGTGAAGAGGGGTCTCCAAGGATTGACATACTTGGGTAGCATACTCTTTGGTGTCCTAAAAGGCAACATAAGGACAATACACATAAAATATCACATAACTACAAAATAATGGTTGCCAGATCAAACAGAAAAGATAGCCACTCAGTATTACCCGAGTAGAAACAGCAGTCTGCAGATGTGAAATAACCACAGGCAGGATACAAAACAAGGAGAGTAACAAGAATATATCCTTGTCTGTGCCTTAACAGTAACTCACTTTTGCTCCCCCTCAAAAGAACAGTCTATTCTTGTTTGTGCCATGACATTAACTCACCTTTGCTCCCTCCACCAAAAGAACAGTCTATCCTTGTTTTTGCCATAACAGTAACTCACCTTTGCTCCCCCCAAAAGAAAAGACAAATAGCACATTTTCCTAACAAACAATCTTTGAAATGCTAAAAGTGATATCAAAGGAAATGTCCCTGAACCATTTGTACATATTTATCAAACAGCTTTCCATTTTCATGTGTTGGAAATCACGTATACCTCTGAAATGGCTTGACAAACATGCCCATGCCATCAATACACTCCAACTAATGCATACAGATAAAAGTGTAAAAGCCATTGCTTCAGATTTTACATAAATACATTCCAGCATATGCAGTATGTAGCTGACAAAATGGAAGCATACCTACTGAAGTTTAGTACTCCTCTGTATAGATATGTCCTGCAGAAACAGCATATCTGCAGTCTTCCCAACATTAACAAGTCTCCTCACCAAAAGTTTGCCTAGCTACACAGTTGCCTTTTTATACAGTGTACAGTCAGGACTGTTAGCATGGTGAAGATGCAGATGAGGTGTGAACTCATTAGAACTGCTAAATCCCAAATACCTGGATCCATGTAGGAGTTGTAAACATAGTGTAGGCACTTCCTCAGTGTTTGTTTTTAATGGATTGCAACTGTGAATGATTACTGGTTGGGAGAAGGAAAACACAACAGCACTGCAGGCTGCCTTACTTCCACTGGTTGTGCCAGGTTAGATCTACAAAGTGTTAAATGTAAGGTTGGAAATGTAAGATTGTGTTCCTAAACATTCAACCTGCCCATCATTTATCCAGGTCTATCACATAGAAGCAATGGCCTGTGACAATGTCACAGATCACCTATGGCATGACTCAGCAAATACACCTTCCTGATATGGCTGAATACACACGTCAACACACCTTCTACATGGGCTATATTCCCATACAGGGGTGTATATCAACATGCATCCATCTGAGTAGAAGGGACAGCACCTGATGCATGCATGTAGAGAGACATCCTGACTCTCCTCGACTGTGAGGTAGACCAATATGTGATCATGGACCTCTTCTACATTTATACTAGTCATATTCCAGCCGCAGGCAACAGACCTGTGTGAGTTGTTAATGCTACATTATCTCTGTTACACCTAATAGATGTTCACAAAGAGGTCATTGAGGTCATGCATGATGACAACAGTATCATTTTGTGAAACATCACCAGGTTAAGCAGTTGACACAAATCCACACTGAGGTATTCACTCAACACTATAATATGTGGCCATACACAGCTATATCATCAAATGGGTAGACCAGTATATCACATACGTGGCATCTCACTGTGTTGACATATGTGACATGGCCTATATCTCAGGTTCAGTGATCAGGTCCATACATCAGGGCTGTCTGGTAGGCCTCTTCCTGTCTGTTAGTTAAGTGATGGACATCACAGATGACATACACATGCTGTGTCCACACAGCTGCCTGAAGGACTACAGAATGTGAGCATTCATTGACTGCAACTGTGATATTGGTATAATACAGACAGTAGCAACACATACCAAACACTGCTGCCATAGGCATGGCAACATCTACATTGATAAGACACATGGGGGATTTTTTAATTCAGGAAACACACACACTACTCAAGTATAATGTGGACATCACATCCTATAATCATACCAATAGGTATGTGACCCATTTACTGGGGTAGACGGTAAGTGGTACATACACTGGCATGTGGTCACATTGCTGACTACTCCCTTGAATGTAACACAAGTAGTGAGTATGTGAAAGACATCCACATCAGAGGCCATAATACCTTCATGGTTCCCAGTCTTCATCACATCAATAACTCTGTGCAATGCATCTTTCTTCATGTACTTCCTGACACATCTTCCAGTGATGTGTAACTGAAGTATACCACCTTTGTCACAGTGAGCTGTCACACAGCTTATTGGCCATACCTAGGTATTCTTTCCGTGAAATATACATGACTGTCTGATGGTGCGGAACACCAATCAAGTTGTTACACCGGATGCATGTGTGCCAACTGTTCTGCTTAGGCACACACTACATACATAGGTGTTTGGCAACATTAATGGCATGCATATCATTCATGACAGTGTGGATTGTGCCATATATATATATATATATATATATATATATATATATATATATATATATATATATATATATATATATATGCCATGTACACAAGGAAGCTAGCCTGTATTGCCCATCACATACAGGTATAGCAGTGTCCCTCCTAACACCTCCTGCAGCTGTTACAGTGCCAGGACAGTGTGTGTGTGTGGTTACCCTCATAGAGTGCAGATATATCACAATAGCTGTTCAAGTGTGTGTGTGTGCAGACTCATCTCTTTTCACTGTAAATCACATATGTTATATCTGAGGCATGGGATTACTGGTATAATTTATTCTTATATTGTCCATGATTGTGGATGGTTCTTGTAATGTTTTCCATGAGCCTTTACCTGTGTCCACCTTGCTGAAGATCTCTGCTGAGAGTACACTCATATTCAGACATATCAGTTTGCACACCTTCACAATATGCACCCTAACCCAATTGTATATCAGATCCCTGATAGATGTCCTCTGCATTATTCATGTAAGGAAGCTTATCTTACACAGACATCCTCTGCATTGTTATGTCAAAAACACATTTTCGCTGTACAGTCCCTACTGTAACATAGAGATACATGATTGGTGTTGCTGCTACAACCATCTTTCATTGACATGCCCTCCTCTGCTGTACATTGGATAGTTTAATCTGTTTGCTTCCCCTGTGTTCATTCCTACAATGCATGTGTGTGTCCCTATTCAATACACACACTTCCCCTGAGTGTTCATTTTACATGGCAATCCATGCCCCATTACAGATCTTTACACAGCTTCAGTACACAATGCCAGGAATGAGATATCACATACTCTGCGCTGTAAGCACACTGTCCTGTAATGTATTTGGACCATATACTTCGCATTCATACTGTAGAACAGAGCATGTGTTGTAACTTTAAGAAGCATTTCAAAGTGAGGGCACTTGCATATAAATAGAGCGCACGTGCAGGCAGCAGTGCCATTTTGAGAGAACAGCCAGAGTGTTAACATGCATGAGTGCAGTAGTCAGTTTATAAGTTTATTTAAGTTTAAGTTACTAAGCCTCAATCCTGATGTGTTTGTAAATAATAAAGCTGCTTCAACTGTACCCACAGTTGTTCGTCTGTTTTATTCTGACTGGATGAGCAACTTAGTGTCAGAACCTGGTGAGTGCAACTTCTTCAAGCCATGAGGTGCAGAGTTAACGGTGAAGGTACATTGAGCAGGTTGGGTGATACAGTGCACAAATGATTAAAAAAGGCCAGAAATGAACTTCAGGTAACCAAAATTCACATAAATTATTTATTTTGTAAAGAAAACACAAAGCACAAAACACATTATTAATCAAACGAGTAGCACAAAATGCATTATTAATCAAACAAAAGGCACAAAGCACATTATTGATTAAAAGAAATATTTGAAACCATGATATTTGATGGAATTATCAGACATACTTATATGGGTTTTCAGAGTTACTTCTGATTTGCATAACGAGCATGTTAAAGTAACATGAGCACAAGAAAAGTATAACAAGCATGTAAGAGGTCAAATGGGCATAACAGATACAATAAAAGGGCAAAATAAGCATAAAATGGCAAAGCATCTGCATGTTTTTTAGCAAATGGCCATGTTTGTTTGCATTAGTTTGCAAAGTACAGCCATTTCAAGATGTTTCTTGTGCTGAGTATAGTTCATTCGCAAAGTGCAGTCATTTTGAAATGTTTCTTACACTGATAAGGAGTGGTTTAGCAAAGTATATTGGTTTTAAAGTGTTCTTGCACCACGGAAACTTATTTTACAAAGTACAGTTATTTTCAAGAGTCTGTTGTGTTACTGGGCATAGTTACAACTTCTGGCATAAATTTCTGACATATATGTGTGCGTGCTCATACATAATTCTAAGGGTCTTTATTACTGTGTGTTGATACAGCGGAGGCATTTCTCAGACCCAATCCACTTGTGTTTGATCATAATATTGCAGAGAACTGGAGAGTATTTGAGCAGGATTAAGATATTTTCATATGAGCAGTGTTTTCTGATAAAGATACACATACAAGGGCATTTATTTTGCTTAAATTAGCAAGATCAGAAGCCACTGAAAGAGAACATTCATTTGTGTATGCACCAGCAGTATATGCAGCAGAAGGGGAAAACTGCCATATTGTTGTACAAGCTGAATCAAGGGAGGATCGTGTGTGCTTGAAACGTACATTTAGAGAAATGTATAACCCCCAGACAAATGTTACATTGGAGAGGCACCTTTTTTATATAAGAGACCAAAAGCCAAGATAAACTTTTGCAGCTTATATTACTGACTTGAGAAAAGCTAAAACATGCAGGTTTGATGGTTTGAAAGATGAGTTGATAAAAGACAGGGTTGTATGTGGTGTTAATAATGCTGCAGTGAGAAAGATTTTGCTTTGTGACAGTGGTTTAACATTGAGCAAAGCTACAGAGATTTGCCAGATACATGAGCTTACAGAAAGGCACACAAATATGCTTGCAAGTGATTAGAGTGTTGTTTCAACAGCCTCTAGAGCAAACATAGACAGCATGCAGCAAGTGGCTAGCAGAAACAGGTCTAAGCACATAGCAGCTGTTGCCATTGCGGAATTTCCAGGGAGGACCTGTAACTTTCCAGCAAGTTCTAAGACTAGCTCAGTAAAACAGACATGCTCAGTGCATTATAAGAGTGAATCAGCAAAACCCAAGTCGAGTCTTATTGTTAACTGTCATAATTGTGGTGCCAATCATCAGTCTAAAAGAGAAAAGTGTTTAGCATTTGGCCAGCAATGCCACAAGTGTAAAAAAAAATGGAACCACTTTCAAAAGTTTTGTAAATCAAGCAAGCCTCATTCATTTATTAAAAAAGGTCACTCAGAAAGTTGATCATATAGAAAGCTGCAACTCAGTTTCAGTTTCAACTGCCACAGTAGTTCACATTTTTCTAAAAGATTAGGGATGTTTCCTTCCAGTTCCAAAAGGGCAACATAATCAATAATTTGAAATTTAAAACCAGTGTCTTTTGTGAAGCTGCAGGTGCCAAACCAGTGCATTCTTCTGCTTCTTCTTTCTCTTTTAGAAAACTGGGGCTTAATTATTATTGCTCCATAAAAAGCATACTAGAACTCAGAAAACTGCCCCACTGTTTAAAAAACTATTAAAAATCTGATATGGGACTGATTAATGCTGACATTACACACTAATTTTATACATGCTAATATTGTTATAAACAAATACATAACTCTGTAAATATTTTACAATGAAAATAACTTTCTTATTTAGATGTCACAGTTAAACAGATCCCCAGGGCCTTAATACTTTATTTTTAACGTTTTTCACTGTATTTCCACCTTAGCAATTATAGCTATTGTTTTCAGCCTACTTAGGTGTTCACTTGCAGATTTATATACATGTTCATTAATATTATGATATGCTTTTTACACACAAACATGATGAAGTATTTATTTGGTATGAATGCGATCTTTGTTAAAAGTGTTTTGGATTATAAGTTATTAATATTTATTCTGATTGATGTCAAGTGGCAAATCTTTCTATTAGTAAATTAGTCATTTTATTAGTGAGTTGGTTTCTTAATTTTTAAAGTTTGGATTAGTAAGTTAGCCTTAATAAATTGTTCTTATATAGGTTCATAGGTTAGTACTAAGCTAACTGCCCCTTGCCATTTTTTTAGCTTAGCCAATTTCCTTTCCTTGTGACCCTCTGCACCTTGTGTTTGTAAGGCAAACACCAAACACATTAACCCCAACCCAATATTATATATTTCAATCTGTCTCTAGCTTTTTAGCTTCAGTTCTAAGGTAGCACTGTCTCAGTTTACACTATGGTGTTAAGTGGAAAAGGGTGCTTGGTTAAATAAATGAGTTTATTGCCTTTATTGCTCTTAACAGAACCACCCTCTGTAACCACTCACTTGCTCTAAATAACTTGATTATATATAAATAATGAATGTCTTTAATGTTTTTTTTTTATTATACTCAAATAGGATTGCTTATTTGTGTGTTTCAGTAAAGGATATTCTATTTTTAACTCAATTGTGGACTACCTACTATTTTCTATTTTATTATTTTGTAGTACATATTTTACAGTTTGATTTTTATTAGTGAACTATGTGCATAACATATTTTAAGGAGTGAACTTCACACCCTCCACACTGCAAAGTTTCTTCTTGGTTTGTTTAAATGATAAATCCAAAGTCTCTTTATTGTAATCCAATGCCAACAAGATAAAATACACCAAAAATGCTGCTATATGAATCAGTTTGGTCCCTGACCTTCATCAGTATGATCTACGGCTAGCTGTAACATCTGTATAGATCTATATACGATTATATTTTACTTAATCGACAGCACTCTAAATCAGCATGCACTACATCAACCACAAATGATCATAATACAAAAAAAAAAAAAAACCCAGAAAACAATGTTTTTTGCAGGGGGCAACCCCCTGCTCCTCCCATTCCCTGATAATTATATATACCAACTACGGCGTCACACAGCAGGGGGAAAGAACAAAATCTTGCTGCCCAATGTATAGCAGTCCTGCAAAGCAAATAATGGCATTCAGTGATGAACTGGCATTTCAGCAGAAAGATGCCTGTTGCCAAAATGTTTGATGTAATGAAGGTGCATAGAAACACACTCCACTCCTGTATATGTACATATATATCTAACACACACACACACACACACACACACACACACACACACACACACACATATAAATATATAGGTTCATAGGTGTGTACTAAGCTAATGGCCCTGGAGCCTTTACAATCCTAGCCCATAGGATTACCCTGGCATCATGCCACCTGACCTTAGTTCCCAGTGCCTCTGTCAAGTACTGGAGTGATGCCCAGGGTGAATTTTCTATTTCCCATCCACTCATCAAGATTTCTCTAGAACAGAGCCAGTGAGGTGCTCTGTTTGACATGTATAGGAAGTTTATTCCATAGCATGGGCAGTCTCTGGGTTATGAACCTGTCCCTCCAGCACGTTCTGTTGATTATGGAAATGAGGTTGAGGTCTCTGGAACGTGTGGGGTGTAGGGATTGAGATTTTTTTAGATGTAGCATTTCTAACAGAGCTGGGTCAGACATGGCTTTGTAAGTCAAGCAGAGATTACCTCTAAGTAGGCGATATGAGACAGAATAGTTGGAGTTTTTTGAGTCTGTCCATATAGGACAAGTGTTTAAGGCATAGAATTCTCTTTGTGAGGTACTTTTGCGGCCTCTCCAGTTTTTGCAGGTGTCTACTGAGGTACATGCCAAATGGGGCATTGTACTCAATGATTGGCCTAATGAGGGAAGAGTAGAGGGAGACAATGACCTCTTTCTTCCTGGATGCAAAACCCTTAGTAATGATGTGCCACATAGAAGGACTTTCTGACCACAGTGGCAATGTGGTGGTTGAAAGAGAGGTTGCTGTCAACCTGTGTTCCCAGATCTCTTATAATGCCTTCTGTGTTCAGTGGACTACCATTGATGTGGTAATTCATGGGAACCGGGTTTTTCCCAAAGGGGATGATGACACATTTTTTAGCATTGAGCTTAAGGCCATGGTTCTGACACCAGTCATTGGTCTCAGTGAGGCCTTTCTGTAGGATGTCAACATCACTTGGGAAGTTAATAACAGCTCCCAACTTGCAATCATCTGCGAACTTTGTCAGCCAGAGCCACTTCGTGTTGGCCTGGACTTCAGAGAAGTAGATACCAAACAGGAGAGAACCCAGGACCGATCCCTGTGGGACTCCACTCGTGACTGGTCGGCAGTCTGACTTGGAGTCAGCCACTTTCACACTGTGGGTTCTATCTGTGAGCCAGTGTGCGAGCCACCTAGTGATATAGCGGTTGATGCCTAGCTTACTGAGTTTTTCTATGATTCCTGAGTGGGGAATGGTATCAAAGGCTTGGCCTTATAAAATGAGTATCAGTAAAGCTGCAGCTCATATAAAATCTGGAATAAAACAAAGTATTTGACATTTGCTGCTGCCATTGTATAGACTGAGGTAGCATATATAACAATGTAATGTTCAGACCACATATAGCATATAGAAAAATATACACAGTGCTAGTTAAATTGAAAAGTCTGTTCTGAGTTATTTTTAATTTCTCATATACTGGTGAACTGAAGTAGTCTCAGATTACTTTCATTGAGAACGGCTCTTAAGATAAATTGTCATAATGATCAGGATAGTGTGAAATCTTCGTGGTTATGTTGCAGTAACATAGATGTTGCTAAATTTACAGAGTAGCTGACTTTTACAGTCTTTATACTACTCTCTCTAGACTAAATGGCCAGAACACCTTCATATTGCTTCCAGCAGAGTTCCTTCCTATAATTGCAATAAGACTCAAATATTAAAAGGTGTTGCTGACCTGGCAAGCAAATTTGAGCTAGATGGTTTTGGCAGCTTGGTGTATCAGTAAAGCCTCAGCAGCAGCTCATTGAGAGTCTGTGTATGCTTTATGTAGGCCTGTGAAGATAAAGGCCATGCAATGATATAAGCAGTTATTTAATTTTCAAAGTTCTACTACAGAAGTAATGCTGACAGTACTGTAGCATTTTGAAATATTGGTCAGTTTGACACTGTTATTAACAGACAAAACATTACACAACATTATTAAACTTTTGGAAGCTATTTAGAGTGATATCATGACAAATAGAAAATGCCAAGTGGTCAGAAGTTCAAAATGAACACCATGTTGAGTAGTGATTATCTGTTCTCTTTTAGGCTATCCTCAGTGGAATATAGCAAAGCATATACATAACAACTGTCGGCAGGTTTTTTGCCCAAGTGATTTTCTGCCCTAATGCACTGTGCTGAAATTAATGGTCAGCTGCTTGCTAAAGGTCCCTTGCCTCCTTAACTCCCAGTAGAGAGTTTTTTAGGACTCAATCCACACCATGTTGAGAGCAATTTACTCATCACACTGGCTAAAAATGAAAGAACCAACAAGGATCAAAAGTCAGAGATGGCTAGAAATATAAACTTATTTTTCAACATGTGATTTCCTTGAAACAGTGCAGATTGTTTCGAGAGTACATCCCCTTGAAATAATTTAAGAAATCTTTATCAGACCTAAAGATTTAGATGAAAATGACTGTATTATTTTATTCAAATTTAAACTGTAGCAATGTATGGGGATACTAACTCAACTGTTGAAAAGATGTACAGAATCAAATTTTAATCATTTTTAATGCAGCCTAGACATTTTATTATAATACTTTTGAACTTTGCAAAGAGATTCCTGTGCAAAGCCTGACCAACAAAACTGCCCCAGGCCTAAAATATCATATCATGAAAACAGTACATGACTAGTCACATGCTTTATTTATTTAAAGAGAAACCTGTCCTGTCAATCATCAGGGCACTTGGGATATATAGGACTCTAGTCACATGTTTGATTCTCTGCCCATCTACATGTTATACACAAAGATGGCTCCCATGTATTTCATACTTTGGACAGCACTTGCATCTATGGTAATACAGTCTAATACGATGAAGAACAGAAACATTCCTGACTATGTAAGTAATGTCTTAGAGGATCAAAGGGCTCAAACAGATGCCATACGCTGTCTGGTTAAAGAAACTCCAGCTCTACTCAGTGGCATACTGCCTGCTCAGAGGCGATCTGTGCCTGACGTATAAAGCCATGTCCAACCCGGAATTAATGGACATGCTGCACCTCAGAAAATCCAAATCCCATCGAGCTACGCGCTCGAGAGACTTGAACCTCAGCACTGAAATAAATAGGACATGCTGGAGGGACAGATTCATAACCCAGAGGCTCCCTTCACTCTGGAATAAAATCCCAGTCCAGGTTAGGCAGAGTCCCTCATTGACTCTCTTCAAGAGGAATCTTGATGAGTAGATGGGAGATCGGAGGTTTACCCCGGGTGTCATTCCTGTGTCACTGTTAGACAGAGGCACAGTATACTAACCTCGAAAAAGGGCATAGCAAAATTAATGTAAAATGGGTGGCGAAAGCCAAACACACTCTGGCTAGGCTTATAAATGCCCTAGGGCAGATAGCCTAGTATGAACCTATGAACCTAATACAGTCTAATACGATGAAGAACAGAAACATTCCTGACTATGTAAGTAATGTCTTTCTTTTCTTGTCGCCACAGCAGAACTCCGGTCCGCTAATGACTGGCAGTGGATTTTTACTGTGCCAAGTTGCCAGCCCGACACCCAATCTTCAAAGAAGGCACATCCATTCACGCACGCACCTACCTGCATGTCTTTAAATGTCACTCGACCATGGGGAGAACATGCAGACTCCACACAGAAGGTGCTCCAGCAGAGAATCGAATGGGAGAACCTCTTGCTGTGAGGCGACAATGCTAACCGCTGCACCACTGTGGCTCAGTACCTGGCCATAACTGAATAAAACAAAGAAAATCTGAAATCAGTGGTTTCCTGTCATCACAAATTAACCTTAGCCCTCACAACAAAATGTTATTGAAAAAAATATTTGTAAATTCACAGGACAACAAACATCAAAAGATTCATATTTGCTGTAGGGGAACAGCATACAAATGGTAAGTCTGTCAACTATAATTATTATTTTAAGTAAGGTAAGTAAAACCTCATCTTTTCAAATTTCTTCTGAAAATAAATGACAGATCTAAAGGACTAATTGAAAAGCTAGAAGATGATGGTGTTTAGGATAAACTTGAAAATTCATAAATGAGCGCTAACAGTATGCAAAGCTCATTCACAGAAAGACTTTGGGGATGTGACTAAATCTACTAAACCAAAAAGTGTAATTCAAGCTGTTTCACATATTATCTATCATTTGTCTTGCTGGATATTACTGTCTTATTCTGCTATGGGATAAAGCTAGGGACCATATATGTATGCATATATAGATTGTACATGAACATATTAATGTTAATTATAATGTGTAGCTATAATAATTTTTAAACATGCATTTTTTTTGCTTCACATTAGCTCTTGAATGCAACTAAATATTAGTCATTTTGTACAGTTCACAGCTCTGTACTCTCACAGATGAGATTTTGTTAATCCTTTCAAAACATGAATTCTTTTTCTCACAGGTGTATGCTTATACTCACTAAACTGGTGTCTTGTACTATGGTCTTTTATGGACCATATCACCTATCGATATGATGTCTTTGTTTATCAATTAAACAATCATTATTTTCATAAGTTACATTGTTATTATTGCTTTTACTTGTGATAATCAGAAAAAAACTTTTTGTTTTTATTTTTTAAGTCTTACTGCTCCCCTAGTGCAAAACTTTAGATGTTTCTATAAGCCATACAACTGTTGCTTTTTTGTAAGTGTTACATCCCCCCACATGTTTAGATATATACAGTAATAATCTTCTTTGATGAGTATATAAAAGTTTAGACATATCAGCATTAATGTAAGAAGAATGGATACACATTTCTAAAGAGGAACAAAAGAAGTGTTAGATATACTAAAGACTTAGGATCATGTTTATTCTCCTGTATGGGAAACTAAATTCAAAAATGTGAGAGGCAAGTAAAACTGTGGAGTAAAGTCACAGCCTGCTTTTTCCTCCTCTAGTCAGTGGCTTCTGTAAAAAAAAAAAAAAATCATGATGGAATTAAGTAACCATGGAAAACAATGAGGAAGATGACTTGGACAAAATTTAAATTTGAAAATGCATTCCCTGTCATCTTATTCAGGGTCATGGTGAGCCAAAGCCTATTTCAGACATGGAGAAAATCAAATATGCAACTAAAAATGAAATCTGTAAGTCAAGTCGAAGTGTATGTGGAATTTATGAAATATTCATAGAGTACTTTACAAAAATATATAAATAAAGATAAATCTAATAATAAAATGTTAGAAGTGTTTTTTAGGACCTTCCTTTAATTAAATGGCAAAAATGTTTTTAAATTCTTCTTTGAGCAAAATAAATTTTAACTTTCATTAGAGATTTTCTACAGAAAAAAATGATTGCTCATATAAACCTGGTAATGAGAGAACAACCAGTGCATTATTCCATTAATAAATAACTGAAGGAAGGGTGCTGTAGGGGGAAAAAAAAAGTATTAAAAGCCACTTGCAAGAATCATTGATTATTTTGCTGTTAAACAGTAAAAAAATGGATTTACAGCCTAGGAATGAAGGACTTACTTTCTTATAAGTGCACGACCCTTAAATCACTGCAAAAGCAATGGCCACTAGACTGGCACCAATACAACAGAGAGTGTAGGTAATACAACAGGTAAGCAAAGGCCAGTTGAATGTGACTGGCGCACAGCTAGACAAGTCACATCATACTGATCGAAAGCAAATGCATACAGGCCAGTGCCATGGCATAGAGGAATAAAACCCTAACTATGACCCTGGCAATTTCGGTTCAGTTAGTGGCTTGGTTTCTAACTGCTGATTGGAGGGAAGTCAGCAGTCAGAGTGAAGATTTCTTCAGTACTTTCTACCACTCTAGAGAAGCAGCATTTATTAGGCTTCAAAGGAGCAGCAATAGACTAAGAGCTTCATTCTGGCAGATAAGTCCCCGCTGGGGAACCCTTCCACACACACATTGTTGCCACTTTAAGAAAAATATGTATAATTAAATTTTTTGACTAAAAGTGGTATTTCTCCTTTAAGAAACCTGGCAATTTTTTTATTAATACTGGGAGTTTCCTGACAGGAACTGCTCTTTATAGCTACTTGTGTTATTTAGCTAATTAGGGTCTAATTTTGACTAAATATATGTTCTGCTTGGGTAAACCTTCAAATTGCAACTTACAGATTTATTTTTGGACAGCAAGGTATGCATTTTTATAGTGTATTGTTTATGCTCACTTCATGGTTTAAAGCCGTGGAGAGCACAGCAAAAGTGCAAGTTATAATGCCATCCACACATTTAGACCACCCACTACACAGACAGAGACTATAATCTGCATCCATATCAAAAGAGGTCATTGTGCCCCTCTACTCATCACTCATCAGACCCATCATAGAGTACAACGCCCCACATGGGATGTACCTTACAAGACACCTGCAACAGCTGGAAAGACCACAGAAGTACCTGACCAAGAGGATCACTGGCCTCAAACAGATGCCCTATGTAACTCGACTGAAGAAACTCCAGCTGTACTCGGTTGCATACCGCCTGCTCAGAGATGATCTCTGCCTGACATACAAGGCCATGTCCAACCCAGAATTGATGGACAAGCTCCACCTAAAGAAAACCTTATTCCCTTGGCCACATGCTCTAGGGATCTAAATCTCACCACAACAATAAATAGGACATGCTGGAGGGATAGATTCCTGTCCCAGAGACTTCCCATGCTTTGGAACAAGATTCCAATCTACATGGCAGAGCTCCTCGCTAGCAGTCTTTAAGAGAAACCTTGACGAGTGGATGGGAAACAGAAAGTTTACCCTGGGGATCACTTCAGTGGCTCTGCTGGACAGAGGGCACAGGGAACTAATCTAAGGGGGCGTCGAAAGCCAACACATTCTGGCTAGGCTTATAAATGCCTTCGGGCAGATAGCCTAGTACCTACCTATGAACCTATAAAGGTGGAGGTGTCTCGATTTACATAAAAAATAACGATGAAAGACGAGCCAACTAATAAAACAAAAAGGCGTAGAGAAACACAATGAGAGCCGGCAAAACAATTCAATTTAGTTCAAAAAACCTGTTTAATAAGCGCTTTTGGTGTGGACTGTTCCTCACCTTCTTCAGACAAAAAAAATCCAATTAGCAATCCTTTTATAATGAATTAAAAAACAATAAATTAGTAAATAGTGTTCAATTACCAGTTAAAGTGAAATACCAATAAAATATCAAACAACCTCATAAGTATGCGTAATAATAAAACTAAAACCTGTTCTAGAATAATATGCTTTTACTTAAATACCTATGTGTATTCTTTTAAATACGCTTGTGTGTTCTTTTAAAATCACAATAAAGAACGCTAAATTAAATCAATAAATATTGCTAACTACTAAATATACGAGAAGCATAAACAGTCAGCCTAGCATTTAAGAATGCATTTATATATACATGTGTCTATAAACAAAATTGAAATTTCATATTAAAACTTGTCTAAAGTGCAAAAGTACAAATAATAAAAGGTGAACAGAATATATGTTGTACTAATGTGCTCTCATAAAAAATCATAAGTTAATGCGTCAATACATGGAAAAAGTTAGACCTTAGAAAGTGGGGCTTAAAATTGCTATATTAAACACATAAAAATATGTAAATTATCTCCTTAAAGCTAAAAGTCTCAAGATGCTCTTAATTGATAAATTTTCATTAAGACCTGGAAAGATGTGTGCACCTGTTCTAATTTGCCACATCAATTCATCTATTTCTAATAATATTTGCCAGGGTCCTCCTCTTATATCAATATATCTATGCTGAAGAATGGCAAATTTAAAACTATGTTCAGGACAATCCAAAATATGTTTAGCCAATGCGTTATTTGTGTCTTTCTTACTTATGGCATAACAGTGTTCATATATTCGCTGTTTAATTTTTCATTTGCCAATGTAGAATGAGTTACAATAATCGCATAGGGCAACGTAAATGACACCTCTGGTCTCACAATTGTACTTAAAATTAACTTTATATAATATATTCTTAATGAGCACCTTGTCACCTACTGAAATATATTTACATTGGGGGCAAGCCCCACATTTAAACATTCCATTGGGCCTATTGGAATGTGGCTTTTTCTTTTCAATTCAATGCAGGGTGCTGTCAAATGTTTTTTTTTTTCAGTTTAGTCAAAATATGATCATTTATACCACAAGAGTTTTATTATCTTTCTGCTTTATTGCCATGTTATAATATTTTGAACTAATGACTGTAGATATCTGCACTGAAAAACTCAATACAACTTCTGTGGTGTTGGAAGACAAGATAATGCTTCCGATGTTAGGGTTCATAAAGATTTTTTTCATTTGTGGATAAACCAATGTGTAAAAAGATATTTCTTTTTGCTAGAAGTTATTTAAAGCAGCTAGACCTGAATTTTTCAAATTAGGGAGCCTTTACTTTGTCTCTCTGTCTTACGGGTATTCCATTCCATATTTTCTGGGTTTACATTTTTTTTTGTCTTTTACTCCTTTCCACCATGTAACATTCTTGTTATACTCAATTTTTTTTCAAGAATTTAATTTGTCCTGGTTTTGGTGATATAGTTACTGTTCATAAGTCCTTTGTGACATTCCTAAATTTCTTGTTTTCAAAATTTCCCTTTTATTTCTCTGCAATTGTCATTTTTAGCATACAAAATACGTTCACTTTGGTGATGCATTTTAACACTGAGCTGTTCTTTTGGCATATCTATTTTTTTGAGTTGTCACTGATCCAGTTCCTTTTTTGTATTCTTTTAAGCCACTGTACTGTTTTCCTTAATTGCCTCACAGTTATATCTAATTCATATCTGTACAGTAGGATTCTGTCCTCTTTTCTTTTCCTTTATTGCTTTTTTCCTGGTAGTATTTCATAAGTAATTAGTTTAGCTGCAGGGTACTTCATCACTGGCATGCTATATAAAATGTAACTCCTTTAGTGATTCTATTTACTATACTCACTTATGTAGCCTCTCTCTCTCTCATATATGTCTTAGTATATTCAACCAGGACATCAGATCATCTTTAAGATTCTTCTTTTTTGCCTAAGAATTTCTGCAATATTTTTTTTTTCTGTTTAGTCTCTTGTTGTAGACCCTAAGTTTCTAGACTGGGATGCTATCTGCATCTGCAGCTGTTCCTCATACTCTTCATTGGTCCTACACCTCAGATTCCAAGTTTTCCCTTTCTAAATTCCTAAAGGATAAAATCTTGGTACGTTACACATTTGTGTTATTATTCCCTTCTTTATAATATATACTATGTTTGTGCATGTATGACTCTTGGGATCCCTTTGAAGTTGATGTCGTCATATGAGTGTGAATTGTATTTATTTATTTATTTATTTTGCATATGTACTTCACCATATCGCATCAGTCTTTTCCAGTTCCATGATTCTTCCATTGGGATTATAATGTTTTTGGGCATTTGTTTTTTTTAATGTTGCTGTACTTCCTGTGTTGCATATTTCTTGGGCTCGGTCAGTGTTTCTGTATCTGTGTTTTGTTTTGATTTGTCTTAGCTTTTAGAGTAAAATACGTAAGTTATTTATTTCATTTGCAATTAATTCCTCTTTTTTGCTTTGTTCGTACTGTTACTTCAAGCCACTTTTATGGAAATTCTGGGTTTGTTGCATACTTGCAACATAATATGTCCTCATAATAGCTTCCGGGGCTGTGTTTGGACTACTGATTTTCTTTTTCGTATTTTGTGGACTGCTGTTTTCTTCTGCAACAATGTGGTAGTGAAAACAAAGCATATCACTGTGACGGGATTTTCTGTGTCACTTATCCAGTACTACAAAGTCAGGTGAATGATGACTGATATTGTCACATGATACCTCTGGCTGTGATGCATTCAGGCTATATGTTAAGATCCAGAGTGGTACTCCCCCGCTGCCTAAGTTGTCACCAATACTGGAAGCAAACTTATAAGCTATAAAAGTCTAAACAGGTTAGGCATAATGTCCTTACCAGGAGAACTAGTACTGGCTATCTATGATCTTTTCCCATCCCTGAATACAAAAAGCAATCCAGTGAGGCTACAGTGGTATCAGTGAAGAAGGTCCATCATTCTGCAATGGCATTACTGAAGAAGATTTTCTAATTTTGTGCAAGTAGGTTCATAAAAGATATACAGGCAATCTACATGTAATGATCAGTAGCTACAACTAGCTTTTTAGTTAAACTGTCATCTCTTATATTTCTTACCTTTTTTTGGATGGCACATACAATGTTAGCCATGGTGATATTTCATAGTTTCACATGTGATTACTAGGCAAATGACCCCTGGGGCTTTTTTAAGCCTAGTCATACTTCCCAAAGGTGAGAATCAAACTCTGTACCTTGTGTCTGCAAGGTAAACACCTTAACCATTATTCCAACCAGTAGTAAAGGATGCCTATCAGATCTATTATGCATTCTGTCCACTCAAATGTGTAGGTAAATTGCAGGTATACATTTAATGGATGTGAGGCCTTTAGCCAGGTTTCAGACAAATGGTGTCTGACTCGTACAGTTGCATCCATGAATAAAATGTAGTAACTCTACTATGTATGTTCTTTTTACTGACAGCTAGCACTGCACAGTCTAAAAGTGTATAACATACCTGGGTCTGTTAGAAATGGTAGCAGGTGTTTGGCACTTAAAGCAGAGGATTAAGGAGCTGTTAATGAGCTGTTTCCTGGTGTCAAGTGATTCAGGATTTGATTCTCAAAGGCTCCCCTGCTTAACTGTGTGATTCTAAGAAAGAAACTTAACCAGACAATGTTCCTTGGTTGAGTCTGAAAAATGTCTGTGGAGATCAGTGCTGTAGCATGGCAAACAAATACAAATAAAATAAAATAAATAGTATAACATTTCCATGAAAAAATCTAGTGGTAGGATGAATGCCTACGTGTATAATAAAGATGGTAAGGAAATATCTTCGATAAACATATAAACATGAAAATGAAGGTCAAAAGATCAGATTATTACCCTAGAAGATCATGAGTGTTGGATCAAATCTATAACTACCTTGAGGAATAATCTTAACACACACATTTTACAGCTACAATCAAATATTATTTAAGGCTTGTAACTCATTTGCATTTATTTGATAATAATGTGCATCACAGGAACTAATACAGGACTGTATAAATATTTAGTGATCTTCTTTAATACTCAAATATATTGTACTTTCTTTGTCATCGCCAGCTTCTCCCCAAGTTGTGAACTATTTTATTTCCCTTTCTGTCTCTAGGTTCTATCTTCTTTGGGCCTAATCTGTATTCCTTGGGGCCTAATATCAAACTATTTTTTTTTTTACGTATTGGAAGGGGGAGTGTAACATCTTATGCAATTACTATAATGAGTCAGCAGTTACAAGTTGCAGGTATTGTTACATTTATACATTCTTTAATTGCACTGAAGTATATTACATAGGTAGGTTGAATAATTTTAATAGGTTTTGTCACATCTATGATTCACATTATAGAAAACTGATGTCTGTATGTTTGCCTACCTAATGTCCCTTATTCCTTCTGTTTCCCAGATAACCCCCATTCCTTTATTCTCTTTTTACATTTTGTTGGCACTTACATAAATGAAGAAAATGACTAAAAATATCAGAACAAAACAAACACAATAAACAAGCAATCATCAGACTGTAGCAGTAACTAAACTCTTCAATAAACAGTATAACAAAGCATCCTGTTCAACATTCACGAACAGAGGGCATAGAAAATCCATCCATCCAAACCCTTTTTTCCCATTTCTGCAAATGGGGTCAGGGTGTCACTTCAGTAGTGACAGTCATCTACAGCCAGTGTTTATAACACCAGGTGGCTAGAACTGCTGTGGATGCTCTTCCACACCACACATTCACCAATGGCCAATTTAGAGTGTCCAGTCCACCTACTGCATGTCTTTGGAGTGTTGGAAGAAAGTGGAGCACCTGGAGAAAACCCATACAAATACAGTAGAGGACATGCACAGTCAACACAGAAGGCACCTTGGCCAAGAATCAAACCAGAGAAACTATTGCTGTGAGGCAACAACACTACCAACTGTTCCACTGTGCCACAGATATAAGCATTACAGTTTTTAAGAATAAATTAGGTTTATTCTTTGCTGATACTGAGCAATCCATCTTGCAAGATCTGGTGTTAGACTGTGCTCCCATGTTAAGTTCACATTTGCTTTGCCTGATTTGTGAAAAAATAAAAAGACTAATCAAGATATAGTGAGAATTCTCTTTTATATTTTCATTTAACCATTTTTATCCTGCATTAGTAAATTAGTTGTCCCAAAACTTCCATTTTGTCTTGTGTTATGATCTGCTGTTTGACAGCTGCCTGTCAAGCTTTACTGAATGTCAGTAGGATCCACTGAAAAAGCTAAAATACAAATTGCTAACTGCTGCATTGCCAGTTCAAAAGGATTGAGAAATGATGCAATGAGCCTATGAACAAAATACTTAAAATGTAATTTTTTTTTTATAGGTGGGCAAGCTCCTCTTGATCCCAAAGTGAGGGTCTTAAGTCCCAAAACCTCCTGACTTAAATATATTAACTCCACAATCTCACCACTATGGAGGAAAGAGAAACACTTTGCAAGGATGAATGTTGTTGTTGTTTGTCTTTCGGCTTTTCCTAGTTAGGGGTCGCCACAGCGGAACACCGATCCGCTAATGATTGGCAGTAGATTTTCAGGAATGCCGAGGTGCCAGCTTGACATTCAACCTTCAATGAAGGCACACCCATTTATGCATGTCTTTCGAATGCCCACCCAACTGCAGGGAGGACATGCAGACTCCACTCAGAAGACACTCCCCGCACTCCAGCCAAGAATCGAATGGGAGAACCTCTTGCTGTGAGGCAACAACACTACCGCACTCTGTTTATGAACTGCTGTCCTACACTACAGTGAAAAATAATTGAAATCTGAAAGATAATTGAAAAGATACTTTTTTGTCAAAAATGTATAAGTCCCCAACTGTGCTGCATTACACTGAGTTTGGTTGTTCATGGGAGCTCACAAAAACTATTGATTATTTTGGAGTTATTATACAAAGTTTTTTTTCCTGTGATTTGTACTCCTATTTGTACGCATGATTCAACTAATTAAGACAGTTTCTTCACATTAACTCATATTGGCACCATCTCCATATTTGCTGTCTTAATTTAGGCTGACCGGAGAATATTGCTTAGCTTAATATTGCCTAACTAAGTGATTATTTTTTCAATTTTTACTGATAAATTTGAATTCATTTTATTTAACTTTGACTTAACATTGCTCACTTGTAAACAAAATAATTGAATGCTTACCAAATTTAAGGTACAGATGACATTCTTTTCTGTTTGTTGTCGATATATTTTCATTCACTTTGCCATAACTTATTGTAATGCATGCATCACTGCCACTGTATATTCTTTTCCTCTTATCATTAAACATGGTGCACAGACATATACAAGATCTGTGTGTACTATGTTTATTCCAGTAGCATGAGTCATAAACATGGATCATGCTAATGACAAGAAGACAGTACTGTCATGTATGTCACACTGGTTCACATAACAGTCAGTCATGTACTAAAACGGATTCACTAGAGAATCTCGAGTTACCGAAATCTCAGATTTCGGTATCTCAAGACTAAAACAGCAAATTCCAGAAATGTCGGCAGTTCAAAAGTGCGCCGTTTGCAAAGGCGAAACTGCCACAGACAGGCTGCAACCGTTAATTACAACCCTGTCGTTCGCTGCTAGCAAGCGGTTACCTACAGCCCTGATGTTCACTGCAGCCATGGCTGAGAACCCTGCCATTGCTCCTGGGATGATCGGCACAGTATACACCACAATCAAGTCACAAAAGGGACACCCTGCACTACTGTTGGATGGGTATTCATGAATCGGGAGAAAGTAAACAAGGAGAAAACGTACTGGTGCTGCAAATGGAAATGTGCCCAGAAGTGTAAAGGTAGGGCTATCACGCAATGTGTGCCTGAGGGGGAACTTCTGGTCAAAACAGCAGGGTATAACCATAGTGGGGACCCCTCTGAGATTGAACAGTATCATATGTGTGCAACTTTAAAGGTGAAATCTGAGTTATCCCGTAACATGCCATGCATAATTGTTGATGATGCCCTGGCATCCACATCCAGCAATATAGTGCCCAACCTACCAAATCGGAAGGCACTGCTGCAACAAGTGGGGAGGGTGAGAAGGAAGCTGGCTAAAGGTACAGGTGCCAGTGTCAGTGCATTGCAGGAGATTAATGTAGCTGACTTCCCCACAAAGTCTGGTCCATTTGTAAGTAAAAGGATGAGTGATAGCACTACAAACACAGTGATAGTGGTCTTCACAACAGTACAGAACTTGATAGATCTTAGTACAGCCACTATATGGTTAATGGATGGCACGTTCTTCCATAAAGGGATCATATGTCACCAGCTGTACAGTATACATGGCTTGGTTAAGTATGGCAGCTTCAATAGGTCTGTACCGTTACTCTTATATTTAATGAGCAAGAAGTCCCTTAAGGCCTATAACTATATGTGGCACTGTGTGTTGGAACTGTTGGTAGAACATAGCTGTGTCACTCAGTTGAAATACGTGTTAACGGACTTTGAGGTAGCTGCCATCAGGAGCATCAAAGGGAACCTACAAGGTGTGATGTCCAAAGGGTGTCTCTTCCACTTTGGCCAGAATATCTGGCGTAAAGTATAACAGCTAGGGTTAGCACATAGGTATAATACCGACATGTCATTCCAGTTGGCAGTAAAGTCAATTGTCGATCTTGCATTCCTACCAGAAGAGGAGGTGATACCGGCATTCAATCAGTTGAGGGACTCATTTCCGTGAGAGGGGAAAGACCTCCTACGGTACTTTGGGGACTGGTATGTGTTTGGTAGGGCACGTAAATTCACTGCGAGGACAACAACATGCTCTAGATTCCCCCCACTCTTTCCCATAACATTTTGGAATGTGCATGCTTTGAATGCTCTCTTCCTTCCACGCAGACAAGCATGGCACCGCAGACTGAAATCACTGTTGGGAAGCAGAGCCACCGACCTGTGTGTATTGCTGCATGTGTTGGCAAGGGAACAGGGTGGAGGAGTTATGGGTATGTATGTCGTGTGGCTGTCCGCCTTCTCCAAAGTGCCAGCATGTAGGTAAACAGCATGGACAGTTTGAACATGTGCTGCAGAACAGGGTAACATATGGCTGTTTGGACTTTCTCACAGCAATTGCTCAGCTTCAAAAGGTGTAACTACTGCAGTAGCTCGGCATCTGCTGGCATGTTTCACTGTTGTCACTATGTGGTTTGTTTTGTGGCTATTCGGATTGTGCACTGTGTACGTGCTGCATCTGGGGTGCTGCTGGCATACTGCAGTTGGAAGATGTCGTACTCGGGTGTTGGCTGGATTACTGAGACTGTGAATGTTTGCATTACGGTGATTACTGGAGTTCTGGGCCATAATTGTTTGAAATAAAGGCACTTGTCCTTTTTTCAACTTTGTTTCTGGATGAATGAGTGGTTATTAGGGAGTCGTGTATTACGGTCTTGCACTTTTAGGTGTCGCCCTTTGAAGTGTCTGTTATTTGGAGGGTCGGGTATTAGTGTCTCACCCTTTTAAGTGTCGGTTATTCAACACATGGCCTTTTCCATTTTTGACATTTTGGTGTTTCAACGTTTTCGTCTTGAGATACTGAAATTCGAGATTTCGGTATCTTGAGATTCTCTAGTGAATCCACTAAAACACACCATTTTAAGAGGGACAGCAGTGCACTTTGTTGAAGTTATTGTGACCTGACAGAGACTGCAAATGACATAAACTCCCTTCTGTCACTTGCCTGTCAGTTTAGCTGAGAAGGTTAAGGATATAAGCAGTCAATGAGCTTCACCTTACAAGTCCTGGGTTTGATTTATTGGATTTCCTCTTGCATATTTGGTGACGGTCAGTAAGGCACTTCTTCTTGCAGTGGTCTGAAATAGGGCATTTGAGTCCAATGGCCTCACCTGGCTAATAAATAAAAATACATACATATATATATATATATATATATATATATATATATATATATATATATATATAAATATAAATACAGCCTTCTTAGTCATCTGTTTACACCACCACTCATCAGAAATTAGCTGCTTCTCACAGATTCTACTTTAGGTGGTTTCAAGGGTTACAGATGGGTGAAAGTGTAAGGAATGCAGACATACAGGGCATGGTGATCTCAACACACAAGTGTTAATTGTGAGGTGGGAGCAAGAAAAGAGTAATGCATAACTAAACAGGTAGCAATCCACTACAAAACCTTGCAAACATAGCTATAAGCATTGTATATATTAGTAAGATGCCGGCAGCAGTGGAAAGTAAGGCTGCAGATTGTCCAGTTGATCTTCAGGAATAAACATAGGCAATTCATGAACATTTTTACCTCCATCTGCATGCCTGCAGAGCAGTTCTTATTAGTATAGCATGCTGATGAAGACATCTGTTGCAACTGCTACATTCACTGTCAGGAAGCAGCCAGTGTTGCTATCGAGGGGTGGCACAGTGTGGCTGTACTTATCATGCTTGTATACACAATACTCCACTGTGGTGTGTGTTTGCATACCCTTTATTTAATGTCATGTTTTGACCAGTTATTCCACATGATGTTGCTGTGGTTGTGCTGCTCTTTTGCACTGTGCAGCTTACCAACATTACATGCCCTTTTTTCTCCGGCTGTGGTGTTTCATATGGCATGTCTACTGTAAATTCTTGTCTCTAATTCATATTTTAGTACATAGCTCACAAGTTTGTGAATCTTGTTCAACCACGTGAATCTCATTTACACACCGACTATGTGCCTAGACTCCTCCAGGCACTCCACTGCACACATGTCCTTTTATGAATTGTACAGGGCTCTGATACGTAATCCAGATCATGAACCCGCACAGCATAATTGCAGGTAATGCCCATCATATAGTACTTAGGATTATAGCTTTAACATATTTGACTTTTTCCTTCTTTTTAGGACTGAATATTTGCTTGGTTTATAGCATTACACTTAAATGACATAACTGTTATGGTATTGTCAGGAAAGGACACTCATATACTTTTTGAGGATATTGCAATATTTCTGTAAGGATAGACATGAAGTGTGATAATACTGAAGATAAATAAAAATTATCTAATAATGATGCTGTTACATAGTACAATTTTATAAAATCTTACTATAAATGTAGATGTCCTTCTCTTCACTGTTGCAATATTCTTTACTTAAGGGATCCCCTTGTCAAGGATAGTCTAATGTCTGGCCAGTATACCAAAGCCTCTAATACTTATAGGTGATATATGTCACACATATGTTCCCTGCCCAAGGCATAGGGCATAAAGGTGACTTACGGACACACATACTCAGAACTGAAAAAAGCCCCAGGTGGAACAGAATATCCTTAGGAACAAGGAAAACATGAGTATCCAGAAGGAGAAAAAGGAAGAAGAAGGCAAAGAACCTTGACAGGAAGGCTAGCAAGCTAAAGGGCAAGAGCTAAAACAGTGGGAGTAGGAGGGAAGGAGCAAATACTGCAGCAGTGAAGAGAAGGACATCTACTTTTATGGTAAGATATTACACAACTGTACTATGTCCATCCATATCACTGTTGCAGTATTCTTTACCTATGGGAGAGTACTAGAGCTCGACAGGAGGAGGAAGGCACAGAGCAGCCTTCTACAAACCCATGCAGGATAGCCCTGGCAAAATCTGTTCTAGCCCTGGAAATAATATCCAGCTTGTAACAGATGTAAGGATGGAACTGGCATGCAGACCCTTGAAAAAAGCACCAGAGGAGGCAACTGCCTTAGCAGAATGTGTCTTCACTTACGATAAAGGATATTTACCATGAAAAGAAAAAAAAAGAAATGACCTTAGGGAGGTGGTTTGCTTAAAAACAGCCAGACCCAAAGTCCTGGTATAAAAACAAATAAAAAGCTGCTCAGGTTTGAAAATAACTTTAGTTTTCTTCAAATAAATATCTAAGCTGTCTATGCAAATGCAGTGTGTGAAGAACCTTCTCACTGGCAGACTGATGAGAAGGAAAAAAGGAAGGAAGATGAATAGACTGATGAAGGGACAACTCATTGACCACCTTGGCATAAAAGAATAATTACTATGAAGAGATACTCTATCTGTGGGGAAAACTAAGACAGGAGGAATGGTCATGAGAACCTGAAATTCAGATACCCTCTTGGCTGAAGTGACAGCTAAAATAAGTTATCCAAGTACAATATTGCAAGGAAGCTGAATAAGTAGGCTCAAAAGAAGCCTGAGTCAATTTTTCAAGTACAAAACTGAGGTCCCAAGAAGGCAGAATAGGCTTCATGGGAGGCTTAATATGAAGGATGCCATTAAGAAGGTGTTTGACCTCAAATCTAGAGGCCAGAGGAGGAGTCAAGGGCAGACAAGCAGAAATTGCTCATAAGTGGGCTTTAACTGAAAAATATGCCAACCCAGCATAGAGCAGATCATACAAATGAGAGAGAACCAAAAAAAACATCCAAAGATAGGAGATCTTGATGGTGAGAGAGGCACCACACAGAAAATCACTTGCATTTGGACATATACAATTTCCTTGTAGTGGGTCTTCTGGCCTCCTATACTACCCAAAGCACGTCCTCAGAAAAGAGGTGCCTGAAAGGGATCAAAACCTATCACACACAAGGTCATTTGAAGCGTGGACAAGTGAGGAAGGATAAGAGGTCCTTTGTCTTGTGTGAGAAGATCCACCCAGTGAGGTAACTTGTGGTGACTGTCCCTGGCCAAGTGAGAAAGAAGAGGGAGCCAATGCTCTCTGGGCCAAGAGAGATACTAGCAAGATTTTGAGAGAGTCCTGCCTGATCTTGTGCAAGACTTATAGTAACAGAGGAAGGGGAGGGAAGTTGTACAAAAAAATCCCCTTCCGATGAAAGACAGGGCATCTACTTTCCAAGCCATAGGACTTAGGACTCTGGAACAGAATAGAGGAACTTGCCTGTTTAGAGTGGATGCAAAAAGATCTACTTGAGGTATACACCACCAATGGACAATGTCCAGGAGAACATCTCTGTGAAGCATCCATTCATGAGCTTGTGTGCTGGACTTGCTCAAGGAGTCTACCACTAGACTGTGCTCTGAGGGAATTTAAACTGCCTAAAGAATCACATGACATTGGATAGCTAGATCCCAGACCAGAAGAGCCAGAGGCAAAGAAGATAGAACCTTGTGTTCACTTGCTTGATGACATACCACATCACTGTTAAAACCTTGAGGAGCCCAGGACAAAAGAGGGAGTAGGAAGCCAGAATAGCCAGAAGCAAAGCCCTCATCTTCTTTACATTGATGTGGTCTGACCTTTGATGAGGATGCCAGAGATCCTGAGCCTTGAGGGGGCGACAGGAGGCAACCCACCC
This sequence comes from Protopterus annectens, assembly GCF_019279795.1. Classification (NCBI taxonomy): domain Eukaryota; kingdom Metazoa; phylum Chordata; order Ceratodontiformes; family Protopteridae; genus Protopterus; species Protopterus annectens. Next base: position 616,210,752 of record NC_056744.1, read on the forward strand.
CATGTGAGGCATCTGTAAAGAGCTCCTGAGTTGGAACTGGAGCTTGAAGGTTGAATGAAAGTTGATGAATCCACCACTGAAGCTCAAACTTGAGACAGGGAAGGAAAGGTAGTGTGAAGTCAGGGAATGAAAGGTAGTGTGAAGTCTGGGAGTAGCAATGTTGGAGCCACACTGACTTGATGTACCACTGAAGCTTTCTGATATGGAGCCTGGTGAGAGGAAGCAAGGGAATGGTGGAAGCTATGAAGTAGAGAACCCTGAGAAATTCCATGGCAGACACAGACACAAGAGGAAGAAGGGATTGAAAAAAGTCAGTTAGAGACAGAGCCTTGGGAGCAGGCAGAGATGCCATCATGGGAACTCTCTGAAGCCTGCAGCTGAGGAATCTATGATCCTGGAAAGGAGTTAGAACTGATTTCTGGAAGTGTATGGTGAACCCTAGACTCTGTAACAGGGAAGTAGTAAACTTGAGATCTTGCAGTAAAGTGTTGGGAGAAGGAGCATGAATAAGAACATCAGTGTCTATATCAGAACATTGCAAACTGAGAATATCGAACGCTCACAAGAGCGAAAATGCCAAAACTCAAATAAAACTGACCCTCGACATTTCACCACTTTCTCTCTTGTGCCGTTCGACATTTTCACTTTGCGATACATCATCTATACAGAGAAAGATATGAATTCCTTGAGACCTGCAAAAAGCAATGACAGGAGTGAGGCATTTAGTGAATATCCTTGAGCCAGTAGACAGGCCAAAGGGCAAAGCAGAGAACTGAAAATGCAAGGAAGAGACAGACAAATGTCAGAATTTCCTGAAGAGAGGATGAGTGGAGATGGGAAGGTATGCATCCTTGAGATCCAGAGAGACCGGAAAGGTGTGGGGTTATAGAGTAAGTAATGTATGCAGAGATAACATCTGAAAGGAAGGAATCTTGAGAAAGGTATTAATCTGGGAAAGATCTAGAATTGGTATCCAAGTGCCCTCCTTTCATGTGACCAGAAACATTCTGAAGTAAAATTCCTTCCCCACCTGGGGAAGAGGCATGGCTTGAATGGTGCCCTGAACCAAAAGGGAATTAATAACCTCTGAGAAATGAGAGAGCTGTTCACAAAATGGTTCAGGAATGCCTGAAAAGGTAGGAGGGGATTTCCAAAAAAAGAAATATCAGTGATGGATAATGGGCAGAACCCAAAGTCTGACATTATCTGAATATCAATTTGGAAAATACAGGCACAAACGAAGGAAAAGGGAACCTGGCCAAAGCAGAAGGAAGCAAACTGTCAAATAGTCCCTAGCTTATTCTGGAAAGGAGGTTTCTGGGAGGCAAGAGTCTGAGTAGACTTACAGGAGGCACACACCTAGAACCCTTCATGCCCTTAGGAGGAGGGTGAGATTGCCTACAAACAAAAGGAGACTTAGATGGATAATTCCTCTGAAATTTGGGAATAGGAGAAACAAAAATAGGTTTCAGCTCCTGCAAGGTATTACCCTTGTTCTGGAGAGACTTGAAAAATTCAGCTGCAGCATATCCAAATAGACTTTTATTATTCAACTGAGCATCCAAAAGTTTGGCCTTAATGTCATCAAGCAAAGCCTGAATATGAAGCCAAGAGTAATGTCTCATAACTGTACCAAAGTAACAGCCCTAGAAGAGGCAACAACTGCATCATAGTTGCATTTGACTGAGTGGTGGGAAACTTGAGAAGTAGAGCCCAGCAGAAAAAGGGACGAAGCCTTCCCCTCATTGTCAGGAAGGTCAGAAACCTCCTTAGAAACCTGAGAAAGGAGAACCAAAATAAACCTAGTCATATGTGGCTAGTAGTTGATGGCCATAAAGGATAAAGTGGCAGCAGTGTAATCTTTTTGCCCAGCCTTTCCATAGCCCTGCTATCCTTATCAGAAGGCAACAGCTTGGTAGAGGGCAATAACTTGGAAGGCTTATCAGAGGAGGCTGACCCTACAGAAGGGTCAGCAGAAGGACATTTATAAAGAAATATGCACTCTTCAAGAATCTGTCTGGCTTCTTAGATGCATGGGGCCAAGAGTCAGGGGATACAGAAACTGGTGAAAACGTATCCAGAAGGGCATCCAGAAGAGGAGGAACTGCAATTGGCTTAGGATACTCTATCTGTAGGAGCTCATATCACCTTTTCTGAATTTGACAATAATCCCACTTAAAATATTCCATCATATGGGCAATGTTATCTGAAAGGAGAGTTCCTCTGGGGGAATATGGACTCATGGAATCCTCCCCTGAACTGTAGTCCAAAGGGGAAGGGATTTAGAAAGAATAAGCCAAAGATTCTTCTCCCCAGTCCAGGTCCTCATCTGAGGAATTCAGTTCCCTGGGCCTCTTTACTGCAGTGGAAGACCAGGGGAGGAGCAGGCACAGAGGCCCCTTGAGGAGGCTTCAAGGCCATCAAAGCATTAAATATACCCTGAGTGAAATCCTGCCATTCAAGCTGGGGATCCTTATCAACAAGGAAAATATGCTTTGTTTTTTTGTGAAATATCCATATGAAACACCCTTGGAGGGTCAGAACTCTACTGAGACTCAATAATGGTCGTAGGAATCTCCTTCCTAACTAAGAACTGAGGAATCCCACTCGTTCCTTCAGATATAATCAGTTGAGGTTCCCCCTCACTGTCAGGTACAGACACTTAAAAAGCCTCTGAAGATGTGCGAGAAGCAGTATCCATGCTGGCCCCAATCTAGGTCATGGAAGTGGAATCTGAAGGAACCAGTGGATGGCCCACCGGGCTTTCACTAGGCTCAAGAGAGAGGCTAGACAGCAACCAGATCAGACCTAACTTTTTTGGCCTTCTTCTTGGTAGATGGCTGGCCCATGGGATGGGAGGATTCTGCCATATCACCCTGACCCAACAATGTCAAACACTGGCTCTCTAGATATGTGGACAAGGAGGAGAGATGACTATGTAGGTTCTTAGAAACAAATGCTTGGCAGACAGAGCACTGCGTATATCGTGGGAAGCACCCAAACAGAAGAGACACTGGTGGTAATGGTTTTTATGGAGAATCTGCCTCTCATACTGACATGTTCCCTTTCTGGATAAGATGAACATATTAATCACAACAAATAAGAGAAAGAGAAGAAACCCCAGTGGCCCATTTATCTGATAACACAGTTTGGTAACCAGCACAGCAGAAGGGTGTTCAGGCCAGTGTTCAACAATGACATTTGTACTGTTGGCAAAGAGGTTCTGAGGGTGTGCATCTGTACATCACCTTTTTGCCCTATGGCTTGCATGGGGAACATACATGTGTTGTACGGCACCTATAAGTACCAGAGGCTTTTGTATACTGGCCAGACACTGGACTATCCTTGGCAGGAGATCCCTTAGGTAAAGAATACTACAACAGTGATATAGGAGGACATCTTTAAAGTATAGAACCTGCTTCCTTGGCAAACAAAGAGAGATTGTTCCATGCAGTTTGCCTCTTTCCCTGTCTACAGAATAAGCTGATGATTTTTGTTTTTGGCAGATTTTCTATATATGTCACCCCTTACTAGAAATGCTTTATGTCAGTCTCAGCAACTCTGGCATGTTGAATTTTTAACAGCTCTAGTTAGATCTAATTATTCTGTGCTGCTGGATTGGCCCATTTAAAATAAATGATGTGTTTGATGGGACTCTTCTCCTTCTACTTGTAATTGATTTTGCAGACTGCTTCTTGGAATTAAAATCAGATTTTTTTTTCTATAGCCTGCTAAAGTTAAAGTAGCCGATATGAGCTTCTAGAAATGCTGAGGTGGGCCTGTCAGTTTAGCGTATACCAGCATTCTAAACTCCACAAATCCTTCTTTTTTACTATGGTTGAATACAGTGTATTGGTCACAACTAAATCTGATAAAGTTCAGTCCCGCACTGACAGCAGTGTATCACCCCGGATTACTGCACTGATTTCTCAGGTAAAACTCCTGGACTGTTTTACCAGACTGATTCCCTTTGCATCACAGCTAATCCTGCAGTCTGCTTTTCACATCAGCAACATAACTAATAATGGATGCCATTGTTCAGTCTTTTTTCCTCTAACAAGATCTTCATGCTTTATACAGATTCCCTGTTCAAAGGCTTTTATTTTCTTATGGATCCTTATATACTTATGTATCACCTCCATTTATAGACAGCCATGTACCTCAGTGAATCCCTGCTGTCTTGTTATGGGATGCTGGGGTAAGCAGATACTTTGTACAGGTCTTCACAGTGCATAAGTAGAACTCCGGTGGTTAAAGGATTGCAGCACTACTTCACATTTGAATCCAGTGTGCACTGAAATTTTGAACTGGCTTTGGTCAACCATTTAAAATGTCGACCCAAAATGCTGAAGTCGAAATTCCGAAAAGTAAACCAAAGCGAAAATGAATACATTGACCACCATGGTTCGATGTATTCAACATAGCAGGAGGTGACATCACTCACCTGCTGCTATGCAGATTGGTATACTGCTGAACTCTACAGTCAAGGGTATGTTAATTCTACTATTTTGCATGGGGGTATTCACCCTGCATCCCTCCATGTGGGGGGCTGCATCCCCCACACCCCCTGCAGATTAAATATACCAACTACGAGATCACACTACAGTGAGGAAATGGGTAATTCCCTGTTCCTCCCTGAAGCGTGACCTCCCTGCATAATGTATTACTCAAATTATCGACCTACACTACCCGTTTGCTGTAGTGTAGTCAATCAATTTTGGGTCGACATTCTGCAGACTTGGAAACTGCAAGTGTAGCACATGCCGGTCGACTGATGCAGTTTCCAAGTTTTGATAGCAAACCATAGGAACATACCTCCAAATATATATACCTCATGTGAAAGGGGTAAATCTGGCCAGAAAATATGTATGTACATCCAAAAGGGTAACAGCAGAGAAGTCTGAAAGAGAGACCTGTGTGAAATACCCTCACATTGTTATGAATTATTAATCTTGTTTACCATGTGTCTTTTCAGTGTTTGTAGGTGTGTTCCATAAATATGCATGTTGCACCATTGTGTGATTGTAATTATTTGTATAGTCACTGGCCTTTAGATTGTAGAAAAAGTAAAATGCTTATAGGTTCATAGGTAGGTACTGGGCTATCTGCCTGAAGGCATATATTAGCCCAGCCACATTGTGTGGTATTCACCGTCCCTTTGGTTAGTTCCCTAGACCCTTGATCTAGCAGCTAGTACCCTTGGCCCCTATGATCTCTGGTGTGAACTTTCTGTTACCCATCCACTCTTCAAGGTTCCTCTTGAAGAGTGATAGTGAGGGGCTCTGTCTTATGTAGATCGGGACCTTGCTCCATAGCAAGGGAAGTCTTTGCAAAGGGAATCCATCCCTCCAGCATGTTCTATTCATTGTTGTGCTGAGGTTTATATCCCTAGAGCATGTAGCTTGAGTAGATTTGGTTTTGCTAAGATAGAGCATGTTCAACAGTTCTGGGTTGAACATGGCTCTGTATGTTAGACAGAGATCGCCTCTGTGAAGGCTGTATGCAACAGAGAAAAGCCTTAGTTTTTTCAATTACGCTGCATAGGGCAACTGTTTGAGGCCAGTAATCCTCTTAGTGAGGTACCTCTGTGGTCTCTCTAGCTGCTGGACATGCCTAGCCAGGTATATTCCAATTGGTGCATTGTACTCAATAATGGGTCTGATGAGGGAAGAGTAGAGGGGCACCATTACATCCATGGATCTTGATGCAAACCCTTTCGTGTTCAGATGGGTCACATAGGATTTTCTAACCACCTTGGCAACATGGTTATCAAAGGAAAGCTGACTATCTACTTGGGTCCCTAGATCCCTTATTACTTCTTCAGATTTCAGGGGGTTATCTCCTATGTGGTAGTTTGTGGGTACTCTGTTTTTTTCCAAAGGGGATTACTACACATTTTTTAGCATTTAGCTTGAGACCATGACTTTGACACCATGCATCAGTCTCATTAAGGCCCTTCTGGAGGATATCCACGTCGGCCGGAGACTCTATTATAGCACCCAGTTTGCAGTTGTCCACAAACTTGGTCAGCCACAGCCCTTCAGTGCTTGCCTGTACTTCTGAGAAGTATATGCCAAACAGGAGGGGCCCCAGGACAGAGCCCTGAGGCACACCGCTCATTACTGGTCTGGATTCAGACATAGATCCCGCTACTCTTACTTTGTGGGATCTGTCTGATAGCCAGTTTGTGATCCATCTTGTGACGTAAGGGTTTATGCCCAGGTTGGTGAGTTTATCAATAATACCTGAATGGGGAATGGTGTCAAATGCTTTAGCAAGGTCAAGGCAAGCCGTGTGTACCTCCTTTCCCTTGTCTATAGCCTGAGTAACTTTCTCAAAGAAGTCCATCAGGTTCAGGAGGCATGATCTGCCCTTGACAAAGCCGAACTGTGTGGGGTCAAGTGTTTGGAGGTTCCCAATCTCTCCGTTTATGAGTTTCATAATGATTCACTCTATTGCCATACAGATCAAACTGGTCAGACTTATTGGTCCGTAGTTCCCAGGGTCGGTTGTGGGCCCACCCTTGTGCAGCGGAACCACCAGATGTTGGCAATGTCAGTGGGGTCAGTGTATTTTGTTACATTTTGTACTAGCTCAGAACAGACCTGAGCGTTGCCATTTAGGTTTTTGATGTAACCATAGAAGGCCTTATAGTTATCCTTGGCATCTTTGGCAACTTTCTTT